>NC_047085.1:115122126-115425156 GCF_902459505.1 Geotrypetes seraphini
GAAAAACCCTGAGATGTGTTTCAATATGTCTATCATTGCTCCATCCTGAGTTTGTATAAAGTTATTTCAAATTATTTTAACACTGGTTTCCAATAAGAATATTTCTGAAAAAATAACATGTATTCATAAAAAATATATTGATTTTTTCAAAATTGCTTGAAATATTTTGTAATGTAATGGGTCATCTTAAACCAGAAATTGGAGAAGTCAAGAGAGTTATGGAAGTGTGCAGCTTTTTTCCTGTATGGTAATCATCAAAAGCGGGTTTTCTGAAAAAGCCTTCCCGGCGAAATGCGGAAGACCCCACCACAGTGAGACAACTTCTATCACCGCTGTGATTCGGAAATGAGCTAAGTTGAAGTTCACATTACAAAATATTTCAAGCAATTTTGAAAAAAATCATTATAGAAACATCGAAACATAGAAATAGATGGCAGATAAGGGCCACGGCCCATCTAGTCTGCCCACCCCAATGACCCTTCCCTACCTTTCTCTGTGAATAAATCCCACGTGTCTATCCCATTTGGCCTTAAAATCAGGCACGCTGCTGGCCTCAATAACCTGAAGTGGAAGACTATTCCAGCGATCAACCACCCTTTCAGTGAAAAAGAATTTCCTGGTGTCCCCGTGCAGTTTCCCGCCCCTGATTTTCCACGGATGCCCCCTTGTTGCCACGGGATCCTTGAAAAAGAAGATATCTTCTTCCACTTCGATGCGGCTCGTGAGATACTTGAATGTCTCGATCATGTCACCCCTCTCTCTGCGTTCCTCGAGTGAGTACAGCTGCAACTTATCCAGCCGTTCCTCGTACGGGAGATCCTTGAGTCCCGAGACCATCCGGGTGGCCAGTCCTTACGGTAATGCGGCCTCCAGAATTGCACACAGTATTCCAGGTGGGGCCTCACCATGGATCTATACAATGGCATAATGACTTCAGGCTTACGGCTGACGAAACTCCTGCGTATGCAACCTATGATTTGCCTTGCCTTGGATGAAGCTTGCTCCACTTGATTGGCAGTCTTCATGTTCTCACTGACGATCACCCCTAAGTCTCGTTCTGCTTTAGTTCTTGTAAGGATCTCGCCGTTAAGGGTGTAAGTCTTGCATGGATTTTGGCTGCCCAGGTGCATGACTTTGCATTTTTTGGCACTGAAGCTGAGTAGCCAGGACCTAGACCAGCGCTCCAGTAGGAGTAGGCCATGCATCATGTTGTCGGACATTGAATTTATGTCTGTTGTGCTTTTGCCCACTACATTGCTTAGTTTGGCGTCATCAGCGAATAATGTTATTTTACCTTGCAGCCCTTCTGCCAAGTCTCTTATAAAGATGTTGAATAGGATCGGGCCCAGGACCAAGCCCTACGGCACTCCACTGATTACCTCCGTCATTTCGGAGGGGGTGCCGTTCACCACTATTCTCTGAAGCCTACCTCCAAGCCAGTTCCCAACCCATTTCGTCAATGTGTCGCCCAATCTTATAGAACTCATCTTGCTCAGCAACCTGCGGTGTGGTACGCTATCGAATGCTTTACTGAAGTCCAGGTATATGATGTCCAGGGACTCCCCAATATCCAGCTTCCTCATCACCCAGTCATAGAAGCTGATCAGGTTGGATTGGCAGGATCTCCCCTTAGTAAATCCATGTTGACGGGGATCCCGTAGATTCTCCTCGTTCAGGATCGTATCCAATTGGTGTTTGATTAGAGTTTCCATTAGTTTGCACACTATTGATGTGAGACTCACCGGTCTGTAGTTTGCTGTCTCCATCTTGGACCCTTTCTTGTGGAGTGGAAAGACGTTAGCCGTCTTCCAGTCCAAAGGGACGTTACCCGTACTAAGGGAGAGATTGAAGAGCGCGGATAGCGGTTCCACCAAGACATCACACAACTCCCTGAGCACCCTGGGGTGTAGGTTGTCAGGCCCCATTGCCTTGTTAACCTTAAGCTTTGACAGCTCGCAGTAGACACCGCTGGGTGTAAACTCGAAATTACTAAACGGGTCATCTGCATCAACCCTTGTCTGTAGCTGAGGGCCGAGTCCTGGTGCCTGCGGGTGAAGACTGAGCAGAAGTATTCATTTAACAGTTGGGCTTTTTCCAAGTCTGCTTCTACATAGTCTCCGTCTGGTTTCCTAAGACGTACTATCCCGCCTGAGTTCTTATTTCTGTCACTGATATACCTGAAGAAGGATTTATCTCCTTTCTGGATGTTCTTCGCTAGAGACTCCTTCATGCGGAATTTGGCCTCCCTATCTGCTGTTTTGACGACTTTTGACTTGGCCAGATAGACTTCCCTAGAGTCCTGTTTCCCTGATTGTTTGTAAGAGATGAATGCTTTTTTCTTCTCCTTGATGAGGTCCGAAATCTCCGCAGAGAACCACTGTGGCTTATTGTTCCTTCGCCATTTACTTACTGATTTAACATAGCGGTTTGTTGCTTCTTGTATGGTGGCTTTCAAAGTTGACCACCTTTCTTCCACGTTATCGGTTTCTGCTTGGCTTTGTAGCGCCTGGTGAACAAAGTCTCCCATTTCTTTGAAGTTTGTGTCCTTGAATTTGAGGACCTTGGTCAGTGTGGTAGATTTAGTGAAACCTTTCCTGAGATTGAACCATACCATATTTTTTCAGAAATATTCAGATTGGAAACCAGTGTTAAAAATAATTTAAAATAACTTTATACAAACTCAGGATGGAGCAATGATAGACATATTGAAACACATCTCAGGGTTTTTCCCTGTTTGTGATTTCTATACCAACTCATGGTTCTGAGCTCCTCTTGTAAATCTATAAAGTATATTTATGATTTATAATTTTGAGTGTCCTTTGTTCCTGTTTGTTGTTGAGTGGTTCATTAATTTGGGACACTTCATTTAGAATTTACCACTACCCAGCAGTATACTTGTGGGAACCGTAGTTTGAGTGACTGTTTTTTTCAGGCTTCAGCCAATTCCAGTGCCGTTTTGCGAATCCAGGCCTTAATGTCTACAAATTAAGCCACTGAAACTAATTAATGAGCCAGTGGAGTGCATGCTGAGAGGCTTGAACAAAATATGATTGAATTTCATTTTTAATGCTCTCCCACTATTACTGTGCATTGACCCGTGGCTCATGTTAATAAATAGCTAGCTCCATTGTTGCTGTTCATTGTGGCAGACAGAATTGGACTCCCTCTGTAAATTCAATCCATTTATTTTATCTGTGAGATATGCTACTAACTTGCCATTATTTCCAAGCAGCTTGCATTATTTTTATATTTATGTCTGAAATAAAGAAAACTACTATTAGAAGAAAGCAGTAGCACAACCAGATGTGGCACACTGCTTGGAATGTTGTAATTATTTCCACAAGCTGTTTTATCTAACATAAAAACAACTTTTAATTCCTAGACCCTCTAAGGAAAAAGATGCTCATAAATATATCCTTCAGATAATATAACGTTGATTGCCTGGATGTGATTTTGTTGGAAAAAAAAAAGATGATTTGAGACTTATTTCTAGCCTGTAGCGTTTAATGAATAAGGAAGTTAAAGCAGCAAATGAATTTCAGTGCAACTGTAATCACTTTGCAAAATATAAATTATTCTCCAAAAGTCTGATGATAGCCATGAAATACTTATAAAGGATTTAAACAAAACTATTAGGGTGCACTAATGAATTTAGCACACGCTAACAAATTAGTGTGTGTTAAGGGAGAGTGTGGCGCAGTGGTTAAAGCTACAGCCTCAGCACCCTGAAGTTGTGGGTTCAAACCCACGCTGCTCCTTGTGACTGGGCAAGTCATTTAATCCCCCATTGCCCCAGGTACATTAGAATGATTGTGAGCCCACCGGGACAGACAGGGAAAAATGCTTGAGTACCTGAATAAATTCATGTAAACTGTTCTGAGCTCCCCTGGGAGAAGGGTATAGAAAATTGAATAAATAAATAAATAAATAAATAAAGTATGAGGAAAAGTGGGAGACCCTTGCCCCACTAAGGGCCTCATTGCTGATCCCATGTGCTCCACAGTCATATCCTCTTCTCCAGGACTTGCTGGGGGAACCATAGCTGGGGTGGAGGGGGATCTTTCACCATAATTCAAATAGTACATCTATAAAAATCAATTTCAAGGATTCCGGAACTTGGAGACCTGGTGAATGGCTGGCTAGCAGTTAAGCTTCCTCCTCTAGACATCATTTAATAGACTCCAACAATAAAATTGTTTCTTCTATTTGAATATAAATCCTCTAAAAACAACAATAATAATAATGGCATCAAACAGAAGATACAGGAGAATCCAGCAAAAGTTACAGGAAAGACTAAAAGATTAAAAGAAGATCCACAGACTCCTGAGGGGATCCCTTTGCCTATGGATGTCATAGAGGTAATGGAAGTACTTAGAAATATCAACTTAACATTAACCGAGATGAGAAAAGAGATGAACATAATGAATGGTAAATTCGATATAATAAATAACAGAATGGATAAATTGGAAAACAGAGTAGAAAAGATTGAACATGAGCAGCAGGAGCATAAGGAAGACCATAAGATCCTTAAAGAGATGAGGAAAAATATGACGGATCTTGATAATAGATGAAAGAGGCAGAATATAAGGATCCTTGGATTAAAAGAAGGATCTGAAAAGGAAAATATGATACCATTTCTAGAAGAAATAATTCCTAAAGTTCTTCCTATAAAATTTAAACTACCATTGCAAATAGAAAGAGCACACAGGATTGGAGGAAAAAAATCTCATCAGGAAAAACCCAGGCCAATAATAATACAATTATTAAGGTTTCAACATGTATTGGACATTTTAAAAGCTGCAAAGGAAACAAAGAATCTGGCTTATAAAGACTCCAAACTACTATTTGTTCCGGACTTTGCTAAAGAAACAGTTCAGCTGAGAAAGCAGTTTCTGCAGTTAAGACAACCACTAAAAGATCTTGGAACTAAATATGGGTTATATTATCCAGCACTGATGAGAGTTACCTATAAAGATAAATTTCATCAATTTGAGGATCCTGAAAGACTCAAAGAATTTCTGTCAACTCTAGAAGTACCTATGAATTAATCATTATATCGATGGAAATTATGAATTTTTTTATTTTTTTTTTTTTACCTTGATTTGGAAAGTGTTGAGAAATACATTAAAAAATGAATAACTTTTTATTGACTTTCTTTAATATTAAAAATGGATGCTGCAACTGAATTTAACTGTAATGGAACCATTGGAATAGTCACCATTTCAAATAGAAGAAGATTCTACACAGGAGCAAGAAAACAGCTGTTACATTAATACATTCAAATAATCATCTGACGTTGGGAGAGATGGATGACGGAAGGAGAGGGGAGGTCTTCAGAGTCTTCATTCTGGGACACTTTGCCCTGCCTCCCTCCTCTGGTTCAGGACCTCTGTGGACTCCATAGAAAAGGGATGGCTGGTGTATTTCTGTAGCAGAGGAAACAGTAAGAAGTGGTTCTGTTTCACAGCGGCGATACAGGAGGAGAGTCTTTGTGAGGCATGCGGTGGCACCATGGGGAGGTGAACGGAGTGGTGCAGATGATATATTGCTTCATTTGAGAAATCCAGAAACAACCATTCCAAGCTTGTTAGAATTGATAAAGAAATTTGGAAAATTTTCAGGATACAAGATAAATTGGAGTAAATCAGAAATTCTTCCACTTAATGTACACTGTACAAAGGGTCTGTTTGATTCATTCCCCTTTCTTTGGAAAGAAGATGGAATAAAATACTTAGGCATTTGGATTAAAAATACGCTGGAAGAAACAATGAAAGTAAATGAAAACTTTTTATTACAGAAGGTAACAGAAATGTGTGAGCAATGGAATCCTTTATATCTTTTGTGGTGGTGGAGAGTCCAAACTATTAAAATGATGATTTTGCCTGTGGTTTGTTATCAAATGGATATGTTGCCGATTTTTTTCCAAGGGTCCTTTTATAAAAAATTAAATAGCGTTCTTACAAAATTTATTTGGCTGGGTAAAACTCCTAGAGTTGCTTTAGTATCTCTTCAAAAGCCGATTTCAGAGAGAGAGGTAAATTTTCACAATTATTATAGGTATCATCAATCCTATATTATGCGCCAGGGTATGTACTAGGTCCTCCCAGAGCTCATTGAAAATATCCCAGATTGCTTATGGTTGGAATGGAGCCTCATGTTTCCTCTGAGATTATGCCATGTTCTCAGTATCAAAATGCCTAGATTATATAAAGATAACAGAATATTAGTTGATATATGGAAAACATTAAGATATGTAAATCATTTAACACCTATTCCAATTCACAAATCTACAAATCAAACTATTTGGCTGAACTCTAAGATTCAAATTGGCAGATTTAAGGTCATCTGGAAGTATTGCAGGAATATGTGTATTAGAAGATGTTATTTCTAATGGTAAGCTGCTTGAGTTTTCACAGTTGCAACATAAATATGGTCTCAATAAATCACAAAGTTTTAGATGGATGCAACTGAAGCAGGCCATTCAGGCGGTGTTCCCTGAATGGAAAAATTTTAATAATCAATATAGTCTGAAGTTCTTATGCTTTCAACTGGATTTATTAAAAAGAAACCAAAGATTGGTCTGAGAGACATTTGGAGCATTGAGATCAAGTATCAATGGCCACAAATTTGTCGGCATCTATGAGACAAACTTGGTTTTTTCTGTTACATAGAGCATTATGGACCCCTGTTCAGTTACAAAAATTGAATAGCTCTAAGTCTAATAAATGTTGGTTCTGTCATCTCGAAGCAGGGACTTTAGATCATTTATTATTCTATTGTCCATTTATTATGATTTTTTGGAAATCAATTTGGGGCCAAGTTAATTGTTTATATGAAATCCAGTGACATTATCATATGATACTGTATTATTTGGTATGTCAATGAGGGCAAAAAGTCAGATATCCTCAAATAATAATAAACTATTACTGATGACTGGGATTGCCATTCAACAAATTACTTACAACTGGAAAAACTGGAGTAGATTGAATTATAATTGTTGGTGGAATTCATTATGTCATGTTTATAAAATGGAACGAGTAATAGCAGCACAGCGAGGATATTTAAAGAAATTTCAAGGTGTCTGGGAGCCATTAACAAAATATTGTAATGAATAGATGGCATTTTTCTCTTACAAGTTCAATTTTCAGGAAGGGGGGATAAATTTTAGAATAACATCTTATATAAAGTATTTTAATTACTGGTTATAAAAGGGTGGGAAGGGAGGGAGATAAAATTATATGACTGTATTATTACTGAATACTAAGTGATATATTCAATGTTAAATTGTGTTTACTTATTATCACACTTATTGTAAGTTTAAAAATGAATGAAGATATATAAAAAAAATCAGTTTCAAAATTAGAATTAATGGCATCATTAATGAGCTTTAGCAAGTTCATAATGACAAAAAATGATCGCTAATTTTGAAGTAGGTGCCTAAGTTTGTAGGTGCCTACACATCTGTAGGCATGGTTAGGAGCAGATCAAGGGAATTTTTTTAAGTTAAGTGCCTCAATGTAGGCGATGCAAACCCTAGCCTACATTAGAGATGCCTACAATGTAGGCGTCTATGCCTTAACATGTGATTAACCGAAAGCACAAGGAGAAGCACAAATCTCTGGAAGTCCAGGAAATATATTTATTCATATGATTCAAATAAAAACAATTTCAGGATTTATATCAGGTACAATTTTATGTGTTGCTGATGTTTAGTATTCACAAAAGTGAGTCTTGGCCCCTATAAGGTCCGTGTTTCGGCTGTATTCAGCCTTCTGCTGCTAGGCTGATCTTTGCAAAAAGTAAATTTGATCATGTCTCTCCGCTCCTACAAAAACTTCATTGGCTTCCTATAATTTCCAGGGTTTATTTTAAATGTGCCTGCTTAACATTTAAGATCTTGCATGGCATCCTTCCTACTTTAATTCCCCTGTCTTGGAATTTTATAAGACCTGACATTACCAGATCTACTCAAAAATTTAAATTGTCCTTTCCTATGCTGGCAAATTAGGGATGTCTCTACTTTTCAAAATTACTGAGCTGTGGAATAATTTTCCTATTCATTTGCGCAATCTGGGCTCTTTCCAACCATTTTGAAAACATCTGAAAACTTGGCTATTTTCAGAGTTGTAAATTCCGCTCCTCTCCATACTATTCCAAATCCATATTGTGTCTGTTTTCCTTTCTAATTTTCTTGTAAACCGTGCTGAGCTCTACTGTTATAGAGAAGATGCGGTATATAAGCCTAAGATTTAGTTTAGTTCAGTTAGTTCTTTAGGGGGTCCTAGTGCAGATGACACAAATTGTGCAATACCTGAAGTCTTGATTAAAATTTTTAGAAGAGTCTGATAGGAAAGATAATAGCTCCAAGTCTCACTTTTGTGAGTACTAAACATCAGCGACACCCGATATGAATCCTGAGATTGTTTTTATTTGAATCATTTGAATATATTTCCTGGACCTCCAGAGACTTGTGTTCCTCCTTGTGCTTTCAGACTTTCGATTTTGTTTGTGGTCCTTTTCTTTGGTTTGGTGTTTGCTCTTAACATGTGATTCACACATCTAGGCACCTACATTGTAAGTGCCTACAAATATAGGCATTGTTAACAGTATTATCTGGCCCTAAGTGTCATACTGCCCATAAGATATAATGGGCTGC
The DNA here is from genome assembly GCF_902459505.1 of Geotrypetes seraphini. Lineage (NCBI taxonomy): Eukaryota > Metazoa > Chordata > Amphibia > Gymnophiona > Dermophiidae > Geotrypetes > Geotrypetes seraphini. The sequence continues at coordinate 115,130,783 of NC_047085.1, forward strand.
TTGGCATGTAGTGCATGCTATATCCATTAGCACATCTTAGTAAAAGGACCCCTTGGAGCTCATCCTCACAGTGAAGTTTGCAAGGTTTTTTTTTCCTCTAGAAATGAAAGATAAAATGTGTCAATTACATTTGGTACAGCCTATGGTTTGTTTGGATCACTGTTTACTGAGATTTACACTGTTATTGAATGATGGATTAGTGAAGTCTGTTAGTGACAGAGATTTTGCAGAAATTCATCCAAGGCTTGAGATACAGGTCTTGGGAGATAAATGGTTACCTCTGTTGCAGAAACTGAATGAAGATTATAGTGTGGCATGTATAGTGAGTGAGTGGTATAATACCTTGGAAAGAAGTTTGGATGATACTGCTCCTTTGAAGAAAGTTAAATCTTATAAGAATATGGATCATTGTCCTTGGATTACAGAATGCAGACAGGAATTAAGGAGAAACTTGAGAAAGTATGAACATATTTGTAGGAAAACATTGAATGTAGATGTTCATGATAATTTTAGTTTCCAGTTACATGAATATCAAGAGTTCTATAAAATAGAAAGATTGATTTTATAGTGAGAAAGTGAAACTAGCAGTTAATAAACCAAAAGAATTGTTTGCAACTGTGAAATATTTGATTGAATGGCCAGTTATTAACAATGAGAATGTTGGATTGAACATGGAAGAGTTTGACCAGTTTATGGTTCAAAAAAATTACTGGGTTGCAAGGAAATTTTTTTTTTTAAATTGAAAATTTAGAAATGGATGAAATCTAGGTAAAATGTGAAATGGGGTGAGTTTGCAAAGGTTTTGGAGGCTAAAGTGCAGACATATTTGTATTCTCTATACCCTACAAGATCCATAGTTGATCCAGGCTCTTCATCTATAATGAAACAGGTGAAGGAGTTGTGCCTTTGCTGACATTTATTGATAATTGATCTTTGGAGACCAGTATTATGCCTAAGTTATTGAAAACAGCTATAGTTAAATCATTATTGAAGGATCTTGGTCCCAATTCCCTAAGATACATTGGACCGAATTCAACAAACTCTACAATAAGTACAGCCACGCATCATGTGAACTCAACCACTGCCCGCCATATCTCCTGTCATCAGCGAGCACTAAGTTCCATACCTTACTCCTACACTGGATACAAACCATGTTCACAGATGGCATTTTCCCAAATGACCTCAGCGAAATCATCATCACCCCAATCTTAAAAGACCCAAAAGGACCAACAGACCTCTCATCCAACTACAGACCAATAGCCTCAATACCTCTATATATCAAACTAACAGAAGGATTAGTAGCCAAATTCCTCACCAACTATCTCGAGGACCATAACTTACTCCATCCCACGCAATCCGGCTTCAGAACTAACTTCAGCACAGAGACACTACTAGGCTCCCTTATCGACACAGCAAGACAACACCTTAGCATTGGAAAAAAAAATGCTGCTCATACAGTTGGACCTGACGGCGGCATTTGACCTGGTAGACTATAACATCCTACTGCAAATCTTGGACTCAATAGGCATCACAGATAAAGTATACTCATGGTTTGAAGGTTTCTTAAAATCCAGAACATACAAAGTAAAATCAGACAAAGAAAAATCCAAACCTTGGTCCAACCCCTGCGGCGTTCAACAAGGGTCCCCTCTGTCCCCTACTCTCTTCAACCTATATACGGCCTCTCTTCTCGTTTACCTGAACAAACAAGGCCTATCCTCTTATAGCTATGCTGATGACATCACCATCCTCATTCCTTTTGACCAACCAATGCTCTTAATGTCAGACACACTACACAGAACTCTAGCTACAGTTACGACTTGGATGGAAGACCACAAACTAAAACTCAACCCAGACAAAACTAAATTTATCCTCCTAGAAAATAACAAAATCCCAACCATAACCAACTTAGAAATCAACTCTATCAACTACCCTTTGCAAACCACCCTAAAACTTCTAGGTATGACTATTGACAAAGGCTGCACCATGCAACCACAAATTAACAAAACAATACAGAAATCTTTCGCAGTTATGAGAAACCTTAGACAAGTCCGAAAATTCTTCGAAAAAAACACAATTTCAGCTCCTAGTACAATCTCTAATCTTAAGTATCCTAGACTATTGCAACATCCTCTACCTCCCCTGCCCTGCAATAATGATTAAACAACTACAGACAATTCAGAATACAGCTCTAAGACTCGTATATTCATTGAAAAAACATGATCACATTACTGAGGCATTCATCAATTCTCATTGGCTTCAATCCAAGAAAGAATACAATTTAAATTCTACTGTATACTATTTAAAACTATAAATGGAGACAGCCCAACCTACCTAAACGACTGCCTCATCCAAACCACCTCTACCAGGCATAGAAAAACACACACCCCATTCACTTACCCCCAATCAAAGAAGTAAAATTGAAAAAAACTATACAACGGACTACTGGCCATCAGGCAGCGAAGATAGACAACCAAGTCTCCAACCTATTGACAACAACCCCAGACTACAAGATGTTCAGAAAGGAAATAAAAACTATACTCTTCAAGAAATCCCTTAATAAAGCTTAATACCATGATAAAGCTTAACCCCCCTCTTACCATCCCCTCCCTAACCCCAGATCCTACTTTTCCCTCTCTTGGAAACCTTCTCTGATCTAACGTTGTAACCCTTCTTCCATAACTCATTTTGTAATCCGCTTTGAACCGAAAGGTAATGGCGGAATAGAAATCTGTAATGTAATGTAATAATTTAGATGCGTCCATTCTGGGGAATTACAGACCAATTGTTCTTCCTTATGTGGGGAAATCATTGAGAAGGTGGTTCAGAAACAGTTGCAAGATTTTGTGAAACAAGAGAACCTACTGGATTGTCATCAATATGGTTTTAAAACCGGATATAGTGTTGAATCTTTGATGATTTATATGATGGATGAGTTGAGAAGATAAATTGATAAAAATAGAACCTCTTGTGTGGTGTCATTGGATGTGTTATCTGTTTTTGATATAGTTGATACTAAGGGTTTATTAGGTACTTTGTCTAATATGGGGATATGAGAATATGTGCCTTATAACTGCATTCAAGAGCTAACAGGGGACAAATGACTATGACATAAGAATTAATTGGCCCTATTTGTGGAGAAGCTTTATAAAAAAAAAGCCTGCCACTCTATTTCACTGTTCAACCCCTGGGGAGATAGAGTACCCAAATTATAAATCCAGCTTTGTTCCTGCGCATATAATTTGGCTTTCAGGTCGCTATCCCTAGGTAGCAAAGGTGCTTCCAAAATGGAAAAGCGTAAAGAGGCAACTGGATGTTTAGCCTTAAGCCAATGCTGGGTAAGGGGAGTACAAATATGAATTTGCATTGAACACTGAGTTGATTGGGTGGTGAGCAGAGTTCTACTAGATATGCAAACAATTTAAATTTGGGTTGAATTCATTTTTGACCTTAATGGAGTGACTTTCTTCTAGATTATTAAATACAATAAACAATGATTATGAAATCAGCTCCACCATATTTCCAGTTAGCTTAACTAGAGTACTTGATTGGTACATTGGAGTCTGGTATATTTCCCCTAATGGAAGGACATATTATAATTACCCCTATACCTAGAAATCCTAAAGAATCCATAGCAACAGTTACAAACTATAGGCCAATTGCATCCATCCCTTTCTATGTAAAGATATTGGAAGGTCTTGTCTACTCTAAGATTCTAGTTTTGAATCTTGCAGAAATGGAGCATTACATAAGACTGCCAGAACAATTGTCCTAAAGCTATTCTGTTTTAAGTCAGGTCTAATTGCTCTTAATTGCCTAAGTCTGAAGGATTGTCTACCAAGTAACCAATTTGAGTTTCAAAGGTTAGGTAGGAGTCCATAAAGATGCCTAGAACTATGGATGTTTTCTCAATCTTAAAATGTTTTCCTCAAATCAAGACCAAATATGTACCTAGTAAAGGGCTGTAATCACTGAACCAGAGGACTTTGGTCTTCTGTTTATTAAGTTTGATGAAGTTTTTCTACGTCCGTGTATTTAAGTCCTCAATAATTTTTGTGTTAAGTAGTGTAATGTACAAGGTTTGTTAAAAACTTCCAGGACAGTTTGAATTGTACGCAAATGGGAAGTTCTTTTGAGACATGCTAGATGACATTGAGTAGCTTGAAATCTCATAAGTAACCTCCAATTTTCTGTTTGTTGATATCTGTTTTCATTTCCGAGCTACAGCAATTTTTGTAAAAGTGTGTTTTCGTGATCGACTATTTTTCATCATGTTCGACCTCAATGAGCAGTGCTACAGCTTGAAGTTCTGTCATGGAAAAAACACAATGACAGTTCTTCTCGATTTGGCCCCTGCTGACTTCTTCTTGCTTCCTAAACTTAAATCCAAGCTGAAAGGAAAATGATTCAACACCATTGAAGACTTTAAGCAAAATTCAACGTAGCAACTTTTGGTGATTCCTGAAGATACATTTAAGGACTGTTTCCAGAAGTTGAAACAATGTTGGGAAAAGTATTTATGTAGGGAAGGGGAATACTTTGAAGGAGACCCAATGGAATAAGATTGGAACCACAGATGGACATGAAGTAAAAATGCACTGAAACCTGTTGGGAATTTGAAAATACCAATGCTGAGCAAAAATTTTGGTTCTGACTTCTAGCAATGGACCCCTGATGAAGGCTGAGAGAAAGCTAGCTTGGGAGCAGAAAATATAAGAGAGACAGAGACTTGAGATGAGGATGGAGAAAGACAAACTGCTGAAAATACAGTGGGGGATGACTGTGAGAATGGGGGAAGGGAATAGTTTGACTGTCAAGGATGACAATAGGGACTGAGAAAGGAAGAAAGGAAATGTTTTGTGTGACAACTTGTAGAGATGATGAAGTGATAGACACACACGGAGATAGTGGTGTACTTTCTTAAATGGGGAACTATCCTTGAAACAGCACATAATGAATTCACATTGGAGCCCCATTCAATGTATCTTCTTAAGATGAGATAACTTAAATATTTATTTAAATTATATGCAAAAGCTGAGAAAATGGTTCTATAGGCCAATGAGGAGGCTGGCTACTGATAGGCTCGAGTGTTACATGAAATGGAACACCCGAGTGTAGCCGCTGAGGCCATAGAAAGTTTGAGGAAATATTTCTACAGTGACTTATGAAGAGATGAAATACTATATGAGATGACCAAATATTTATGAAATTTCTGTAAGCAAAAAATGATATTGATAAAAACTAAGTACAACAGAGTGTGGCATGAATTTATTTGATTAGTGATTGAGAAAGAGACATTTAAGGGATTAAGGGAGAGAGAGTTACTCCTGGAGATAATGGAAGGAATAAGAGCATGTGTGAATGGTGAAAATGATAGAGGGATTGAGAGAGAGAGAAAAAAAATAATGATTGTTGGAGATGATGGATGGATTGAGAGAGCATGTGCTAATATTGGAGATGATAGAGGGATTGAGACAGAGTGTCTTGGATGTATTGAGAGAGAGATGCTGGAGATGACAGAGGGATGGGGAGGGAGAGTGTAATATAGTATAATAGCAAATGGCAGACAAAACAAAAATCGTGCACATTCTGTATTTTCCTGTAATGAGATGGGATTGGAATTTCTAAGTTTTATTAGGTTTTTTAAACTGTTTGCTTTTCTAAGTGAAACTGAAGTTGGGCTTGACTTGATGAAGTCTTTTGTAAATTTTGGCCTCTCAAAAGTTTTTGGAAGCTATACCCAACTTCAGTTTCACTAGAAAAACAGTTTTAGAAACATAATAACAATAAAAATCCAAATCCCTTGTACATTTGATAGAAATAAGACCTCTTTCAAGTATTTTCTAAAATGAAAAGAATAAGTGCATTACAGGAAAATTCAGAAAGCTCAATTTATTTATTTTTTAGCTCTGTCAGCATTCTATAGAGAATCAGTAATTTATCCCCTGTTGCCTGCACAGCATGAGCCTGAGATTCCAAAGCTAGCACACACGCTTCAATTAGTGCTAATTTTTCTCATGTTTTCTGTGGTGAAATCACATACCTGGCCAATTGATCCTCCTAAAAAACTCTCATTCCTCATGGCAACCCTCCAAGTATCTATCAAAAAAATATCCTCTGCTTCCACATTAGTGTAATTAGGAGTACAAACCCCATATGAGGAGAAGTGGGAGATCCTTGCCCCACTAAGGGCCTCATTGCTGATCCCATGTGCTCCCCAATCATATCCTCTTCTCCAGGACTTGCTGGGGGAACCATAGCTGGGGTGGAAGGATCTTTCACCAGAATTCAAATAGTCTTCTAAATCCAGGGTAAGATCATGCTTAGAGTTACCATAAGGCTCCAGAAAAAAAGAGGATGGGTTGAGACATCCGGGTTTTACTTCCAGTTCCTTCATTGGAAGTAAAACTCGGATGTTTCTATCAGTCCTCCTTACTTTCATTACAAGTAAAACCCAGATGTCTCAATCTGTACTCCTTTTTTGGAGCCATATGGTACACCTAATCATGCTGAACAACTGCATTGGAATCGTTACTTTTCTCATTGTGAACATGTTTATCCATGAGACTGTCATAGCAGGAAAAAATCACAAAAAATGAGATGTGGAGATCTATATATACAATATAACCAGCATCAAAAAGTGATATCAAACTCAGTTCAAAATGCACAGAAAACAGAGAGGAAAAGGTCTCAGTAACCCAGCAAACAATCCAATCAGGATAAAACAGTTTGCACTTATCAGTACAAAAGTTGTCATCCCTATAGACTGAAAAAGGACAAGTGCCCCTCGTCTAGGGGGGGGGGGGGCGCAGTGACAAAAGGGCCGAGGCAGTTGCCCGTGGTGGGGGAGGGAGGGGCTGGGAGGGGTCAAGGGAGAAGAGGGGGTAGGGAACAGGCAGGAAGCCAATCAGGGGCAGGGTTATAGGCACCGGGGCGGGGAAAGGGGGGCAAGGTGACCAGAACTGAGGCGGAGGCTCCAGTTCTAACTTTGCCAAGGGAGCGTCTCAGCGCTTTCCCCCTGCCTGCGTCCCATGTGCTCACCTGATGTATGCTCACATTTCAGCCCAAGGTGGCCATTCCTGGATGGTTCTCCCTCCTGGGAGGAAGGTGAGTGTGGGGAAGTTCCAGGCAGGAAGCGGGGAAGGAGAGGGAAGCCGATGGGAGGTGCGTGTGGACGTTGCGGTGTTCCCTCTATTTGCGGCCTCTGTGTTTGGCTCTTGCCTGGGGTGAGCGGAACAGCACATTCCTTCCTGGTCGTGCTGTGGGCGTAAGGGGAACCGAGACGCGACATGCGTCTGGGCCGCAGAGCTAAAAGTGGCATGCGAAGTCCGTGGTCTGTTGATGCATGCTCTGGCTTGTGTGGCAGGATGACTCCTTCGCCCAGTGTGTCGGGACCAGCACCGGGTATGGTGAGCCTGCATGAATGGTTTGTGGTGTAGGGTTCAGAAGCACACAGCGAGCGGAGTAGCACATGGGGGCCACATCGCAGCCATCTGGGTGAGGCTGGGGGAGCATGCCGGCAGATGGTGAAGAGCTTTTGGAGTGCTCCACAAAGCAGCCAGTGAGTGTTGGTGCTCCTCGCTGAGCATTGGGTGTGCATGCTAGGGCTTGGGCAGACAGGCTCGGGGGAGCAAGACCAGCAGTTCAGGTCCGCTGCTGTGCTATCGTCGCTATTTGCCCCTGCCATGCCATCCCGGTGAGTGGCCTTAGTGGTGGACGGGCTTGTGAGCAAGGCAGGCAGTTCAGGCGGCGGTACTCGGTGTCATCGGGCTCCAGCGGACCATGGGGGGAGATTTGGACTACGTGCCCCAATCCGTCCCCTCTTTCTCTACTCTGCAAGAGAGCGCTCTGGGTCAGCGCCGGGCAAATAATTTTGGACGCTGAGGGGGGTCACTGCTGCTGCTCCCGCGGGTGCTGTTCCTTGCTGTGTCGGAGTTTCTGAAATTGCTGCTGCCAAATGCGTGTGCCGGCACGAGCGTGGGGCTTCTTGCTGTGGCGGTAAGGGCGCAGGGCAGCGGTGTGGGAGAAAAGAGTAAGACTGGAGGCTAGCGCCGTGCCTTGGACATGCAGAGGACTGGTTGCTGATGTGCAGGAGCGGTGATCAGGGAGCGACCTCATGGTGAGGTGCTCTGGCCTTGAGGAGGTGAACACTCTTGATGTCCGGTGCCGCACCAGTTGATTTTCCCGACAGAGGAGGGAGACAGAGGCGCTGGGCTCCCGCAACGGCAGACAGGTTTGTGGGGTTGCTTGCCGGGCGGCGCAAGGTCTCCCTGGAAACGGCATGCAAGGGGAGAGTTTAGCAAATGCTGGGGGGGCCATCACAGTTTAGAGGGGGCCACGTGGTCGGTGCGGTGTACATCCTTAGGCCTTTTCGATGGCAGCCTTCCACTTCCACTCATGAGAGAACAGTGGGCTGTGCATCTGTTAAAAACAATGAGTGTATGGAGAATAATCTAAGGAAACAAGGAGCGTAGCAGGGTAAATCAGCTGGGAAAGAGTAAATAACAGATATGAGGACAACTAAGCATTGTGGAATTCCCAACAGTGTCTGCCAGCCAAATCTACTGCGCAGCTGCGGGGGAGCTTTTGCCGCAGCAGCGCTGCTCTGTGTAGCCGGTGCAGCACATTCGGTATTGTGGCCTCAGGTGGAGAGTAGGCCAAAGCTTTCACTAGGTTGGTGTACTTTTACATCCTCACCTCTGGTAATCCACGCACTATGTAGCAGCTCTACAAGGCCTGTATCACAGTATGTTAAGAAATATCTAAGAAAAGGACCATTTAAATTAAATGATTAATGGAGCAGGTATTGTTGAGCAGACCGGATGGACCATTCAGGTCTTTATCTGCCGTCATTTACTATGTTACTATGTATTACTATAGATCAGTTACAGCAGTTGAATTATACGAGCAAGTCTGTGGTATTTCCAGTAGGGATGTGTCAAGAACTATCTAGGAAGCGGACCATTCAAATTAAATGCTTAATTTATGTTGAGCAGACGGGATGGACCATTCAGCTCTTTGTCTGCCATCATCTACTATGTTACGTGACAGCAGTTGCATCGGTTGCATTTCCAGTACGGATGTGTGAAGAAACATCTAAGAAAGGACCATTTAAATGAAATGATTAATTTATGGAGCATGTAAGGAAGTGTTATGAACTATCTTGGAAAAGGACCATTCAAATGGAATGATTAATTTATGGGCAGATGGGATGGATCATTCAGGTTTTTATCTGCTGTCATTTACTATGCTACTATGCATTCCTGTAGAATATTTACATATATATCTATAGCTGAAGGCACAGTAGTGGGGTGTGCTTCCAGTGTGTTACGGGGAACAATGGTACCATGGAATGTTGCTACTCTTTGGGTGCTAGCGATCCTCTGGGCATGATAGACTATTTGTCTGGCCCAATGGAACTTTGCTGTTCGTATATCAGGCTGTGCTTAGCAGTTCTGGTGGATGTCTTCCAGTAGAGAGCGCTGGGGGCAGACAGGTGGACATACACATACACATATTTGTATATCCCTGGTATCGGGGTGCTGGGTCCGCAGACCACTCAAAATAAGGGTGCGACATATCATCTAGTAGTATTTCATCAAGCAGTTCATAGTCGCTATAACCTACTGTGTTTCGAAGTAGCCATCTGGAGCTCGGTAGACACAGCCATGGGAGGCATTCGGCAATTTTGTTCATCATTCTCAATTTTCACTGATGGGGCCCTTCGGTGGGACACAAGCCCCAATGGATGGTACAGACTTAGCATCGTCAGAGTGGTGGTTAAAAGCACCATTAGCGGGAGACATGGATAGTGGTTATTGCGGATGGGACGACTGGATGGGCTATGTTTTCTGTTTCCCCATGGTCTCGGGTTATTTTGGAGGTCCTCCCATCAGATACATTCATTTGCGCTCCACAAGACATTCATAGAACTTCCATCGATCTGCCCAAACCACAAGCCCAAACAATGCTCAACAGCTACCTAATCTTACAATTACTATGCAGCTTCATATGATCCCAGGTCCAAGGCTCACGGCAGTTCAAAATGATCCTCAGTTCAAAATAAGGCTCAGATGAGTCAATTTTGTTTGGCTTGTTTCAGGTTGTCACTTCGAGATATGGGGCAACAGTCCAATCCTTATGGGAACACGGTTTACTGACTTGGGGTGTCCTTCACTGCACAGGGGATAGAGGTGTTGTTCACAAGTAAGCTCAGGGCCAATTCCCATGTCACTGTTTTCATTTCCCCTGCAGATAGGGTGTACCTTTCGGCCAGCTGTCGACCATAGACATCCCATTATATCTCATTGCCAGATGGCACTAGCGCAGGTCATAACATGCTTCACAGCAAGATGGCACTTACCATGCAAAGGCAGGTATCAGAAACTTTCTTCTTCTGGCTCACTGTTGGCAGGATTGTGGCCATTCCTGTTCCTTGTCAGAGATCAGCCCAAACCCCTAAGGGCTGTCAACACACAATCTGCATTTGGATGCCTTTCAACATCTTTCAGGACAATAGTTGTTTTGTAGTTGATAACATATAGTGTTCGGCATCAGTTGACTCGGTTTGGCACCAGTCAGTACGCCTTCTGGATATATCCATTGGGTATCATTCAGTCAAGTTCTAGGTTTAGAGATATCTGTGGTTGCTGAACTAGATGCTTGAAATACCTGGCTCTCCCTGAGGTAATACAAGGCATTTGCTGCGAAACCTTTCATGCCATCATGTAGGCCCAGAGGACCACCACCTTGCAGAGGCTCTTGTTATCTCTGTAAGTCAACATCGACAAATGGTCATGTAAGCCTCTTTGAGTAGCTACCCTATACTTAGTAGCACCCAATAAATCACATGTCCTGATTTGGTAAGTTATCTATATCACCCGTGAAGCCCTGAGGACAACCATTCTCCAGGCACTGAGCTTCAAGTGCTCCTTGGATGGCCTTTCCTCGCTCTCCTACAAATTCCATCTGTAAGGCTCGCGATCTTTTTGGATTATTCAAGTCATACCTAAGGCTCGTGACACTTTTTGGATTATTCAAGTCGTAATCTTTTATTCATCTGACCCATCTTCCCCGCTCCTTGGATAGAAACATAGAAACATAGAAAAATGACAGCAGATAAGGGCCATAGCCCATCAAGTCTGCCAACTCCACAGACCCACCCCCCTAGTCTGCTCTCCTGGAGATCCCGCTCCTAATGACCCATCCTTAACTCCACTCTCTTAGGGATCCCACATGGGCATCCCATTTACCCTTAAAATCTGGCACACTGTTGGCCTCAATTATCTGTATCAGAAGCTTGTTCCAATGATCAACTACTCTTTTGGTGAAGAAATACTTTCTGGTGTCACCATGAAATTTCCCGCCCCTGAGTTTAAGTGGATGCCCTCTTCTGGCTGAGGGTCCTTGGAGAAGGAAATTATCTTCTTCCACCTCGATACGTCCAGTGATGTATTTAAATGTCTCAATCATGTCTCCCCTCTCCCTACGTTCCTCGAGAGAGTAGAGCCGCAATTTGTTCAGCCTCTCTTCGTATGAGAGATCCTTGAGCCCCGAGACCATCCTGGTGGCCATCCGCTGAACCGACTCTGCTCTTAGCACATCTTTACGGTAATGTGGCCTCCAGAATTGCACACAGTATTCCAGATGTGGTCTCACCATGATTCTGTATAACGGCATGATGACCTCAGGCTTCCGGCTGCCGAAACTTCTGCGGATACAACCTAACATTTGTCTTGCTTTAGATGAAGCCTTCTCCACTTGATTGGCAGCTTTCATATCTGCACTGATGATCACTCCCAAATCTTGTTCTGTTACAGTCCTAGCTAAGGTCTCACCATTTAAGGTGTAAGTTCTGCACGGATTCCTACTGCCGAGGTGCATGACCTTGCATTTCTTGGCGTTGAAGCCCAGCTGCCAGGTAGATGACCAACGTTCCAACAAAAACAGGTCATGCGTCATACTATTGTGTAAATTGGAGCCGCTCACTATGTTACATTGTTTGGCGTCGTCGGCGAATAGTGTTATTTTACCTTGAAGCCCCTGAGTCAGGTCCCCTATGAATAAGTTGAAAAGGAGCGGGCCCAAGACTGAGCCCTGCGGTACTCCACTTGTCACTTCTGACGTTTTAGAGAGGGTATGTTAACCACCACCCTCTGAAGTCTACCACTTAGCCAATCCTTGACCCATGCAGTTAGCGTTTCTCCCAACCCCATCGATTTCATCTTGCTCAATAGCCTACAGTGAGGGACGCTATCGAAAGCTTTACTGAAGTCTAGGTACACTACGTCTAGGGATTCTCCCAAATCCAGCTTTCTTGTTACCCAGTCAAAGAAGCTGATGAGATTGGATTGGCAGGACCTACCCTTGGTAAATCCATGCTGACTGGGATCTCGTAGATTCTCCTCATTCAGGATCGTGTCTATTCTCCTACAAATTGCATCGACCTTTTTGGATTATTCAAGTCTGGATTATTCAAGTCATACCCTAAGGTAAGTCATAATCTTTTATTCATCTGGCCCATCTTCCCCGTTCTTGTAGAACCTGTAGAAGCAAGTGATGTAAACACTCTGAGGCATGTCTCCTTGCTTGGACGGTGGGGAGGCTGTGTGGCATTGACTTCGACAACTGACAGGTGAAGGGTCCCTTCCTTGAACGGGAGGGGGGAGAAGGCGGGGACAGCTTGAATGGCTCTCTCAAGGGAACAACGTTAGCCCGGCCAGATAGGCTGGACAATCCACGGATGAGTTGCTTATTGTAAGAATTGATATACAGAAATATTATATTGTACAATGGTATCAATTTTCATTGCTGTTACATATGATGTTATGTATTGGTATCAAAATGTACATCATTAATGATTGTGGTATGTTGATATTTACTGTTTGAAGATGTTTGTAGTTGGGCATTTATGGCTGCGGCCACTAATAAATCCACATTTGTTGAACAACAGTGGGTCTTTGTGGTGCTTGGGGGGAGGACAACCAAGGCCGAGTGCCAATTTTGACAGTCTCCCTTTCTCTCAATTACTATGCATTAGAAGAAACTGTTCTACAGTATCTCTTTTTAAACATCAAGCCAAGGAATTATATAAAAAGTTACATTGAGAGGATATCTGCATTCAATTGTAAGACAAGCCTACAAAAGGGTATTTTATTATAATCGTGATTTTTTTGTTGACTACTAAGAAGAAAGTACAGGATGACACAATGGAAACATGCTTTGAAATTTACTACACAAGGAACCGTTGTTGCAAATATCATCAAGAAACATTAGTCAATAGTGCGTACCAACCCTGTTTTTCGTGAAAGCAATTTGAGAATTGCGTTTTCCTGTCAAAAAAACTTGAAAGAAATTCTTAGTCCTTCAGTGTTTACAAGCAAAATGACACAGAAAACTATTGACATTGTTGGACATTTCAAATGCCAGTCAAGCAGTATTTGCGAACAAAATCTGCAGTTCAGATCCTTCATTAATCCTGTGGATGGTAAGGAATATTTCCTTCGCCAGTTCACGAACTGCAGAACTTCTTACATCATCTACATTATACAATGTCCTTTTGCAAAATTGTACGTAGGCAAAACTATCAGATGTTTGCGGACAAGAATGATTGAACACAAATCAAATTATTAACTAGAGAGACTTACTGAACCTTTGATTTCACATTGCACTGAGGCTGGATACCTGTTTTCAGATTTAAAATGCTTCTGTATAGATGTGGAACCGTGCAGAGAACGAGGAGGCAATAGAGAGAAGCATTTATTACAACGGGAGGCGAGGTGGATTTTTCACCTTGGCCCTCTCTATCCAAGAGGACTAAATAGTGTTGTGAATTGGAGTATCTTTTTTTAATTTTTTCTGTTAATGGGGTGCTTTTCAACTTTTTTACTTTTTTGACTTGTCAGTGATAATTGTCATGTACATCATGTATGTCTTTAACAGCTGATGTTTAATATGCAATACACAAAGTTGATTATATTTAAAGCAGTTTTTCATAATTATAATTCAATGTCAGTTATTTTCAATAGTCTCTCTTTAAAATTAAAAATAAGCATGTAGAGAGGTTTGAACTCAAAGAGAGGCTTGAGATACAGTAAAATCAAGACCTGAGCAACTACGCATGTGTCAGCGTCCTTTTTAAAAAAAGCTGGAGTTCAGTGAGTGAGTTCAGTGAGTGGATTTCTACATCCAGTAAGTTCAATTTGCTGATTTTAAATGTTAGTGATGTTTAAATAACATGACAGTGTGGTAATTTATTAGTAAAAATGTTTTTCCTGTAGGTATCCTTTGCTATGCACTGACCCTTGAGAAAGCTATTATTTAAGGCGAAATGGGTCCCGTCGGGGATAAGATAAATCTTGACTGGGTTTAGAATGCAGAGGGAATCTGTGTACCACACTTAAGATAAGTTTTACTAAGTTTGTTTATTTCTAATTTATTATAAGATTAAATTATAAAGTAAAAAGATAAAAGAAAAAAAGAAATTAAGTAGTCAAAAGCACTTCATAGAGAGGTTTTTTAATGAAAGATATCAGAACCCTGATAAGTGCAAACTGTTTCATCCTGATTGGATTGTTTGCTAGGTTACTGAGATCTTTTCCTCTCTGTTTTATGGGCATTTTGAACTGAGTTTGAGATCACTTTTTGGTGCTGGTTATATAGCAGGAAAAAATGCCATAGGGGTTTTAACTTTAACTTTATTTTCCTTTTCCCCATTCCACAAGGCTCACCAGTTTCGTTTAATGATAGACTGATCCTCCAGAGTTTTTCCACAGCTCCTTCATACTCCAAAGGGCTCCAAGGCCTCCTTTAGCCAGGCCCCTTTGGCCACATGGCTGTGTTGCAGCATTATTTGCTTTACTGTATTTGCCACTATCAACTCGGAAAGATGATGTCACCAGAGCTGGCCTGCCTCACCAGGAACTCTTCCGAGGGGCACCAGAGATGACAGTTATGTTCCCCCCATTAGCCTTACAGGTGCCTCCTCTCTCCCTAAACAGGTACCATTAAGAATAATAGGACTTCAGTTAATGTACATTATATTGCATTAGCTTAACAAATGAGTAGAAAGGGGGAAAATCCACCTTAGGGGAAAAAAAACAAGAGTAGTGTCACTTGGGGCTTTGTATGTGTAAGCATCAGCATTCATATGCGTAAGTTTATAGTTTATTTCATTTATATCCCACTTTATACAAAGTGGGGCACAGCAAATACATACATAATATAACAACATCACTAACACAATCTACCATAAGAACATAAGAACATAAGAACATAAGAAGTTGCCTCCGCTGAGGAAGACCATAGGTCCATCCTGCCCAGCGGTCCGCTCCCGCGGCGGCCCATCAGGCCCATTGCCTGAGTAGTGGCCTATACCTATCTATACCCTTCAATCCCCTTTTCTTCTAGGAATCTATCCAAACCTTCTTTGAAACCATTTAGTGTTTTCTTGTCTACAACAGCCTCTGGAAGCGCGTTCCATGTATCCACCACCCTCTGAGTGAAAAAGAACTTCCTAGCGTTTGTTCTAAACCTGTCCCCTTTCAATTTCTCTGAGTGCCCCCTTGTACTTGTGGTGCCCTTTAATTTGAAAAATCTGTCCCTGTCTACTTTTTCTATGCCCTTCAGGATCTTGAAGGTTTCTATCATGTCTCCTCTAAGTCTCCGCTTTTCCAGGGAGAAAAGTCCCAACTGCTTCAATCTGTCGGTATATGGGAGATTTTCCATTCCCTTTATCAGTTTAGTTGCTCTTCTCTGTACTCCCTCAAGTACTGCCATGTCCTTCTTGAGGTACGGCGACCAGTACTGGACACAATACTCCAGATGCGGCCGCACCATTGCACGATACAGCGGCATGATGACTTCCTTCGTCCTGGTCGTAATACCCTTCTTTATGATACCCAACATTCTGTTTGCTTTCTTTGAGGCTGCGGCGCACTGCGCCGATGCCTTCAGTGTTGCGTCTACCATCACTCCTAGGTCTCTCTCCAGGTTACTGACCCCTAGTGGTGTTCCCCCCATTTTGTATGTGAACATCGGGTTCTTTTTCCCCACGTGCATGACCTTGCATTTTCCTATGTTGAAGCTCATTTGCCATTTTTCGGCCCACTTTTCCAGCTGCGTTAGATCCTTTTGGAGATCTTCGCAGTCTTCCCTGGTTTGAGCCCTGCTGTATAGTTTGGTGTCATCTGCAAATTTAATGACCTCACACTTGGTACCCGCCTCTAGGTCGTTTATATAGATATTGAACAGGAGCGGTCCCAGCACCGACCCCTGTGAAACTCCACTCATGACCCCTTTCCAGTCTGAGTAATGGCCCTTTATGCCAACCCTCTGCTTCCTGTTGTCCAGCCAGTTTTTGATCCATCGGTGGACCTCCCCTTGCACGCCGTGGATCCATATCTTCTTAAGCAGTCTCTCGTGTGGTACCTTGTCGAAGGCTTTTTGGAAGTCAAGGTAAATGATGTCTATAGATTCCCCTCTATCCACCTGGCTGTTCACTCCCTCAAAGAAGTACAATAAGTTTGTGAGGCATGACCTGCCCTTGCAGAAGCCATGTTGACTCGTTTTTAGCTGCCCACTTTTTTCGGTGTGTTCACAGATGCTGTCTTTAATCAGTGCCTCCATCATCTTTCCCGGGACTGAGGTCAGGCTCACCGGCCTGTAGTTTCCTGGGTCGCCCCTTGAGCCCTTCTTGAAGATGGGCGTAACATTTGCTATTTTCCAATCCTCCGGGATCTCTCCGGTTTTTAAGGATAGGTTGTATATCTGTCGAAGTGGCTCCGCTATTTCGTTTTTTAGTTCCTTGAGTACCCTTGGGTGAATGCCGTCCTGTGTTACGTACTGGATTGTGCAATACATGCATGTCCTAGGGGAGTCATTTGAGGAGCTGAGCTTCAAAACTCCCGTCTTTGCAGTTTTAAGTGGTTTTGAATAACCAGATAAATAAGCACCACGTCTCCCTCAATTATTCCTGCACACCCCAAATACAAATGAGGAGGAGGTGTAAATGACGACACAGAGTGGTGTGTTGTTTTTTTTGTAAGTACTGTATATGTACTTTTCCATTGAAAAACAAGAACATAGCCTAATTTTAATTTCTGGCCTACTCATGCTAGACGCATGCACATAAAATTAGTGCCTCTTCTAAAATTGTTACTTATATGCATGCCAATTTACTTGTGTAAATGGTGTGGGTTTTTTGGGTTTTTTTTCTTTTTACATGTGTAAATTTTCTCAAATCACCTCCTTATTTCAGCTACTTTAGTAAATGTAGGAGGAAAGTGAGGCTCTGACTCCTCGATACATGTTTTTTAAATGGCATCTGTAGTTAGGGACCCGTAGGTTAATTTATTGTCAAGTTCTACTAACTGAAGATAAAAATATTGGTGTTATATATCTGCAGGATAAAAAAATAAGTAGATAGATGAAGGAGGCTAGAAGCAGAAAAATGGTGCTATGCTTCTTTCAGCCTTTCGGAGTATCACATTCTGCCCCCACATGATACCAACACTAAACTCACAAAGGATCTAATCTCCTGTGACTAGTGAAATATACTCAGTCTTCATTACTGAGCAGTTGTCTTGGCCTGGATGATATTTTTGCTTTTTGAATTGCATTTCTGAATTATGGTGAGCTCTGTCTTTAGTCACAGTGTAGAGACTATCATATAACCCACTGGCACTTATGCTGAATTGAAAAAAAAAAGTCATGAACTGAGGCTTTTGGAAAAATAATATTGGCTTTTCCACAAGCCCTGGCTTACTATTTCTAGAGATTTACTGGAGTGTAATCAATTTTTTTCACTCCATCCATGCATCAAAAGAGGAGCCTTTTCACTATATTATGGTAAAATCTAGTAAACACAGGCCTATTCTATTCACTCCACATCTTCACCTCTTTGAAGACTATTTACGAGGGTGGTTTGAAAAGTTTGGTAAAAAAACAAGTTAAACAACGTAGTCTCCAGTTTCATAAGCTATTTTTCCTATGATACGAAAAAAATGGAAACTTGCTGGACTAGGCGTATAGCCCTCGATGGAGACTATGTTGTTTAACAAGCATGTTTTCCTGAATGGTTATAGTAACACTGATTTTGATTCTGAAACTTCAGCTCCTGGCCATTTAAATCACTTATCTGGGGCTAACCACAAATATTCAGCAGCACTTAGCTGCTAGATCATGCTGTTGAATGCCTGGAGTTTCCACCTAAGCCAAAACCAGTACAGATGTACATTTGTGATAAGAGGACAGAAAAGCTACCTTATTTTGTTTTCTTCCTGCAATACTGATGAATAAAGTTTTTTTTAATTTTAAGAAGGAATGTGGTCCCACAATTCTGCATCAAAGAATGTTGGAGGAAGACATTGTACTGATTTGAAATGCCATAGCTTCCCTGCAAGTGGTACTAGGTCACAATACAAATGAATACCCACAGATCCACACACAGCATGTATATATCTGTCCAAATTTTGCCCATGCACTTAGCCACTAACAGAGCACATGCCATTAAAACATGGCACAAACTTTTCTGCTCCTTATTGTATTACCCTCCTATGGCCTTACCCAGGACAATCTGTTTTGTGATCCTGCTTAGTAATCTACCCTTTTGAGGCTAATAAATATGAAAGACCCCCTCTTAATTCCTACGTACAACTCATTTTTTTCATATATAGCCACAAAGTTGTGAATTAATCTAAATAGCAAGCAATAATTTCATGAATGGTAAGCAACAAAGAAATATAAACAGAGAAACAGAGAAAATGAGAACAGATAAAAGCAATTATCCCCCCCTCCCCCATGCTCAAAGCTATTTAACCGAACAGAAATGGCCACTGACTTTTTAAATATCATTTAGCTGGCTAATCGTGAAGATTCTACAGAAGATAACTGGTTATCTCCGCTGAATATTTGTGATTAGTGACTAAAGGTTAACCAATTATATCATATGAGAATCGGTACATTGTCTTATCGGGCCGCCCTCTGGGACAAAGACTTTAAACAATTATTCCTTCTTTTCATGTCTCTAGATTTTGGGGTAATTAATTTCTTCAGATTCTCATTGTGACTTAGACTAATTTTTTGTAAACCACATAGATCCTAACGGTTATGCGGTCTATAAGTTGATTTTATGTTATGTTTATGTTATGTAATATTCAGTGATGACCAGCTAAATTTAGTGGGCAAATTAGACGGCCTAAAGAGCAGTCCTATCTTTGCCTATTATAACCTAACCAGTCAGCGCTAAATAACAAAATAACCGGTTATGTTATAGCCAGTCAAAAAAATTGATATTCAAATGCTGGTCATTAGTTAATGGCCCAGCATTGAATATCCAGGTTCACCATCGACCGTGGGACTTAGGCGGGCTGCGTCCCACGGTCTGAATATTGGACCCCTTTATGACCGATCCAGTCTGCTCTTCTCTACCATCCCTCCCTCTCCCTCTATTTGTCCCTTCTCTTTCCTGAATTGTGCAGGCTGCCAGGTAGACCCAGCTACATGAGTGCTTCTGTTTATGTCTCCTAATTATAACAGTACAGTGGTACCTTGGTTTACAAGTGCACCGGTTTGCGAGTGTTTTGCAAGATGAGCAAAACATTCGCAAACTTGGTGCCTCGTAAACCGAGCTTGCCTCGCTGTACGAGCGCCCCCCCCCGCGAACCGGCACCTTCCCCCCAGCGATCCAGCACCCCCCCCCACCGCCATCGGGCACCCCCCCCCCGCCGCAACCTGAGATCCCCCAACCCACCCGAACCCTCTTCTTACTTCCAGTGTAGCCTCCGCATCGGCACCGGCACCAGCATTTCCTGTGCCCGAAAATCTGCTTCCTGTGCCGGGCCTTGAGCATGCGCGCATACTCAAGGCCCGGCACAGGAAGCAGATTTTTGGGCACAGGACATGCTGGTGCCGGTGCCGGTGCCGATGCCGATGCGGAGGCTACACTGGAAGTAAGAAGAGGATTCGGGTGGGTTGGGGGATCTCAGGTCACGGCGGGGGGGTGCCGGTGGCGGCGGGGGGTGCCCGATGGCGGCGAGGGGGGGTGCCGGATCGTGGGGGAGGAGGGTGCCGGTTCGCAAGGTGGGCCTTCGGGGGGGAGCAATGCCGGTTCTCGTGGGGGGGGGAGCAGCGCTGCTGGCCTCGGGGGGGGGGGAAGGTGGGGGGTGGGAACATATCAAAGCAAGTTTCCCTTACTTCCTATGGGGAAACTTGCTTTGATATACGAGCATTTTGGATTACGAGCATGCTCCTGGAACGGATTATGCTCGTAATCCAAGGTACCACTGTACAGTATTTGCAACTTGCATCATCACTGATCTACATAGGTACCACTGCTGTGTTTCTCCTAGGTTACTTACAAAGCCTGCCAGGCCAACCCAACTTTGTAAACACCTGCCTGTCAACTGGGACTCACTATTACTTAGTTAGTTAGTTAGGTGCCATCGGCTTGTGTTCGAGTCCTAGCGACTTGATGAATTACGGATCTAAAAAGAAATTGGTTTTGTGTTAGTCCGGTAAGATCCTCCAGCGTCATCCCCATGGCTGTTTTCGTCATGTCCAGCCATCTGATTGCACTCAGCTTTCCCTACACCTCCAGACAGACAAGGCATTTGCACTAGCCTCACATTCTGCTTACTGCTTTAATTAGAGTTACCAGTTGTCCAGATTTACCAGGACATGTCCTAAACTAAACTAAACCTTAAGTTTGTATACCGCGCCATCTCCACAGCGTAGAGCTCGGCACGGTTTACAGGGTTAGGTTGAAAAGGAGCTACAATGAAGGGTTATAGGAAAGGAGCTAGGAAGATAAAGGGAGAAGACTGTCAAGGTGTCCGGATGGCTTTTCAAAACCTGGCACTTTGTCTGGGTTTTGAAAAGCTTTGAGCTCGGGGGCCGCGTCTGGAGGGCAGCTGCGCGTGCATGGATCGCGATGCGGTGACATCACATGCATGCGTGTGATGTCACTGTGTCACATCCGCGCATGCACAGATGCCCTCCAGACGATGGATGAAGTTTGTGTGGGGCTGGGGTTGGGGGATGAAACGAGGCAGGGCTGGGGCGGAATGGAACGGGGAAGGTGGTGGAATGGGGCAGGGCCGTGTGCCCTCATTAGGATTCCCAGCTGAGTAGAATTTATCCATGTACGGTTTCTGCATTACTCGGTTTCCCTTAGCGACTGGCTGGTGTGCTTGAAGCACGTCAGATCTGCTAGTCCCTCCCCTGGTCAGGGAGCAAGGCTTGAGGTTTAAAGCAGGCTTTATCAGGGTGGTTAAGAAAGAAAGTATAGGATGGCAAAGCAGATTCTGGCATTACTTCTGCCCTGACCCCAGTCTCTTGTACTACTAGTGAGACCTTAGCCTTCTGCACAAGCTTTACAGTTCTGTTTCTTGCCCTAAGAAGGGGAGTCAATGCTGGGCTGGAGCAGGGGTTCTATTCGTGACTGGGACTTCTCTGTCACACGATATTACTTAAACAGGCAGGGCTTATACGCTTCACAGCTTTTTATACAAGTTAAAAGAAAGGATTTCTAAACCCAGCTTATGCCCGGTAGCTACATAACTCTACAATTTAAAACAGGCAGATTATTTGCAAGTTGGGTTCTTGGAATCCTAGTCTCCTTATCCTTCTTCATTCAGCTCCCTTATATATAAATCAATCTGAGCTCTTTTTTCCCCCTCAGCTGCTGAATCTCTCCTTAATTAGGCTTACACTTTGCAGGATGCCATTTCTCTCAAACCAAGGCACCTATCTTCCTTAATGGCTTTGGCTATAATTAAATATTTCTTCAAACCTCTGCATAACTCAAACCAAAAACAGTTCCCCTCTTCAGCCTTTTCATACCTGGCTCGTGGAGCCTGTAGGTCCACACTGCAACAGACAAATAGAAAAATCATGTTTCATTCTCTTGGAGAACTTTGGTGTGTCTACTGCTTCTCAGGATCTTTCCAATGGCAGGGTTTTGTGCTTGTCACCAGTCTGTGGAGGAATCCCTACTATGATTGCCTGAAGAACTCTTTAGTTCCCCAGCAGGCAAATGCTTCCTGCTGCGTCAGGAAAAACATGCTCTGCACCTTCTAGATATTTTTATCTTTCTTCCTGGCCCAGGAGAAAATGGGCCCTGTGCCTTTGAAACCCTATCCTTTTCTCCTTCCTCAGAGAAACTGGCCGATTCCTGCTAGGAAATGCCAGGGTCTATCTGTCTTCCTAGGAACCTGCCTTTGATGGCCCCTTCTTTCTTTCTTTCTTTTTTAATCATTTTTATTGAGGAATCTAAGGGCCTCCTTCTTTCTGCTGGGCTGCAGAATTCACTGGTATGTAACCTTCAAATCCCGCCCCCCCTCCTCCTGGATGCTGAGAAACTGAGGTATCTCCAGGTACTCTCATTGGTGCAGTGAAGTAACTGCTTTCAGAGACCCCATCCTCCATGGATTCAATTCTCTATTCTTCTGGTTTTTTTTCATAAGGTAAGTGCTGTGAATCTTCCCTTTTTTATAATGTATACCAGCCCTAGCATAAGCCTGCATTTCTTGTAGATAAGACAGAAGGCTTTATTTGCTAGGGTTTCTTACCCACAGTCTCACTGTCTTCTTAAAGACCTGGCTTCCAAGGTCTCCTGGCACTCTGTCTTTCCTCTCCTTTGTCCTGGAATGCTGCTGATCGCAGAACAGTATATTGGATGCATGAAAGAGTGCTATCCAGACCACTGTGAAAACACTCAGGCCTTGTTCACATTTCATGTTTGGATAAGGTTTCCCCAGACATCCTCTTTTTGAAGTCATGTTGGGGGTCCAGATGGCTTTTTAAAAACCTGGCACTTTGTCCGGGTTTTGAAAAGCTTCCGACGTCGGGACGGCATCCATGAATGCGCACAACACGTCATCGTGTCGCATCCGTGCATGTGCGGATGTTGTCCCGACGCACAAATAGGTTAAGGGAAGTAGGGCTGGGGGCGGGATGAGGGTGGAATTGGGTGGGCCTGGGAGCATGACCATGGGTCCGGATTTTCTTTCAGGAAAATTTGATAATCCTATGTTTGGACAACCAAGGGATTCAGCAAAAAAATACATTCCTTTCCCTGGGCATTGGTATTTCACCTGGGGGGGTCCCTCCCAAAACATACCCACAATATACTCCTTTGCTTTCAGACAAACTATAGTGTAAGGCATCCAAATTCTTCATTTCCAAAATCGTAATTTGAGTGTTTTTGTCAGACAAGCATTTTTTTTTTCTATTTTGAGGGTCTATGTGTTTTTTTTTACAAAAATTCATTAAAACCTAGGTGCTCTGTTATAAAATGACCTTCTTAAAACACTCCAGGCTGCAGGGCTCCCTCTATTTCCAGCTGCATTCCCAACTCTCCCACCTGAAATTGGGGATAAATGGTGTTATGATATTATAGTGGGAATGTAGCGAAGATTAAGTAGAAGCATTCAGGGCAGAGTAGGAGGCACATTTGAGATACACAGCCAAGCTGTTGTAGGCATGATTATCAGGAAGTTAGTGTTTCAGTTTTATGCCATTGTATTGTAAAGTTAAGTACTGTGGGAAGGGCAGGATTAACCAATAGGTCCAGTAGGCCTAGGGCCCGAAATGGTCAGGGGTGCCCGATGAAGGAGGGCATCAACATTGTTTTTTTCCAAACGGCGATGGGCCCCTCCAGCATCGATCGGCAACGCAGGCCCCCCCCCCGATCGGCAACGCAGGCTCCCTCCCCCAATCAGCAACGCAGCTCCCTCCCCCCCCATCGACGGAAAGTAAGTCAAGCAAGCAACGCGGGTAAGAAAGGCACCGGGAACTGTAATTTTGCAAGCGGTGCTGCTTGCCCAAAGCTTCCCTCTGATGCAGCTTCCTGTTTCCGCACTGGGCGCATGGTGAGGTGGGGGCCCAGTGTACTTGTGTGCCTAGGGCCCCTCGACGAATTAATCCTGCCCTGACTGTGGGACAAGATGAAAAGATAGCTGTCTGGCTGTCTTGCACGCTTTTGGTCTGTTTGGTCACTCTTGGTCAGATCCCCCCCCTTTTTTTAAACTTTTATTCAACATGTTGATATTGTGTATTCTCACTAATTGTATTCTGTATTCACTGACTGTTCAGTGACATCTTCCCTATTTGTATTCTGTAATTCGCTGATTGTCTAGCTCTCTTCACTATAAACCGCCTAGAAGTCGCAAAATTGTGGCGGTATAGAAAAAATAAAGTTATTATTATTATTTGGTTCTCTCTCACTTTTCCATGGACTTGATGAGGTGCACAGAAAACATTTAGTATGAATAAT
Source organism: Geotrypetes seraphini (assembly GCF_902459505.1). NCBI lineage: Eukaryota > Metazoa > Chordata > Amphibia > Gymnophiona > Dermophiidae > Geotrypetes > Geotrypetes seraphini. The sequence goes on from NC_047085.1 coordinate 115,155,057, forward strand.
AATAATAATAACTTTATTCTTCTATACCACCATAATCTTGCGACTTCTAGGCGGTTTACAACTGAAGAGAGCTGGACAATCAGCGATTTACAGTATGCAGATAGAGAAATTACAGTATACAGAATCTTAGAAATGCAGCAATTATAATATACAGTTTGTTTAGAAATTCAGAGGTCCTTTTTGACAAAGTGGTGAATTACATAATTCTGTTTGTTTAGAATTTTTCCAGGGGGGACATATTAGGTAAAAGAAAAAGGAAAAAGAGAGAAGTGTAGTTGAAGTTTAGTTGACATATTTAAATTCTACTGTATACTATTTAAAACTATAAACGACCGCCTCATCCAAACCACCTCTACCAGGCATAGAAAAACACACACCCCATTCACTTACCCCCCAATCAAAGAAGTAAAATGGAAAAAACTATACAATGGACTACTGGCCATCAGGCAGCGAAGATAGACAACCAAGTCTCCAACCTATTGACAACAACCCCAGACTACAAGATGTTCAGAAAGGAAATAAAAACTATACTCTTCAAGAAATCCCTTAATAAAGCTTAATACCATGATAAAGCTTAACCCCCCTCTTACCATCCCCTCCCTAACCCCAGATCCTACTTTTCCCTCTCTTGGAAACCTTCTCTGATCTAACGTTGTAACCCTTCTTCCATAACTCTTTTTGTAATCTGCTTTGAACCGAAAGGTAATGGCGGAATAGAAATCTGTAATGTAATATTTGTCGAATAAGGCAGTTTTTATGGTTTTTCTAAAGGCAACGTAGGTCAGTTCAGCTCCATTTATGTAATTGTCCAGCCAGTGTTGCTCATTTGGCAAACTGATTGAGAAAGAGCCCGTGGTGACAAGGCTTTCTGTTTAGGGAAACCAGACATCCGGATTTACCCGGACATGTCCTCTTTCTAGAGGACTGTCCAGGCAGCCTTTCAGAACCCGGCCATTTGTCTGGGTTTTGAAAAGCTGTTGAGATCGGGGCCGAGTCTGGAGTGCATCTGCGCAGATGCGACACGGTGACATCACCTGCATGCGCGCAGATGTGCGGTGTCATCGCATTGCATCTGTGCATGCGCAGATGCACTCCAGACGCGGCCTGAAGAGACGAGATTTGTGCAGGGCTGGGGTTTGGGGTGGAATGGAGCAGGGCTGAGGTGGGGCCACACACCCTCTTTTACCAGATGCAAAATCTGGTCACCCTATATACATTACACCTACACAGATGTAAGGTGCTAAGGAGGAGGTGACTTCTATGGCTCGATTCCTGGCAATTTCTATAGGAAATGTGTCTTCTGATAAGATATCCTAGATGAGCTGCATAATTTTTATTTACAATATTTTTCTGGGTTCATGTTTGTAAGACAATTGTATACCAGTAAAAAAAACTCAACAACAACAACAAAAACTACAAGTTTTAAGTGTTTAGGCCACTCATACCCACCATAAAGAATATTTATTTCCATCAAAATTTTGTGTGGTTAGGGTAGGGAAGTGGATAACAGGGTAATAGGGTGTTATTGCCAAATATGCCACATGTAACAGAAAGTTTACACAAGAGTCAAAGAAGGGTGAAGTGACTTGCCCAAGATCAAATACAGCCTCAGTGAAGTTGAACCCTGGCTTTTGCCTGTTTCTTAGGCTGCTGCTTCAATTGCTTGGCTGCTCCTCCATGCTTGATATATACAGTGTTCCCCCGCAAATTAGCGATTCACGGACTCAGTTATTCGCGGTATTTACTGACTGCCTCTTCGGGTCAGAAAATACAGGGAATGAGTGCATGAATCAGCCTTCTGCAAAGCTGATTCCTCCTCCTCTCCCCCCCCCCCCCCGGTCAGCCAATCAGCCTTCTGCACAGCAGATTCCTTCTCCTTTCCCCCCTCCCCCCCTCTCCCCCCCCCCCCCCCCCGAGCATACTGGGTATGATTTACTGCACCCGCCGGCGCCCCAGCTGCCCTTTCCTGCCTTTTTACAGACTCAAAACCACATTTGCGGGTTTTTTTTAAATTCGCGGGGGTTCCTGGAACAGAACCCCCGCAAATTTTGGGGGAGTACTGTAGATTTACTGACATAAGTTCCATAGGCCATTATTGAGATGGCTTGGCGAAATCCTCTGCTTATTCCTAGGATAAGCAGCATAAAATCTGATTTACTTCTTGGGATCTTGCTAGGTTGGCTACTTTTGGAAACAGGATACTGGGCTTGATGGACCTTCGGTCTGTCCTAGTATGGCAATTCGTATGTTCTTATCTCTATTAACTTCCTTGCTAATACCATACATGACAATTCCACACTAGATAGCTATAACACATCTAGGTATCTGATCCCCATCGTTAAGTATCTCTAGTCACTCTGAAGTTCATCTGGCTAGGACTTGGGGGGGGGGGGTGTGAAGGACTTCTGCTCAGAGTGTTTTAGGTGCTCCTGCAGACAATGGAGTGTACTGTGAAATGGAGAAGTTACATGACTCAGCTATTCTTCCCAAAGTGACAGTCCTACATTATTTACAACCTGGCTTCTCATTCACTAGAGCAAAGCAGAAATCTACCTTTCCTGTGATGATTTATAGCCGCCATCTTTTCTTGAGGCAGCTTTTTCTTTTTTTTTTTACCCTGAACAGAAAGCAGACAGCAATACTAAGGGCTCCTTTTACGAAGCCGCGTTAGCGGCTTTATTGCACGCATCTTTTTAGCGCGCGCTAACCCCTGCGCTAGCTGAAAAACTACTGCCCGCTCAAGAGGAGATGTTAGTGGCTAGTGCGGCCGGCAAATTAGCGTGCGCTATTACGCGCGTTAAACCGCTAACGCGGCTTCGTAATAGGAGCCCTAAAACTATTACTTTATACTCCATTTCTAGTGTATCTACAATCATTCCTCATAATTTCTGCTGTTTCATTTGATAGCAACTTAAAAATATTCCATTTATTTTCTTTATGGTTATGCAGTAAGACACTGAAATTGTTCTTAACGTAAAAAGTATGTTATTGCACTTTAATGCTTACTTTAGTGAAATTGTATTAAAAAAAATAAATTTCAGATAGGTTAGGAAAAGAACAATTGAGCAATTACAGGCTAAAACTGTGAAATAAAGTATTAGAAGATTTTGGGGGTTTTTTTTTGTATGTTCTAGCTTAACAAAACAGGCTAGCAGAATTGTAGAAATGCTTTGGCACTTAAGACAGTTTCATTTTCCTGGGACATTAAAAAATATAAATTGCCTATTATTTTCTAAAGATCTCCACTTGTATTAATAAAGATATACTGAGTTCCACAGAGCTAGAAATTTCTCTGGAGATTTCTATTTCAAATTAAAAAAAACTTGACTTCCTCAGTATACACTCTTGCTTTTTAATTTAAATGTCTAAAGTTTTCTTGCCTTTTTATCTCACTCTTGCCATGCTCACAGATATATGAATAGATAGAGGGGCATTTAAAAAGGATGCCCAAATCAGAATAGGTTGTCAATGGCTGATATTATAACCTCAGAAATACAAATAATTCACTTGAATCCACTTATTCTAAGGTACTCATATACTCTTCAACTCTTCCCCCTTCGTTCTTTAAATAATGTATACTCTGTTTTGCCACAAGACCTCAGAACACCACTCCTCCATCCCACTCCTGGTGTCATTCTCCAGGGAATCTCAGCTGTTTTAGAGATGTCAGCACGTAGTTATGTGAGTCAGCTTGCGTCCTTGGGGCAGGAGGTGGGCTTTCCCAGTAAGAGGTTTATCCTGAGGGGGGTTGGTCTCCCAACTGTTAAACTATAAATAATGAGCCCTAAAACGTCGCCATCTTACAAACAAAAGAGTATGTAGGGGTTGGATGTTAGCGGATATGGTAAGGAGAAGTGTGTTGAGATGAGGATGGTTTTTGCTTTACGGTAATGGGGTATATTGAAGATATTTTAATTACTGTGATATGATTTATTGCAGAGTGGATCCCTGACGAAGCTACGGCAAAACATGTCGGGTCCTACTGCTTAGTCTACTGAAAGATAAATAATGGTCGACTGTTACTAAGATAAGTAAAATTATAAAACTAAAAATTAAAAAAAAAAATAACAAGAGGTTTAAATGGTTAAAATGGAGCCTAGACCGGTGAGGAGTTAACACATGAATCTTCCCGGAGAATAACACCTGGAGTGGGATGGAGGAGTGGTGTTTCTGAGATCTTGTGGCAAAACAGAGTATACGTTATTTAAAGAACGAAGGGGGAAAGAGTTGAAGAGTATATGAGTGGATTCAAGCAAATCAGAATAGGAGCGTCCAGGTCATAATGTCCAAAATGAACATCTATCTCGCATGTTTTTAAAATAGGAAATATGTCAAGATTTGAAAATACATGAGATGGATGTTTGTATGCTGGAGACATCCAGCATGAACAGCTCAAATTATGAATGGCAAGCAAGAAAGGACATGGGCATCAGTATGGCAGCTTTCTTAGGAGATGGCCACAAAGACATCCACACACAGCAGAGGAGCAGCTTAGTGAACTGTGAATCAAGGGACTCGGGTTCAAATCCCACTTTAAGGCTTTTATTTATTTAGATCTCTCCAGGAACATAAAAAAATACCTATTCTACCTGAATATACACCACTTCAATAGCCTTCAGGCTTGCAGGTGGCTTATATATTCAGGTAGAATAAGTATTTTTCTATTCCTGGAGAGCTCAGAATAAAATAAAATCATTATGAAAAGTTCTTAGCCCAGCCAAGAAGAGAATGATGTGGAGTCATGAAACTTACAAGTTATTCCGAACTTTTCTTGACACATTTTGTTTCATTTCATATTATTGAAACCAAAAGTGTCAAGAAAGAGAATGGGGACTTGTATACTGCTTTTTTGTAACTTTGGCATTTCAGAGCTGACCTTCAAAGTGATGGGCACTGGAGGATTAAGTGACAAGAAGCAGCACTGGGATTTGATCTCACAACCTCTGGGTGAATAGACAGCAGCTCTACTAGTGAATTTCATGGCTCCACATCATTCTCTTCTTTGTTGGGCTGAGAACTTTTCAGCAGCCCCTCGTACGTATAGTAGTGTTTGAACCTAGGTTTCTTGGTTTACAGTCCACTGTATTAACTACTAGGCTACTCCTCAGACTAGGGTTACCACAGTGGCGTACCTAGCATATGTTAGAGTACACACTTTCAACACTGAATGTGAAGATGTCCAAAAATATGACAGGAACAGCATAGACCTAACTCAATCCAAAAAATGAAGGAAAAAGCCTCAGAAAGAGCCCTCCCATCTCACCAAAACGGCTCAAAGAGGTGGTCGAACATTCACCTCACTGGCAAAAAACCTTCATTATATGATAAAGTCTTATGCTGTGCTATAATGTGCCAACGAAAATTAAATAATAGAGGAATTATTCCACTTATCTTCGTTGATCGGTACACCAACGGTGGCCAGCATTTCACAAATTCATGCTGCCTCAGGGTATATCCCGACCGATCAGGTTTCTTTCAGAACAGGAGCAAGAGGCGGTTTGGCGTCCCCCCTTGGTACGCCACTGGGTTACCATATTTAATACTAAACAAACCTGGATGCATGGCCCTGCCCCTTTCCACCTCCAACTCCACCCCATTCCACCTACAACCTCACCCCGTTCTACCTTGACTCTTTTTTCCCAATCTCCAGGCTGCATCTGGATAGTCTCCAGCATGTGCAGTTTTGTGTGTACGTTGTCTGTACATGCTTGTTGAAGGTCCTCTAGATGCGGCAGGAGCTTGGAATTTTCCATAACCAGGACAAACTGCGGGTTTTGGAAAATCCGTCTGGGAACCTGGACTGTCCTCTAAAAAGAGGACATGTCTGGATTTTCCTGGATGTCTGATAGCCCTACCTTAGACTTTCTGTTTTGTTAAGAAAACCAATAATATATGAAGCTGTCATAGAACCTGGTATTCCCTTTCAATTTCACTTTCAGGTGAGAGGGAGGAAGATAATAACTCCTGGTGAATGAAGGACCTGCCATGCTTTAAACCCTCCAGTGGTCAGTTGCTTGATCAGAGCACCTTTTTGTACTCCGGATGTGACTGCAACAGGTCTAACTTAAGAATTCCTTCTTTCCAGACTTGGACATTTCTTCCCATTTGGAACTTACTGATTTTGTGCTCTCCCTAGTCCCATCCAAAATATGCTCCCAACATACCCCCTTGCTACTTGGACATACTGCAGTGTTGGATAACACTTTTCTGCTCTTGCAAAATTGGGATTCGGATTTTAAGCGCATGGGCATCCATTTGGGCATTTTGAGATGCCCATATGCTTCAAAATTAAGTGCCATAGTGTTAACAAATAAAATCTAAACAACAAATAAAAAATATTCTTAAAAATAAACAAATTGAGAGATAAGAACAGTTATAATGATGGTATAACACTACTAGTGGGGGTGCAACTATTACACCATTTCTTCTGCTAGACTCCCTCATGATACCTTGGGCTATTTTTCTTATAGCTGATGCTTCTGAGCCCCTTACTCAATGTTTTGGGCTTTTGATGGCACTCTTCTTCCTCCATTGCCCTTCTCAATGCCATCTGCTTTTCTGAAGAATGCCAAAGTAAACACCAAACTGTTTCATATAAAGCTAGGGAAAATATGTAGATCGGATGAGTGCATCTTCTCATTTTAGCAATTTAGGTTCAAACAATTTTTATTGATGCAAACATCAAATACAATGCCCAGGCACCCCAAGGTGCTCAATACAAACAAATATACATCAATTTAATAATATATTCAAGTAGTCACTTGTACAGAAAGTAGGTTAGTGAAATATAGCTTATAACCAATATGAATCACATTAAACATAGAGAAAATTCTTTCAACTAACCCAACTCAAGTCCTCAAAAAAGAGATCCAAGATTACAACATTTTAGCAATTTAAATAAACAGGTAAAAAAATGTGTTGAGTCCTAAATGGTTGAAAATGGGAGTTGAGAAACCACTTGAAGCATCTGATTGAACTTCACTAATGTAAATTAAATACTAGTACCACTATGTTTGAATAGCCGTTGCCAGCTTACTGTAACAATTGGATTCAGGCAGCCTCTGAGATGGAATCAATTGACATAATGTATTGAACCAGCTTTCTTCTGTTCAGCTTCTGAATTAAAGTGGGCCTCTGGCTCCTGACTCAGCACTGGGAGTAGAGATTTATGAATGTACCACTATATTATTACATTATGCAGCAAATGCATCAGACTGAACAAATAAATTTCAGAAGGGGAAAAAAATGAGGCATGCCACAGGATAAAAAATGGACTAGAAAATTCCCAGCAAAAAGCAGTATTCTAGACTGTTCATCAAAAAGATTTTGTGTGATGTTCCTTTGTCCATAACAGTTACTAGTACAGTGGAAAACTTTCAGTTTTGGGCAGCAGAATTGCTGTGCAGCATCATTTTAGAAAAGCCTTGGATGTCAGCCTATAGACATTTTAGGCAACACATCTAGAGCTTGTGATGTATTTTACAAATGCAGAATTAAATGTAGAAGTCTAATGTGACATCAACATATCTCCACCCCTTGACCAGGGCATCCTAAAAACATTCAATGATGATGTCTCAAAATATGGTAATGTAAAACATCCAAAACAAAAGTAATCCCAAGGGTGCCCGTGAAGCTGAAAATGGCCCACACAAGCTTACATCATCATGCCTTGCCCCCATAGGAGAAGTACATAGCATCCTCGAGGTTCCCATTGTCTCCCTTATGTCCGTTCAGTGCCTGCAGGGAAAAACATCTAGCATTGATTGCGGTAGTGATAAAAAAAAAAAATAATATATATATATATATATATATATACTATATATAATGCATGCAAAATGTTTTGCACTGCCCTGGAGTGCAAAATATTTAGAATTTGTCTACATCTTTTTCATCTTGTTGAGCTCACAATTTTATTTTATACCTAAGACAATGGCGTATTAAGTGATGTGCTCAAGATAAAAAGAAAGGGGAAGGGGATGGGATTTGATATACCGCCTTTCAGTAGGAACAACCAAGGTGGTTTACATATTATATACAAGTATTTCTTTTGTACCTGGGGCAATGGAGGGTTTAAGTGACTTGCCCAGAGTTCTAAGGAAAAGCAGTGGTATTTGAACCAAATACTGTACTCCTGAATGCCAAGTTCAGTGCTCTAACCACTATGCTGCCACTCTATCCTGCAGTGCAAAATGTTTTGCACCTGGGAGCAGGGCCAAACTTACTGTACCTCAGAACAGGACAAAACATTTTGCATCTTGGAGTTGAATGAAGGAATAGCTTTATGGTTAGGACACTGGGCTTGATATACTGAGTTGCCTGGTTGAAGTTCCCCCGTAGAGCAGTACAAAATATTTAACAGCAGGCTAGCACTGCACAGGAATGGTACATACTGCACTGCACAAGGTACTGCACTGCACAAGGTACAGTACATACATCATTCACAAATATTTATTTATTTTAACATTTCTTTCCCACCTAAAACCTAGGTAGGTTCAAAATAAAACACACAAATAAAACAGAAAAAAAAAAAAAAAAAAAAATCAAGACTGCTCATCACAAAAATTTGATATCACATAATCAACAAAAAAATGCATGAGCAAACAAATGTATTTTATGCAAGTGGCGGAAGTATGTCCTGGTCTTATACAAGTGCAGAGTATCTATTACAGGCCTCAAGCAGGGAGTACATGTTCTAGCACCTTGGACCTACCAACATAATATAAAAGGTATCAAATAATAAAAAAAACTATTGAAATAAGGAGAATGTTGTACCATCCAGATCTTCTATAACTGTGGCTCATGTTTCAGTTCAACAATGTTTTATTAAGTTTTATAAAATCACAACAATCAAAACATAGGGCCTATTGGATGTCTAGCCGATTGGCGAAGCTAAACCCGAAAGAGGACGCTAGTTGCTGGTCCTGTAAATGTTCAACAGGTACGTTGCTTCATATGATCTTTGAATGTCCGCTTATCCAAGAATACTGGGCGCAAGTGTGGATGGACATTTGGCTCATGTTTCAATACTGAGCCAGAGAAGTTGCCAGCTTTGGAAAATGGCAGAATCGATGCCTTGCAGAATCTAAAATTTAGAGCTGCCAGCAAGTTCTGAAATTGGGACATACCAAATAGAATTGTTTTCAGCCCTTTTACCTATGTGTTTTTTTTTTAAGGCAAGGTCTCCTAACAGTAGGGAGATTCTGGATTCTCTACTAGGAGAACTGTCCCAGCAATTGCTAATGGAACCCACGCAGTAAGGGATCAGACTGGACTTAGTGCTTACAAACTGGGAAAGTGTTTTTAATGTTATAGTGGGTGATCATCTGGTACCCAGTGATCACTGCATGGTGTGGTTTAATATTAAAAATACAAAATAATTGAGAACAAAACTGATATCAAGTGGAATTGTAAGCTAGACCTCAAACACCCAAGGCACTACTTAACATTTTTTTTGTGCCCTTATTGGGGTGGTGTTCTCATCATTGGTCTTAGCAAAAGTGTCTTGTGCAAAAATAATTTTTTTGAATTAATTGTAAACAGGCTCTATCCATAATAATAAAAAGCCAAGCACGCATGCGCTTTTCAAAGATCGTGATTCCTGGTGGCGTGAGGTGTGCTTCTGTGTCAGACTCACGGCGCCTGCGCTAGCTGGAGGCACGTGACTGTGCAGAAGACGCCAGCGACTCCTCCCTCCCGCTGCTGCTCCTCTTCAAAGCGGCCTGCTGAGGTTCGCCAGCCGCTGTAGCGAACCTTACAGGCCGCTCTCCACCTTCCCGACATGGGCTTGAAGAAGGAGTCGGGGATGCCGCTGCCGCTGCCGCCACACACGCACGTCTTTCTGCAGCCCTGCCCACCGCCATGAAGCAGGAGAACCTGTTTGACGATCTGGGCCGAGAGGTGAACGATGTAGCCCCAGCTCCAGTTTGAGGAATGGAGGGAGGGTAAGAATGGGAGGGGGGTGGGAACGGAAGGGGTCCATGGGGCAGGCAGGCACTGCACAACAGGGGACCAGGGGAAGAGGGAAAGGGGGCTGCTTTGGGGGGAGGGGGCAGACAGCAATCATCAGGGGGGAACAGAAGGGGACCACAGAGCACGCAGGGGAGGGAGGCAGACAGCAATCATCAGGGGGAAACAGAGGGGGGCCATGGAGCACGCAGGCATGGCAAAACAGGCACGGATCAGGCAGGCATTGCACAATAGGGGACCAGTGGGAGAGGGAGAGGGGGCTGCTTTGGGGGGAGGGGGCAGACAGCAATCATCAGGGGGAACAGAGGGGGGCCACGGAGCACGCAGGCATGGCAAAACAGGCACATGACAGGCAGGCATTGCACAACAGGGGACCAGGGGGAGAGGAAAAGGGGGCTGCTTTGGGGGAGGGGGACAGACAGCAATCATCAGAGGGGAACAGAAGGGGGCCATGGAGCTCGCAGGCATGGAACAACAGGCACAGGGCAGACAGCCATTGCACAACAGGGGACCAGGGGGAGAGGGAAAGGGGGCTGCTTTGGGGGAGGGGGGCAGACATCAATCATCGGGGGGGAACAGAAGAGGGCCATGGAGCATGCAGGCATGGCACAACAGGGGGAGAGGGAAAGGGGGTGTGCTGGGGGGCAGAAAACAATCATGCTTTGCTCTGGGGGGGAGACAGAAGGGGGCCACGGAGAGACAGGAAGACATGGCGCAACAGAGAAATACAGGTAGGCAGGGGGGCCAGGGAGAGACACAGACAGAATGAATGACAGACAGACAGACAGACAGAGAGACAGCGTCCAAGGAGAGAGAGACAAAGAAAAAACCCCAGACAGACAGACATTTGCTCTAGCGCCCGTTAATGTAACGGGCTTAAAGACTAGTATAATTAATAAAGTGCAAAAAGTGCTATAAAGGAAAGGCACTTATCTTTCATGGAGCCAGATGACATACATCTGAGGGTACTGAAGAAACTTAGGGAAGTTCTGACAGCTCCGCTGGCTGACTTTTTCAATTTTTCTCTAGATTTAGGAATGGTTCTGTAGGACTGGAGAAGGGCAGATGTGGTCCCTCTTCACAAAAGTAGAAGTAAGGAAGAGGTAGGGAACAACAGGGTACACAGAGGAATTAAATAGATGTTAAATAACACTTCAGATAAAGAGGAACCTTGCAGCATTAGTTTGACCCAGTTTGACTATTCTAGTGTTCTTATGCCTGTGTTCCACCCAGCGTCCTAGCTGCAAAATATAGACCATTGGAGATTGATGCATATTTGCAGGATAAGATGGGCCAAACTATTATAATTTACATGCATATTTGCCAAGATGCAATGTAAATGACTAGAATATCAACATTTATACATGTTCTTTCTGTCTATATCTAGGTAGTTTCTTATAAAATTACCACCTTATAGCTACAGAACTCTGTTTGTTCCTACTTGTTTTGTTATTTTTCCTAAAGCATATAAAAAACTTTAGAAATGTCTAAATCACTTCTATAGGAAGTAATGGGAGCTATGTGACTAGAAAATACTTTGGCCTTAAAACATATTTGGATCTGCAGGCTGCTAAGGCAAACAAAAGATACTTACGTATTATCAAATAGATGTTTATAGCCAAATCCTTCGACAGAACACAGGGCATTAATATTATATTTATGGTGCCTTCTGGTTTCTAAATGTTCCAAGTATCTTTTTTCAGATGGGAAAAATATCTTCATGGATTTATTTTAGTCAGTTTTATGGTTGCTATTTAGATTTTGGCTAAATTAATCCTCCAGAGGTCAAAAAAAAACTTTGGGGAATCAAGGCTGTAAAGCACAAACAGCATGCATAGCTGAAGAAAGGAGTCTTGAAATAATAAACATGATAATTTAGAAACATACACATAAGAAGAACATAAAAATATGAGGCTATTTAAAAGCAAAGAGCAGCATACTATTAGAATTAACAGTGAAAATAATAATTCTCCTTAGAAATAATAAATAAATATGATATATTCTCCATTCCATCATCATGTTTATACTGTTATATGGTTATCTATCTAGTTTCCTAACATTATTAAGAATAAGTTGTTTACAGATTCCTCAGTGCAACTGAAGCTGCTAATAATAGTTGAAAACTCACATGTTATTTCTGGCATTTGGCATTAAATGTAGAAGTCTAATGTGAAATCAACATATCTCCACCCCTTGACCAGGGTATCCTAAAAACATTCAATGATGATGTCTCAAAATATGGTAATATAAAACATCCAAAACAAAAGTATTCCCAAGGGTGGCCGTGAAGCTGAAAATATAAAGCTCACATCATCATGCCTTGCCCCCATAGGAGAAGTAATAATAATAATAATAATAATAATAACTTTATTCTTATATACCGCCAACAATCTTGCGACTTCTAGGCGGTTTACAATAAAAGAAACTGTAAATACAATCAAGTGAAGCTTTACGAACAGCTAATTAAAGAGTATAGCAGTGTATATTTCGTACAACGAATTAGAGAATATAGCAGTGTACATCTGATGACATTAATGATGTTAACGTTAGTTTGTGTGTTGCAAGGCCAGGAAGTGCCAAGTTGTTTACACAGAAGTAGAAATATTCCGTAAGTTCATAGAGTGTTCATATTTAGCGAATAGGGGTTGGGGTTAACAGTTTGCACGTTCAGGTATGTGGTGATGTTACGAGGGGGGTTGATGTTCCGGTTCGTTACCTAGGTATTTCAGGAATAGGTAAGTTTTTAGGTGTTTCCTGAATTCTTCATAGTTGTTTGTGTGCATAATTAATTTTTCTAGGTCTTTACCCCATTTGGCTGCTTGATATGATAGCAGTTGTTGATGGTGTCTCTTATATTTGCACCCTCTAGCCGGTGGGGAGACAAATTTCATGTGTGTTTTTCTTTCATGTCTGTTGGTTGGGAATGAGAAGAGGTCTGTAATGTATTTTGGGGCTAGACCATTTAATACTTTGAAGCAGAGACATCCTAGCTTGAACTTCGTGCGTGCCTCCATCGGCAGCCAGTGTAGGAGTCGGTAGGAAGGGGTTATGTGATCGGACTTCTTCAGCCCGAAAATCATCCTGACTGCTACATTTTGTATCAGTTGTAGTCTTTGCATTTGCTTCTGGGGGATTGTCAGATGGGTGATGTTACAATAGTCCAGGTGGTTTAGTATTAGGGATTGTACTAGCATTCTGAAAGCTGAAGTGTGGAAGTACGCCTTAATGGACTTAAGTTTCCAGAGAGTGAAAAACCCTCTTTTGATTAAGGAGTCTATGTGGTTTTTCATGGTTAGTCCTTGGTCTAGTATTACTCCTAGAATCTTCATCGTTGGTTGAATGGGGTAGTTTAGATTGTTAATGTGTAATGGTATTGTCGTGCATAGTAGTGCTGCCCAATTCACTGATTCATTTCGGGTGAATTGATTCGAATCGATTTACCCTACCCAAAAATCGGCCTCCCGATTCATTGACTGACCCTCCCCACTCGCCCTCTAAAGCAGGAGTGGCAGCGCTGTCTTTTGCTGGCCTGCCGCTCCTGCTTTAGAGGGTGAGTGGGGAAGGTCAGTCGGGAAGTGGCTTACCAGATAACCTCCTGCTGCTGTGCTCTCCGTCTTCCCCACTGGCCTCCCGAATCAATCTTCTTAACTTCAGCAGCCTGCAATAAGATCGCTGGCGCTAGCGATCTTTGCAAGCTGCTGAACGGCTTCAGAGCGTCTTCTCTCTGCCGCGGTCCCGCCCCTTCTCTGACGTCAGGGGGAAGGGGAGTGCAGGCCTTCAAAGGGGGGGACAGGCAGGCAGGCCTTCGGGGGGGGACAGGCCTTCAAAGGGAGGGATAGGCCTTCAGGAGGGATAGGCAGGCCTTCGGGGGGGGATGCAGGCCTTCAAAGGGGACAGGCAGGCAGGCCTTGGAGGGGATGCAGGCCTTCAGGGGGGACAGGCAGGCAGGCAGGTCTCGGGGGGATGTAGGCCTTTGAGGGGGGACAGGCCTTCACGGGGAGGTGCAGGCTTTCAAGGGGGGACAGACCAGGGGAGGGGGGCCCTGGTGTAGAAGTACACAGAGAGAGGGAGGGAGGGAAGGGGGGTTCAAAGAGACGTGCATATGCCGGACTTTGGGGGGAAAGAAATAATGGGTCTGAAAATAGAGGAGAGGAAGAGAGATGATGGACAATGGGATTTAGGGAGGGAAGGAACAGAAAGGGAGAGAAGTTGGACACAAGGGATGGTGTGGTGGGGTGGATAGAGATACTGGATAGGAGGGTAGTTAGGAAATGAAAGGGAAAGATGGTGGACCCTGGGGTGGTGGGGAAGGAGAGAGAGATGCTGGATGAAAGGGTGGTTAAGAAAAGATGGATCTGTGGATGGAGACAAAAAAAAAAGATGCCAGACCTCTAGGGAGGGAAGGGAAATGGAAGGGGAGGACAGAGATGGCGGATGGATGGTTAGAATGGAGAAAGAAGAAAGAAGGAGACCCTGGCAAGCAAGTTATCAGAAGACAACCAGAACCTGGGACCAACAAGATTTGAATGACCAGACAACAAAAGGTAGAAAAACTAATTATAGTTTCCCTTTTGTGATTACAATATGTCAGATTTGAAACGTGTATCCTGCCAGAGCTGGTGTTAGACCGCAAATGTGAGCTAGGATTTAAGAGAAAGAGGAAAAGTCTTTTTAGTTTGTTTATTTTGTTTACACCACAGCGTGGTTAGGAGAAGGCAAAGGGGGTGAAGAGGCTATAAAATAAACCCACCAGGATGTTTGAAAAAAACACCCAATTGGGCAGGAAAATCGAATCGAACCGAAAAACCAATTCAGTAGGCTGAATCGAATCGAATCAAAAATTTTTTCCTGAATCGAGCAGCACTAGTACATAGCATCTTCGAGGTTCCCATTGTCTCCCTTATGTCTGTTCAGTGCCTGCAGGGGAAAACATCTAGCATTGTTTGTGGTAGTGTTAAAAAAAAAAAGAAAAGAAATATATATAATGCATGCAAAATGTTTTGCACTGCCCTGGAGTGCAAAATATTTAGAATTTGTATGCATCTTTTCCAGCACTAGCTCAATCCTTGTTGAGCTCACAATGTTATTTTATACCTAAGACAATGGGGCATTATGTGATGTGCTCAAGATAAAAAAGAAAGGGAAAGGGGATGGGATTTGATATATCACCTTTCAGTGAGTCTGGAGTGCTATTTGACAAGGGATGATGGCATCAATGGAGTTCTATTTCTATTTCTCAGTTTTTACCTTAAATCAGTGGCGTACCTGGCTTGTGTGACACCCGGGGCCCATCATTTTTTGGCACACACCCCTCCCCACCTGTACGAAAAACATGATTTTTAGTAACAAGCCACACGTCACACATGAGTACCTAGGAAAAGACAGCATCTTACATACTGCAGTGAGAAGTACATCAATACACATTACATTACATTACATTACATTAGTGATTTCTATTCCGCTTGTACCTTGCGGTTCAAAGCGGATTACATAAGAAGAAGCTGGACATTTCCAGGAGGGTACATGACATTTAGGGTAAGACATAGTAACAGAATGAGTATAGTCTTAGTAACATTGGATGAAAGCAGTTATATTACATTACATATCAAATCTTTTCCATCAAATCTTTTCCAGGCGTTGGTAGGTAATATGATTCGGTAGGAGGAAAACAAGCCAGACTAGTACAGATCAATCCTGTAATCAATCCTAACAAAAAAACCATGTCTTTCGAACACACAGAACACAGAAAACACTTTCGTCTAGTATGGAATGTCATCACAAACTAACCCCTCCCCCTTTTACAAAACTGTAGTGTGGATTTTAGCCACAGTGGTAACAGCTCTGATGTTCATAGAATTCTGAGCTGGTGCTAAAAAACGCTCCACAGTTTCTGTAAAAGGGGGGATAAAATAGAAATACATAGACAAAGGTTAAATTGAACCAGCAAGAAGCTGGACTCTGCATACAATGCAATACCACAGAAACAGTGACACGTCTCCTAAAGCAATAAATAAATAGAAAATTTTTGTTCTACCTTTGTCTTCTCTGGTTTCTGCTTTCCTCATCTTCTTGTTACTCTCTTCCTTCCATCCACTGTCTGCCATCTCTCTGCCCCTATATGGCATCTTCTCTCCTTCTATGCCCCTTCCAGAAACAGTATGCCTCCCCCTTCCATCTCTCCTTTCACTCCCATTGGTCTGGTATCTGTCTCCTCTCCTTCCCCCCTGCTCTGACATCTCTCTCTCCACTCCCTTCCTCCTGTTCTTCCCTGGTCTTCCCTCTCAATTTATTTTCTGCCTCTGTCTAAATTATTTTTTACTATTCAGTCCTCAATTTCCCTCTTTCACTGTGTCTACCTATAGCTTGCCACCTCTTTCCCTCACCCCTTCCAGTAACTAACTCTATCCTCTTCCCTCAATCCTGCATGTGCCATTTTTTTCTTTCTCCTCCCCACTTCCTTCCAGCATCTGCTCCCCCTTTCCCTCACACTTCCATTCAGCAGCTGTCTGACTCTCCCCCACACTTCCATTCAGTGTCTGTTTCCCTCTCTCTACCCCTTCTATATACTATTCACCCTCTATCTCGCCCCTTCCATTCACTGCCCTCTGTGCTCTTTCTATCCAGTGTGCACCCTCTCTCTCTCTCTCTTCCATATGGCATCTTCCATCTTTCTATGCTCCTTCCATAAACTATCTATCCCGTGCCCCTTCTCTCCTTTGTACATGATTGATTTCAACTCTGTCACCTCTCCGTTTTTCTCTGTCACCACCCCCTCCCCTATGCTCTGGCATCTCTCTCTTTTCCTTTCTTTCCTTCCCACCTCATGGTCTGGCATCATCCCTTCCCTGATTCCCGGCATCTCTCTCCTTTCCTTTTCTTCCATCTCTCCCTCCCCCTCCATGCTCTGACATCTCCTCCTTCCTTTTCCCTTGATCTGTCATACCTTCTTCCTTCCCTCCATGCCCTGGCGTCTCTTTTTCCCTCCAAGCCCTGGCATCTCCTTTCATTCCCTCTAGTTGGGTACAACCACACTCTCCCCAATTCTCTCCCCCTCTGCTCCCTTTCCTCCTTCTGTCACCCAAGGCCTGATGTCCTGAACTTCATCGGGCAGCAGCAGCATTCACAATTCACTGCTGTTGCCCGCCTCAGGCCTTCCTCTCTGTCGGGTCCTGTCTTCATGAAAACAGGAAGTAGGCAGGACCCGGCAGAGAGGAAGGCCGAAGCCGGCAACAGCAGTGAATTGTAAAAGCTTCTGCTGCCCGAAGAAGGTAATGGAGCACCGAGGCAGACCGCTTCTCCCCCCTCCCAGCTGAACCCCCGCTGACCCTCCTATCTCTCCCCCCCCCAGTGAACCTTTCCGACCCTCCCAGCGAGAGCAGCAAACCTCCTTCCAGTAGCGTCGGCTGCTTCGCGGCTTTCTCCTGCCGGTGAAGCGTCACTGATGACGTCATCATGACGCGGCAGAGGGAAGAGAAAGCCGCGAAGCAACCGACGCTACTGGAGGGAGGTTTGCTGCTCTCGCTGGGAGGGTGGGAGCGTGATAGGGACCGGGCTGGCTGTGCACCCCCCCTAAGGCTGCACCTGGGGCGGACTGCCCCCCCGCCCCCCTCTTGGTATGCCACTGCCTTAAATGTATATCATCCAGGTTTGGTAATGGTCAAGATTAACAATAGGGCAAATTTTTAAATAAACATGAACACATAAACATAAGCTCTTCAGAAACTCAAGATGACAGCAAAAATGTGTTGTCCCAAAGACACAGAAAGTTGAAACTTGTATAGGTGCAGAAAGCATTCCGAGTTCTTCTTTGAATATTGCAATCGAACTGGAAACGCTGGAGAACATTCAAATACAACAGGTAGAGTTTGATGGAATATTTGAGAAGAACATGTGGATAAATATGAGCCCTCCCCAGAACAACTACAACAAAACTACTTCACCAGCCATTCTCCCCCTCTGCCTAGCTGATGGCAGCTCCGGATCCACGATCAGCTGAGAGCCAGCAGAGGGGGGAACAGCAGCTGCCAGCTTAGCTGACTCGGGGCTTCTCCTGCCATCTGCATAGCCATGATCAGCTGATTGGGATGTCCCTGCCAGCTTCTAAAACACATACAGGGAGGCCCTGTATACATGGTTTCTGTATCTGTGGTTTCAAATATCCACGGTTTATTGCCAGATCACTCCTACATGTCCACACTGTACCCCACTGCACCAGCACCCACCCCAGATCCCTCCCAAAAACTTCACTGCCTATGAGCAACATCTCCTGCCTGCTTCTTGTGATGATGTGAGCAACAGACAGGCAATGCTGCTTGCTGCTGGTGAAGATTTGAGGAAGTATGCTGGGGGGGAGGGGGTTGTCGGCATGGTGGAATAGAGCATGACCCCCCATTGAGGGTACCTTTTGGGGGTATACGGCTTGGCCGCTGTCAAAGATCCCTCCCTGCCTCCTGCTGGAGATCCTTGCTTGCCCCCCGCTGAAGCCAAAGCCACCACATTCAGGGATGTCTTCCTGCCTGCCAGCAGGCTGCACCACCCCCGAAGTCAACCCTGCCACCAATTGCTACCTGGCTGGCCAAAAACCTTCTGTCCGACGTCACTATGTTACTGCTCACGTTGTCAGTTTAGACGTGATGATGTCATATACTCGTTAAACCAGCGTAAATTTATTCTGTCAGTTGAGCGACCATGGCAGGCCTACCAAAACTCTCTCTCGCCTCCAAAGGGTGCAAAATGCTGCAATCTGCCTCCTGAAAAACCTTGGCATTCGCGACCACATTACCTCTGCATTAGCTTCCGTACACTGGCTGCCCATTCAAAAACACTGAGCCTTCAAGGCCCTGATGCTCCCTTTCAAAACCTTCCTCTAAATGATTCCACACTATATGACAACTAAACTACAAATCTACTTCCCAAAGCGACCACTGAGGTCCCAAGAAGAAAAATGACTGACCATAACTCCTGGCTGCACCCTCAAAACTGAAACAGCCTGCAAACACACCTACTCATATTTTATACCCAGACTATAGCATACTATCCCCCCATCTGTTAGAACATTAGATGGACTTTGGAGCTTCAGGAAGGTTGTGAAAGCCTTTCTCTTCACAAACCCAGCACCTTAAGGACATGCATCCAGAAATGTCATCAGAGTCAATGCACCTATGCCTCCTAACTCTCACCAGATGCTGCTTAATGTATATGTTTTATTGTCATGTCTATATTGTAAATTATGGCACTGCTGTCCTGTCTCGATTATACTGTGGATGTATCTTGTAACCCATTCTGGGCTCCTTTGGAAGGACGGGCTAAATAATTGAGCAAATAAATAAATAAACTTGTCCCCGTGTCATTCTCTACTAAGGACCAAAATGTCTACATTTTCAAAAATAAAAGATAGACGTCTGGCTGTTTTGAAAACGGACATTTTCTCTACTGGATTTCTGGACATTTTTTCCAAAATATCCAAATTAGACTTAGACATCCTATCGAAAATGCCCTTCTGTGTTAATGTTTTATGATCCATTTTATTTATGGGTCCAGGAAAACAGCTTATCTTAGCCAGACATAACAGAGTCTTTTTAAGGAGGGTTAACAAAGAAGTATGGGTAACTTTACCAATCAGGTCCAAGCCTTGCTTCTTCCAAATCCCGTGGCTGATGATGTCAGTAGGAAACTGAAAAAAGGAGACAACACCATTTTGTGAATATTTTTTCCTTGGGTTTCACAGAAATAGGGTGGTTTGTTACTTATATTATAGAAAAATTAATAAGAAATGCAAGGGACCTGGGGAGAGGAAGAAGCGATATGGATTGCTCTGAAAAGAGAAGATGGAACTTCTATCTACGTGGGTATAGTCTACAGACCTCTGACTCAATCGCAGCAAATTGATAAGGATCTGATTGTGGATATCCAAAAGTTTGGAAGGAAAGAGGAGGTTCTGCTGTTGGGAGATTTCAACCTGCCGGATGCGGACTGGAATGTTCCGTCTGCGGAATCGGAAAGAAGTAGGGAGATTGTGGATGCCTTTCAAGAGGCTCTGCTCAGACAAATGGTGACGGAACCCACAAGGGAAAAAGCGATATTGGATCTGGTCCTCACAAATGGAGAGAGTATCTCTAATGTTCGAATGGGTGCTCACCTGGGTAGTAGCGATCATCAAATGGTTTGGTTTGATATAACGGCTAAAGTGGAGAGCGGCCGCACGATACTTAAAGTCCTAGATTTCAAACGTACGGACTTTAATGCAATGGAAAAGTACCTGATAGGATGGGAGGACATAAGAGAAGTGGAAAGACAGTGGTCTAAGCTGAAAGGAGCGATAAAAATGGCTACGGACCTTTATGTGAAGAAAATCAATAAAAACAAGAGAAAAAGGAAGCCGATATGGTTCTCCAACCTAGTGGCTGAGAAAATAAAGGCGAAAGAGTTGGCGTTCAAGAAATATAAAAAAAACCAAGAAGAGGAGAGCAGAAAGGACCACAGGGTGAAACTGAAAGAAGCCAAGAGAGAGATACGTTTGGCGAAGGCACAGGCGGAAGAACAAATGGCTAAAAATGTAAAAAAGGGAGATAAAAAATTTTTCAGATATATTAGTGAAAGGAGGAAGATAAAAAATGGAATTGCTAGGCTAAAAGATGCTGGAAACAAATATGTGGAGAGTGATGAGGAGAAAGCAAATGTGCTAAACAAATACTTCTGTTCTGTGTTCACAGAAGAAAATCCTGGGGAAGGACCGAGATTGTCTGGCAAAGTTACACGAGAAAATGGAGTAGATTCTGTGCCGTTCACGGAGGAGGGTGTTTATGAGCAACTTGAAAAACTGAAGGTGGACAAAGCGATGGGACCAGATGGGATCCATCCCAGGATACTAAGGGAGCTCAGAGAGGTTCTGGCGAGTCCTATTAAAGACTTGTTCAACAAATCTCTGGAGATGGGAGTGATTCCTGGGGATTGGAGGAGAGCGGATGTGGTCCCTATTCATAAAAGTGGTCACAGGCATGAAGCAGGAAACTACAGGCCGGTGAGCCTCACTTCAGTTGTTGGAAAAATAATGGAAGTGTTGCTGAAAGAAAGGATAGTGTACTTCCTTGAATCTAATGGGTTACAGGATCTGAGGCAACATGGCTTTACAAAAGGTAAATCGTGCCAAACGAACCTGATTGAATTTTTTGATTGGGTGACCAGAGAGCTGGATCGAGGACATATGCTAGATGTAATTTACTTGGATTTCAGCAAAGCCTTTGATACAGTTCCTCATAGGAGGCTGTTGAACAAATTTGAAGGGCTGAAGTTAGGACCCCAAGTGGTGAACTGGGTCAGAAACTGGCTGTCGGACAGACGCCAGAGGGTGGTGGTTAATGGAAGTCGCTCGAAGGAAGGAAAGGTGACTAGTGGAGTCCCTCAGGGTTCGGTGCTGGGGCCAATCCTGCTCAATATGTATGTGAGTGACATTGCTGAAGGGTTAGAAGGAAAAGTGTGCCATTTTGCAGATGATACCAAGATTTGTAACAGAGTAGACACCGAAGAGGGAGTGGAAAATATGAAAAAGGATCTGCAAAAGTTAGAGGAATGGTCTAATGCCTGGCAACTAAAATTCAATGCAAAGAAATGCAGAGTAATGCATTTGGGGATTAATAATAGGAAGGAACCGTATATGCTGGGAGGAGAGAAGCTGATATGCACGGACGGGGAGAGGGACCTTGGGGTGATAGTGTCCGAAGATCTAAAGGCGAAAAAACAGTGTGACAAGGCAGTGGCTGCTGCCAGAAGGATGCTGGGCTGTATAAAGAGAGGCGTAGTCAGTAGAAGGAAGAAGGTGTTGATGCCCCTGTACAGGTCATTGGTGAGGCCCCACTTGGAGTACTGTGTTCAGTTTTGGAGACCGTATCTGGTGAAAGACGTAGGAAGACTTGAGGCGGTCCAGAGGAGGGTGACGAAAATGATAGGAGGCTTGCGCCAGAAGACGTATGAGGAGAGACTGGAAGCCCTGAATATGTATACCCTAGAGGAAAGGAGAGACAGGGGAGATATGATTCAGACGTTCAAATACTTGAAGGGTATTAACGTAGAACAAAATCTTTTCCAGAGAAAGGAAAATGGTAAAACCAGAGGACATAATTTGAGGTTGAGGGGTGGTAGATTCAGGGGCAATGTTAGGAAATTCTACTTTACGGAGAGGGTAGTGGATGCCTGGAATGTGCTCCCGAGAGAGGTGGTGGAGAGTAAAACTGTGACTGAGTTCAAAGAAGCGTGGGATGAACATAGAAGATTTAGAATCAGAAAATAATATTAAATATTGAACTAGGCCAGTTACTGGGCAGACTTGCACGGTCTGTGTCTGTGTATGGCCGTTTGGTGGAGGATGGGCAGGGGAGGGCTTCAATGGCTGGGAGGGTGTAGATGGGCTGGAGTAAATCTTAACAGAGATTTTGGCAGTTGGAACCCAAGCACAGTACCGGGTAAAGCTTTGGAGTCTTGCCCAGAAATAGCTAAGAAGAAAAATAAAAAAAAAATAAAAAAATTTAAATTGAATCAGGTTGGGCAGACTGGATGGACCATTCGGGTCTTTATCTGCCGTCATCTACTATGTTACTATGAGGCAACTTCCTGAGCTGGGAGACCAAAACCACTGTTTTTTAACAGGTTTTCTAATTTTAGGCTTTAGAATAAAAAACGAGATGGTTCATTTTTTAATCTGTTTTTGAAATGGGACCTGGGAGAAAGTAGTGCATCTATTTTTTTCTGCAATTATTAAACCAATTTCTGTTATTTTCTACTGTGTCAGACAGCTTAAATTTATTCTGTCCAGGCAGACTTATTATCATGTAACAGACTGTTCTAAGTTAATGCCCAGAACTATAGAGGTAATTACTGGGCATAGGCCAAGGCCCAACTGAAATAAATTTAAAAACCACAATACTGTTGGAAAAAGGGTTTCTAGGTGCCTTAGATAAATTAAGAGAGATTGTGTTTTGTAGTACTTCATCCATTCCAATTTCCTGTCTTAGCGTTAATGCTGATCTATTTGTAATAAATCAATGATCATTCATTACTGGACTAGCAATCAATAACCAGGGATTTTATATATATATGAGACACAGAAATCTGGTTGAAATCACCACATGACTCAATTATCTTATAGATCTGTCCTGTATTATACCTTTCAAGAGTGTCCAGATTGTACATATGTTTGTGAGTACACAAGGTTTACTGGTAAACCTGGCCAGAAATCCTACAGAGCTATAAATGCTAGTGGGTAAGAAGCTGATATGCGTGGACTGGGAGACTTGGCATGATAGTGTTGGAGGATCTCAAGACTGTGAAAGAATGTGAAGTGGTGGATGTAGCCAGAAGGATGCTGCACTGCATAGAGAGAGGAATTGCCAGCAGAAAAAAGTAAGGTGTTAATGCCCCTTTACAAGTCATTGGTGAGGCCCCACATGGAATATTGTGTTCATTTCTGGAGGCTGTATCTTGCTAAGGATGTAAGAAGACTTAAAGTGGTCTAGGGGAAGGTGACAAATATGATATTGAAACTGTGCCAAGAGATGTATGAGAAGAGGCTTGAATATTTGAATATTTATATCCTAGAGGAAAGAAGGGATAGAGGAGATATGATACAAATATTTAAATACTTGAATGGTATTAATCTATAAACAAATCTTTTCCAGGGACAGAGAAGTGGTAAAACTAGAGGACAAGGTATGAGGTTGTGGGGTGGTAGACTTAAAGAGTAACATCAGGAAACACTTTTTCATGGAGAAGATGGTAGATGCCTGGAACGCCCTCCCATTAGACGTAGTGGAGGAAAAAACAGTGACGGAGTTAAAAAATGCATGGGATAGATACAAAGTATCCTTAAATCGCAAGAGGATAGTATTGACACAAAACTCAACAGATCAACTTCATTTATGATGCACAGGAGCAATGCCTAAATGGAAGCTGCAGCAGCGGGTAAGTTCGGCAGGGGGGTTTGCGACGGCAGGAGGAAGTGGGCAACCCTCCTGCCAAATTTTATTTAAATATCCGGGGGCAGTTTAGCTTATGCGTGGGGGGGGGGGTTGTGGTGGCAGGAGGGAATGGGCAGCCCTCCTGCCTCTATTTTTAATTTTGGGCGTCATCAGGTGTGGGAGTCGATATGGGAGGTGGGGGTGGGGGCCAGCACTACATTTCTTTTATGGCCATAACATCTGTACCCATAGGAAAAAAAAAAAGAAAAATCATGCAAACTTCTTGTTTTTTTCAGGTCAATACTACCAATCCAATTCTGGCATGCAAATGAGTGGCTGATTTCAATATTAATGACCTCATTTGCATGCCAGAATCAGAGAGTGTACGACCACACGGAAAACCACGCGGTGAGCCATTTTGTGCATCGGGTCAGCAAATTCGATCGGTCGCTAAACCAGTCAAACCAGTTTAGCAACGATTGGAGACTTTAGTGCATCTGGCCCTGAGTGTGTTAATGTTCTCTGCCTCCACCCTTGGTCAAGCTGCTATACTGTATAAACTGTTTTTAATATTGTCCTGTCACGGCCTATAATTAGCTCCTTATTACATTTTTTTAAAGTACTAAGGACTATTTTTAGAAATAGAACGGAAATAATCCATTTGACAGAGACAAAAGTTATACCACTCCCCCCCCCCCTTTTATAAGTCCACTTTAGCGTTTCTTATCGTTGGCCATGACGGTAAAAAATTCTGATGCTCATAGGAATTCTAGGATTATTGGAGCTTTTACTGCCGCGGATGATGATAAAAAATGCTAATGCGGCTTCATAAAAGGGGGGATAGTGTGAAGCAGATCTAAAAAAAACATTTGATAGAGACCAAAAATATAGTGTGAAGTAGTACATTTTGCTTATTTATGAAGGAGTGCCACTAGTAATGCTGCTTATCATTTCCATAGTGCTGCTGGATGCATGTGGAATAGCTATATATCAGTGGTCTCAAACTCAAACCCTTTGCAGGGCCACATTTTGGATTTGTAGGTACTTGGAGGGCTGCAGAAAAAATATTTAATGTCATATTAAAGAAATGACAATTTTGCATGAGGTAAAACTCTTTATAGCTTATAAATCTTCACCCTCCCCAAAGTCCTGCAAGTTCCCCCCCCCCCCTTCTTTGCAATGTCTTATAGCTTCCCCCCTGGCCTCCCGGTCATAGTTTCAGCTAATTACCACAGCCTGCAGAGAGGATCACCGGTGCTGTATCATTCCTTGCAGGCTGCCATCGGCTTCCGCAGCACGTTCCCTCTGCCGCAGTCCCGCCCCTTCTCTGACGTCAGGGGCAGGATCGCGACAGAGGGAACGTGCTGCCGAGGACGACTGCAGCCTGCAAGGATTGCTACAGCACTAGTAATCCTCTCTGCAGACTGCAGTAATTAGCTGAAGGTAAGAGCGGGAGGCCGGAGAGGGAAGCCGGAGGACACTGCACAGAGCGGGAAGCACTAGTACAGACAAAACTATTACAGACCGTGGGTCGCAAAAATAGTATCTGGCGGGCTGCAAGTTTGAGACCACTGCTATATATGATATTTTGAATTCACATAACATAACATAACATTGTGCTTATTGACCACGTAACCAGAAGTTCAATGCAGTTTACAAAATGTTATAAAAGTAAACATGTTACATGAAGTAAGATGATTCATTAAACCAGAGGTAGGGAACTCCGGTTCTCGAGAGCCGTATTCCAGTTAGGTTTTCAGGATTTCCCCAATGAATATGCATGAGATCTATTTGCATGCACTGCTTTCAATGCATATTCATTGGAGAAATCCTGAAAACCCAACTGGAATACGGCTCTCAAGGACCGGAGTTCCCTACCCCTGGGCTATAGGAATGGATAGTAGGCAACAATATTCAGAATTTGTTGTCATGAAGAGCTGCCTGAGAGGCCAAAGTATGATTTAGAAATTTCTTACTCCTGCAACCCTGGACAGATGGAAAATTCAACAAAGTTCTTCTACTATATCTGTATTTATTCAATTTTCTATACCGTTCTCCCAGGAGAGGTCAGAACGGTTTTACATGAATTTATTCAGATACTCAAGCATTTTTCCCTGTCTGTCCCAGTGGGCTCACAATCTATCTAGTGTACCTGGGGCAAGGGGGGGATTGAGTGACTTGTCCAGGGTCACAAGGTGTAGTGTGGGTTTGAACCTACAACCCCAGGGTGCTGAGGCTGTAGCTTTAACCTCTGCTAAAGAAAATCTATTGACTAAGTAAGAAGGAGCTGTACCAGAAACGGCTTAGTTTAAACAATACCCGGGCCTCCATTGGCAGCCAATGCAATTCGCAATAAAAGGGTGTAACATGATCAAATTTCTTCAGGCCATAAATCATTCTGACCGCTGTATTCTGTATTATTGTACGTCTTGCTAATTCTTTCTTGGTGACTGCCAGATAGATAATATTACAATAATCGAGAAGACTCAGTAGTAACGATTGAACCCGTAATCTAAAAGCAGTAAATTCAAATTAAGATCTAATTGTTCGCAATTTCCATAACGCGAAGTGGCATTTACACCCTACAGCATGAGTAGTTGCTCACTGTTCCATAGAGTAAGAAAACATTGTGATATAAATCAAAGGCAATAAATTTTTCCTAATAATTTTTGACGACTGGAAAAGCATCAGAGCAACAGTGTAATAGTTTCTAATCAGGCTATTAATGTGGATGTGAGAGGCAATAGATAATGTCAACTGACAGCTAATGTTGTTGCCTTAGTGATAACTGCGCAAGAATAATATTGTTTGTGGAGATTAAAGCGAAAAAACCACTCTTAAGGCTTTGCCTAACTAAGGGCTCCTTTTACTAAGGGCTCCTTTTACGAAGCCGCGTTAGCAGCTTTAGTGCGCGTAACTTTTCATCACGCACTAAACCCCCCATGCTAGCCGAAAAACTACCACCTGCTTAAGAGGAGGCGGTAGCGGCTAGCGGGGCCGGTGGTTTAGTGTCCTCTATTATGTGCATTAAACCGCTAACGTGCCTTCATAAAAGGAGCCCTAAGGTGCGCTAGCCGTTTTAGCGCGCGCTAAATGCTAACGCATCCATTATAGTCTATGGACGCATTAGTGTTTAGCGCGTGTTAATATTTAGCGTGTACTAAAATGGCTAGCGCGCCTTAGTAAAAGGACCCTTAAGACTTTATTTCACGTTAATACTGGAGGGTAAGACTTTTTTTTTAAAGAAAGTGATATCTCCTAATATGAGACATGTATGCCACCCTGTGAGAACTAATGGTGCTTTTTTGTCTGCTGGGCCTCGACTATGGAATGCCCTCCTGGTGCACTTACATTTTTGCACATCTCTGCTGTAGTTTTTTTTTAAAAAAAAATCTTTAAAAGCATATTTTTATGTGTACAAGGTTTTATGATTAATTGAAGGAGCTCTTACATGGATTTGCGGCATGTTATCTGTAATTTGATGAATGAGGATGAGTAGACTTTTAGGGCCCCTTTAAAAAAACTGTGGTAGCGAGGCCTAGCATGGCAATGCAACAAAGCCCTTTAACTTTTGCATTTGCTACCCCCCCCGGACCCCCTCCCCCCTTTGCTAAGCTCTGGTAGAGATTTCTTGTACCATGGCCCAGAGCACTAAATGCTCCAAAGCTGCTCTGACGCTCAAAGCTTAGTAAAAAGGGGGCCTAAGTGAAGAATCTGCATTGCACAAGGGTTTTGACAAATTTTGTGAGTTATGCAGGAGTAACAAATCATGTTTTCAAATCCAAATGTTATCATTAGAAGAAGTAAATCAAGTTAAAACTAGTTTTATCCACGCATCCCAAAACATTTAACTCTTCCATATTAAAAGCATCTAGGTTTACATTTTACTAGATTTCTTCATATGTACTGAAGATTTGTCAATCACTTGTTAAAGCAGAAAAAGGGCTGATGTAAAATTATAGCAATGCTTTAAAACAGGGATCTCAAAGTCCCTCCTTGAGGGCTGCAATCCAGTCGGGTTTTCAGGATTTCCCCAATGAATATGCATTGAAAGCAGTGCATGCACATAGATCTCATGCATATTCATTGGGGAAATCCTAAAAACCTGACTGGATTGCAGCCCTCAAGGAGGGACTTTGAGACCCCTGCTTTAAAAGAATCAATAAACATGTATGGTAGCGTTACAACAATTAATACTAGGTGTGGGGGGAGGGGGGGGCACTGAAAAGTTCTCAGCCCATCCAACTTAAATTCTGACCATTATTTTGCCACTGTAGCTGAAAAGAGTGTTATCTTATTTCGTTAAGTGCCAATTTTCAGAAATGAAATTCTATGGGCTCCTTTTACAAAGGTGCGCTAGCCATTTTAGCGCATGCTAAAATGCCATATGCGCTAGCCGCTACCGCCTCCTTTTAAGCAGGCAGTAGTTTTTTGGCTAGCGCGTGCTAATCTCGTGCGTGTGCTAAGAACACAAGCGCACCTTCGTAAAAGGAGCCCTATGTTTTTGGCATTGTTTCAGATCATTGATTGAACCATATTCACGTCATTCTTTTCTTGGTTGGGCTGAGAAATTTTCAGCACCCCTTCCCCTTCGGATTTAGTGATTTATTATCAAGTTGATTTATTACATCAACAAGCTGCTGCCAGACTAGATCAGAATACAGAAAAGGATGGAATTTCTGTTCTTCATCTGTGTAACTTAAAAGCTATCCTAGCTCTGAAAAACCAGTCAGGCCTATAGTGAACAATTACAGAAATATATACAATGGCTAAAGATTGCCCCCCAAAAAATATTAATTGCCAAATAGTGTGAAGAAAAGAACAGGTGAAGTTTAAATAAACCACAAACTATTTCTATTAAGGCCAAAACTAAGGATGTGTTTATAATGTGAAGGAGTTTCGTTAACATGTGCAAAAACATGATCAGTCTCCAAGGATGGGTAGCTTCTAAAATTTATTGACAGAGGTTTCTTTAGCAGGCTTGAAATAAACAGGTTGCCCTGTAACTAACTTTGGCCTTCTGTTACATATACAGTAAGATATGCAATTTGAAATGATAACTTAGGTTTTTGGTAATATCCAAATGTTATGACCTGAGGAAAACTAGTGAAGAAGGGGGCAATTCTAAAAGAGGCACAGATTTAGAGCTGTCTAGATCTGTGTTCTTCAAGCACCGGTCTATGGACCAGTGCCGGTCCACAGAAATTTCCTGCCGGTCCACAGGGCCAGCACATGTATCAGGCCCAAAACAGTGTTCTTCAACCGCTGGTCCACAGTGCAATCGATGCGGTGTTATCATCGAGCCAGCTCCCTCTTCCTCACTGATTCAGTGCACAAAGCCAAGGGGAGTGGCTTCTACGCGTGTCCTGCACCTGAACTGGAAGCCTTCTGTCTGACGTTGTGTTGTTAATAAGATTATATTGTGTATCTGTGAAAAATGAATGGAAAAAATAGTGTTACAATTAGTACTATTATGGGGGCAGGGTCTGGGGTGGAGATTGAATAGAGATGGGTGGGGTCTGGCGCACGACTTAGCCCAGCATTCTTCAACCGCCGTTCCACGAACCGATGCCAGTCCACAAAATATTTATTTTATTTCTGCTGGTCCATAGGTGTAAAAAGATTGAAGAACACTGGTCTAGATCACTGGTTCCCAACCCTGTTCTGGAGGACCACCAGCCAGTCAGGTTTTCGGGATAGCCCTAGTGAATATACATGAGAGAGATTTGCATATAATGGAGGTGACAAGTATGCAATTCTGCCCCATGCATATTCATTAGGGCTATCCTGAAAACCTGACTGGTCGGTGGTCCTCCAGGACAGGGTTGGGAACCACTGATCTAGATAACTTCTGCTGAAAATCTGCTCCTGAGCCCATCAGGTTGATTTAACAGTGACTTGTGTCTATCCTGTCTCCAAATTGCTACCCAAACCAGATTTCTCTTCTGCTCCACCTCACCTTAATCCCTGTCAAAATCCTTCCCCAATGTAGTCCCGGCCCCAGTTCTAAATACTTCCCTTACTCAAGACCTCCAAAATTCTCCCCTCTTTCTTCCCAAACCCTTCCATTCTTCCCCCCCAACCCCAAATAGTGCAGAAATAGTCCCCATGGAGAGCAAAAGGGAGCCTCAAATCATTCTGAATTATTTAGAATTACAAAGCTGTCAAAGCAGAAACAACTGGGGATCATAATTTGCGAACGTTTCCTGTCTGTTTGGCAAAATGTTTCAATGTTACTGGTAGTGCTTTCATGAGCGTTACTAATGTTAAGCATTATTTGTTTTTAAAGCTTATGAAGCACCAAAGTTGATACTTAAGGCACATTGATGAATTAATACTGGTTTAGTAATAAGTCTATAGTAACATAGTAAATGATGGCAGAAAAAGACCGGAACAGTCCATCCAGTTATATCCATAAGTTATACTCATTAAAAAAATCCATGATTAGATTAACTTGTTTCTTCTTTGATATTTCTGGGCCATAGACTGTAAAGTCTGGTATTGTCCTAGGTTCTAAATGCTGAAGTTGCCGTGCAAGCTCACTCCAGCCTATCCAACCATCCCGTTGTTTGCAGGATATCTACCATAAAGTCTGGCCAGTAACAACCTCATGTTCCATATTAGTGAAGTTCACATTGATACTCACCTCAGCCCATCCTACATGAATCGCCATATATGAGACACAGACCGTGCAGGTTTGTCCAATACCGGCCTTAGTTCTTTAATTTACATCCTTCATTTTTTAATTAGAGATCCTCTATTTTTATCCCACACTTTTTCAAATTCCATCACCGTTTTCCTCTCCACCACTTCCCTCGGGAGGGCATTCCAGGCATCTGCCACCCTCTCCTTGAAGATGAATTTCCTAACATTGCTCCTAAGTCTTCCTCCCTGTAACCTCAAATTATGCCCTCTAGTTTTACCATTTTTTCTTCTCTGGAAAAGATTTGGTTCTATATTAATGCTTTTCAAGTATTTAAACGTCTGTATCATATCTCCCCTGTCCCTCCTCTCCTCCAGAGTTTACATATTTAGATCTTCCATTCTCTTCTCACACTTCTTTTTGTTCAAACCTCTTATCATTTTTGTCGCCTTCCTCTGGACGGCTTCAAAGAATCTCATTAGCAACATATACATAATACGGGTCAAGCGAACAAGTTGATGTATTCATTTCCTGGATAATCATTTTTATCTCGGCTTCTGATGTAACATCAAAATTAGTCCATAAGCCTCTATCACCAGTTTGAGATATCGGTAACGGGGCATCAGCAAATAGCATAACTACCTTCTGCACTTTAGACATATAAAAAGCATGAAGTCGACTCGAAAAAGAAAATTCCGGATTATCAGATGGAACACTGGTGAGCTTTCTAACCACATTAAACGACTCTTTGGACAAATTTTTTGCAACTTCAATCTTGCAATTGAAAAACTCCTTTTTTGTTTTCAGGGTCAGAGATTTATACTCTTTTAAAGAGGTTTGATATGCTACAAGAGAATCACTGTCCGAGCATTTGCGCTATATACGTTCTGCCCTATGGACAACTTGTTTACATTGACACAAAGCAACCGAGAACCATGAAGCATAATTACTACGTCATGCATTAAGCACCTTCAGTGGGGCAATCTCGTCAAGACAAGGTGGCTAGATCCATGCCTGCCACTCTATGAGGGCCGCAGTCACACATTCTTAAACACTGGTTGTCAAATCTCCTTCATGCCACCATATAGGCAGGCAAACATGATGGAGTCTTGGTTATAATCATATATCATCCTCAAGTATTGCTGTTATTCAACAAATGTCTTCCCCTCCTCCCTGAGCCGCACAGCAACCTTCCTGTGCAGTATATGGCAATAAAGTGAATCCCGAAGTTTCCAAAGCTTCACCCATCTTTTGCCAATTGCGAGACAGAAGACAGGTGAAGCGTTGAACCTCTGACAAATTATTTTCAGAGTTGACCCATGATCCTAAATACTGTGCAAAAGCCTTGTAAATGAGAAAAATGCCAATGATTTGGGCGAGCTTTACTTTTTCTTTCTGGGACATGCAGGGGCATTCTTTGGGTGCAGTGGGTGCTGAGTACATCCAGTACTGAGTAAGCTCCTTCATTTATATCCAGGGAGGGATAATTTGTATTGGATTTGGCATCCTAAATCCTTTTGAAAAGTTGGCACATATCTGCAGAGGTATAGCCTAGGTGTGCTAAGAGTCGGGTACACCTTGTCAACAACAGCAGCAAAGACAAATGAAAGGTCATGGAAATATCTACATTGTCTAGTGCTCACTTATTTCAACCTAGTATGTTTTCATATATCAAATGAATATATCAACAAACATGGGGTCCTCTTACTAAGGAGTGCTAAAGATTAGCGTGCGCTAAATGCTAAGATGCCCTTTATATTCTATGGGTACCGTGGAAGGGCATAATCGAAAGGAACGTCTAAGTACGTTTTCGTCTAAGTCGCAAGTCGTCCAAAGTAAAAAAAACAGCCTAGGACACGTTTTTGAAAAATACGTCCAAAATTTTTTTGGTTTCGAAAATCGTCTAACTATATGTCCTGCCGATCTGATCGTCCAAGTCGCTAAATCATCCATCTTTATACCACATTTTCATCCAACTTTTCGTCCAAATCAAAAATGCCTAGAACAAGCCCTTGAGCGTGGGAAAGGTCTGCAAAGTGATGGACTGAACACCCAGAAATGGCACCTAAATAGTGGGGTAGCTTACAGGGCACTGCTGTGAACTTCACAAAAACGGTGCCATATCTTCTCCTCACTACAGCTCCCTTATAGGTCATGGTGAGCCCCCCAAACCAGCTCTAGAATCCCCTAGACCCACTTATCTACCATCCCAATAGCCCCAATACCACCCCAATAGCTGCAGGAGTCACTTATATGCCGGTACAAAAGGGTTTTGGGGATGTATAGGGGAATGCACATGTTTAAGTATCAATGCAGTGGTTACAGGGGCTTATGAACATGGGTCCTCCTCTCCATGAGTCCCTAACCCACCCCCAAGATGGCTTAAGCCGCCTCTGTGCTGGACGACTAGGCTTTCCTATGCCAGGCGGCCAGGTGATGATGGTCTGGAGGATGAATTTTAAAGGTGTGATTATGATTTTTATGGGGTGTGGGGAGGGTTGGTGATCACTGGGGTGTGTGGGGTGTGTGGGGGTCTGTTTTATGTGTTTGCAGTGATTATCTGGTGACTTTAGGTGGGTTTTTGTGACTTAGACCATGTTTTACATGGCCTAGGTCCTTTAGAAATACGTCCAAAACCCGTTTTTATTATCGGTACTTGGACGTATTTAGACAATGTTCATCCAAGTGCCAACTTAGGCTGGTTTTTGGACATTTTTCTCTTTCAATTATGAGCCCCTTAGCATTTAGCATGCAGTAAATCAGTTAGTGCACCTTAGTAAAAGGATCCCGTGGTGATAACAGACAATCTGAAGAGTCCTCAAAATACATATTTTAACAAATGATTGAATCAGTACGGTTGTATCACAGATGCTGAAAAAATGGAAATATATCAGAGCTAAACCATAGTATGATACATTACATATATCAAATTACTACAGAATTTCTGAAAAGATGATTTATTGTGTATAGCATTAAAAAGATTAATGCAGAAATGATTTCTAATAACCTTTGTTTAATATGAATGTTCTTTTTCACATTTGTAGGCTTCATCTGCACGACAAAAACAAAATGGATGGAACCAAGAGAGTTCAAAGTCAGGAAATGGTTTTCAAGTAAGATCACAGATGCAAGATGAGCGTGGAAACTATAATCACAGCTATTATCTGCACTAAATCCTTTCTGTTAAATACAGCTTAGCACAGTACAGCGATGCTTGTGCCAAAATATTCTCTACAGCAATTTTTTTATACTACATATGAAAATCTAAGCATTATAGGGGCAAATCAATAACAGGATACACCATACCATTCTTAAATCCTGCAAATTTCGACAAGGATTCATTGCAGCTTACAATAAGATTTCCAAGTTTTCCCTTGCAGTTGATGTAGGTTCTTGGGTTACAATCAGATGTCAAGCATGAGAATTTCAAGGAGGAAAGTCTTTAGCAGTTTCCTGCAGTGGTAGTAAGAAGAGGTC
The DNA here is from genome assembly GCF_902459505.1 of Geotrypetes seraphini. Classification (NCBI taxonomy): domain Eukaryota; kingdom Metazoa; phylum Chordata; class Amphibia; order Gymnophiona; family Dermophiidae; genus Geotrypetes; species Geotrypetes seraphini. The sequence continues at coordinate 115,189,092 of NC_047085.1, forward strand.
TGATGAAGATACAATGCTAGGTTTTTCCAGGTTTTCTGACCCTGGAATTCAAAGGCAATCTCAAATAGTTTTTTCCAGTGGATTTGTCGGAGAGCAGGAAAGGTCAGCTCTTTTAGTATCGGATATTAGACCCTGTGAGTTCTCTCCATTTATGGCCTTCTTTTAATTGGTAACCAATAGTGGGCTTGTCCTTTCAAAATGACTTTTACAAAAGATTAGTCTAGAATGATTAGTCTGCTGTGTTCTGGAGGTGTTGCAATCTCTTATATTCCTTCTCCATTATACCTGAATACAGAGAGTTGCAGTAGTCTAGGCAAGCGAGGAGAACTGCCTGAGAAATTGTTATGAAGCTTGTTTGACTTAATACTGGTCTAACAGTTCTTAATTGTCTTAATATAAAGATAATTTTTTTTTTTTAACCAATGAATCAATCAGATTAGATAGGAATATTAGATAGGAATTCAGAATGATGCCCAGTACATTGGATGTTTTGTCTATCTTCAGTTTTTCTCCTGTAATCAACACCAAGTCTGTGTGTGGTAGTGAGTTGTAGTCTCCAAACCAGAGTACCTTGGTCTTCATTTTATTTAGCTTAAGGAAGTACAGTGCTCCCCCGCGAATTTGCGGACGGCGGTTCACGGTCCCGCGTTATTTTCCGATTGAGCGGGCAGGAGAGGGCAGCCAGAGTGCTGGTGAGTGAAGGAAATCACTCGCTGTATGCTCCAACCCCCTCTTCCTATACTAAAGTCAGGCCTTACCAATCAGGAGCTGCATGTCAAACCATGACATTAGTACCAGGAAGAGGCGGTCGGAAAATGTGCCTGGCTTCGTAAGTACAATTTATGCACCCATCGGCACCCCAGCTGCCCTCTCCTGCCTTCGATCAGCTGAAAAACCGTATTCGCGTTTTTTTGAAATTTGTGGGTGTTCCTGGAATGGAACCCCCGCAAATTTGGGGGGAGTACTGTATATTAAAAGGCCTAGTAATGGCCTACAAACTCTTCCATGACATGGTACCAGCCTATATGACCTCCAAACTTTCACCCCTGTCCCATAGTCCCTCCCTTTCCTCTCCCAGACCCACTGGTTTTATTAGGAATGAACACCCTGGAGAAAAGGGAAATACTGCACCTGAATGTAACTCACCTTGAACTAATAATGAAAAACTGAGAACTAAATACAATTTAAAAACATAAATAAATAAAGACAGATACAAGCAGAAGCCTGTTTTAGCTCTGAGGCCAAGTTAGTTGAATTTAAAGAGCTCTCACTAATGTAAACTGACAAGTCCTTTGTAGGGGATAGACTGACAAACTGGATCTAATAAAGTCTGTAAGATTAGACCTTCTAGCAATAGCATATCGAATTATAAATTGCTTCCTAAGGGAGGGTGTTTTATATGCTCTATTGAAAGCAGCAATTTTACTTGCATTGATTAAGAACATCTTTGAAAATGTAAGTGATAATGTTCAGTCAACAGAGGAGACTGTGGCACAGTGGTTAGAGATACAACCTCAGCACCCTGAGTTTGTGGGTTCAAACCCTGCACTGCTCTTTGTGACCACGGGCAAGTCACTTAATCCTTCACTGCCTCAGGTATATTAGATAGATTGTGAGCCCACTGTATATAAACCACTTTGAGGGTGGTTGTATAACTACAAAAGGTGGTATACAAATCCCTTTCCAGTCAATCTTGAATTGCCTCATTTTAGAAAAATCAAGGAACAAAAAATTTTATTTATTTATTTAAAAACTCTTTTATTGACCACAAACCTGACCAAAAAGTATACCATACAGTTTACAAAATAAGACAGATAATAATGCACACATAATTAGACAAGCATGTTAACAAATCATCTAATCTTAAATACAGTTATCTCTCTATATGAAGAAAAGGATCTGTTAAAGAAGAATATTTTTAGCTTTTTCCTAATTGTACAAAGTCACACCCCATTCTAATATTTAGTGCCAACTGAGTCCATAAACAGGGTGCAACAAGTTGTATAATAATAATAAAAAATAATAATTGTATTTCTTATATACCGCCAAAGCTGTAGTAGTTCGAGGTGGTTTACAATAAAGAAGGGCTGGACAATCAGTGAATGGGTACAATCAGCAGATACAGATACAATTAATATATGTAAGCATGGAACAGGTACAATATAAGGGGTCAAATGTATGATGAGCGGGAAGCAAGGTAAGAAAAAATAGATCTTAGGGGGCAAGGGGGCAAGGGGTCTTAGGCTACAAATCAATTAAATAGGTTAGTTTTTAATAATTTTCTGAAGTTTAGGTAGGATGAGGAACGCGAGATAATATCGCTCAGCCAATCATTTAGATGACCTGCTTGGAAGGCTAGAGTACTGTTCAGGTATCTTTTGTAACGGCAGGCCTTTAGAGTTGGATGGCTGAAGAGATGAGCTCTGCAAGTGGGTCTGGATGGACAATCTAAGGTAAAATGGGGAACCAAGTAAAAGGGGGCCGAACCATGAATGGATTTGAAACAGAGACAGGCAAACTTGAACAGCACTCTTGCTTCCAGGGGCAGCAGGTGAAGTTTTTGGTAGTAGGGAGTTATGTGTTCCCATTTTTTTAGCCCAAAGATCAGTCGAATTGCCGAATTTTGGATGATACGCAGTCTTTGAATGGTTTTTTTGATGGATCCCAGGTAAATAATGTTGCAGTAGTCGAGTAAGCTCAGGATGGAGGATTGTACCAGTAAGCGGAATGAGGATGCATCAAAGTATTTTCTGATGGTTCTTAGTTTCCATAAGGCGGAGAAGCATTTTCTGACTAGTAAGTCGGTGTGAGTTTCAAAGGTGAGGTTGCGGTCTAGTGTCACTCCTAGAATTTTTATGGAATCTGTGATGGGAAAGACTTGACCGTTCAAGGAGATTGTTGAGTCTTTGATTTTGTTGTTTGGACTAGCCAGGAAGAATTTGGTTTTATCTGAGTTGAGTTTCAATTTGAAGTCGGACATCCATAGTTCGATTTGCTTAAGGATAGATGCCAGGTGACTTTTTGTCTCAGGAGTTATGCTGGTTAGGAGAAAGACTATGGTAATGTCGTCAGCGTAAATGTAGAATTTGATTTTCAGGCTTTGCAATAGGTTCCCTAGTGCAGCCAGGTAGATGTTGAACAGAGTGGGTATGGCTGTACTTGGTTCCTCCTTCCCCTCTACCAGACCCACCAGTGGGACAGTGGTTGATTAGTGAGTGGTTGGGTGCAGCTGAGGGTCTTTTGGTCTCAAGGCAGAGGTTGTGAAGCTTAGAGATTGCAGGCTTGAGTCTTCTGGGACCTAAGGGCCCTAACTGGTAGGTGTAGAGTTAGCTGAGTTGTAGAGGGTGAATCTGTGAGTGATAGTGGTAGGTGAGAGTAGTTGAGATGCTCAAGAGAATGGGTAAGGGGGAGAGAGTGGTTAGGGATGCAATTATCCTAGACTTGAGACCCCAAATTGAAAAGAACATCCATGAGTCCCTAATTTAGGTAGCTCAAGCCTAAATAGTTATTTTTTAAACTTGACTTTCATTGAAATCAATTGAAAATTCAAACTTTACTTCTGGAGGTAAAGCAAAAGTTATAGGGTTGATATTCAAAAAGTTTAACCCTACTAAGTTAGCTGGCTGCCAACATCCCTCAGCATTTAACTGGGTAATGCTGCCAAGAATCACCACTAACATTTGTCACAAACCCTCCGCAGCGCAGGGCTGTCGTGTGACAAACACCGGGATTCTGGCGTGTCCCCTCTAACCAGGGGTACCTTCAGGACTTTTCAGGTGGCTCTAGACAACTGCCTAGGCATAAGAGAGACAAGGTAAGCAAAGAGTTTCCAAATATCACCAGTGAAACCAAGTTCTTCAAATAGGAATATGATGTTTATTCTGACCCAGCGGTCAAAAAGATGTAACATAAAATAAAGATCACTTTTGCATGTTTTCCAAAATAAAGCTTTAACAAAACAACAACTTCTTGTAGTTGGTTATTCCTGGAATCATATGCTCTGACTCAGGATTGCTTTACACTGGTGTTCACTCATAATTCAAACTTTCTTTCAGCATTAATATCAGAGGCATGTAACAGCAGATTTCAGCAGCTAAATAAAGTTTGGAATAAACCCTTGCTGTAAATCCAAATTAAACAAAACTCCTTAGGCAAAATAGCTACAGCATACTCTTGCAAACAGTTCAGCTTTTCCCTCAGTTCCCTCGTGCAGGCAAAACAAACAGCTGAGAGAGATAAGCTAATTAGCTCCTCAGGAACGGGAGCCACGGCAGGATTTCCAAAGTTCAAAACACAAACTTAAATGTTCCAACTTGAGCTTCTTGTTCCCAAACTTGACTTTAAATCACTCCAATAGTTTAGGATTCAGGTAAGTATTATTCTTAAACCCAACATACTCATAAAGCCCAAACATATCTCACATTCTTCAGGCTTGGTTTGCACAGAAGGAAAACATAGGCAAAAGGGAAAAAAAAAACACAAACCCCTAATTGTTTCCCAGTTACTCACTTCCTTCATTCAGTGTCCATACATTCTGTCTGGCTCTCCAGCATAGGGCCAGCTACTTGTACCTCCATGCTTTCCACACAATCTGGAATCTGGAAGTTTGAAGTGGGGAGGATTTCTTCCAAATCCTGCATGGGCCAATCTGGCACGGTAGTCTCTCCTGCTCGGCTCCACAGCTCCTCACCTGCCTTGGGCTGTGGGAGTGACTCGCTCTGGTCACTCGCTCCTCCTCTTGCTGTTTGTCTCAGCCTGCTTTTAAACAGCTCAGAGCCAATCCCTTTCAGCCTGTAGCGGGGGATGGGCTTTGGCTCTAAAGCAGCTTTTCTCTGCCTGGGTTTATCTAATGCAGCTATATTCCTTGTGGCTTCTCTAGCTGCCCTAAAGCCCGGAGGCTGCTGTTGACAGTCTGCCTGCCCCTGCTCCAGATCACTACTGCTTTGGTCATAGGGGCAAGGGAGGTCAGCCTCAAGTTGAGCGCCAGAATCAATCTGATCAGCTCTTCTGCACCCGATCCTATTAGGGACCGAACTAGTGCTGGTGCTGGATTTGTCACACATTCCATCCTCTAACCAGTTAGGTTGGTGGTAGGCCAGGGCAGAGTTAAGGTGGAGTGCCAGCTTAACCAGTTAGTAGTAATATTTGATCTGCTAACTGGCTAAGTAAGCGCAAATAAAGTTAGGACAGTAAAACAGTTGTCCTATCGTTATGTGCTGACTACCATGAGTTATGAGTTAACTACCATGTTTCTCCGAAAATAAGACCTACCCTGAAAATAAGCGCTAGCATGATTTTCGGGGTAGGTCTTAATATAAGCCCTACTACTAAAATAAGCCCTAATTAGATTGGCCCCAAAGCTCCTCCCTAATGTCCCCAACACTCCACGACTCCATCCCTGGATTTGCCAGCAGCAGTGCTCCCCCCTCCGCCACACAGCCAAACCCCGCTGATCCTCCCACCCATCCCCTGCACAGCATCTTTCCATCTCTCCCTCCCATCCGAACCCCACTGACCCTCCCACTGTGAGACCTCCCTCCAAACAGCAGCATCAGCAGCACTTTAAACAGGCTGCTTCATGGTTCTCTCCCTCTGGGTCCTACCCTCTGCTGCATTACTGATGATCTCTGTCTTCCTTTCTCACTGACCTTGACTCCTGGCTCTCTATATTTCTCAAGCCTTTGTTTCCTTCCCCCATCCTTGGTAATTTTAACATTCATACTAATGACACATCTGATTCTTATACATCAAGGTTTCTTGCCCCAATATCCTCATTTAATCTTCAGCTGTGCTCTAGTACCCCAAGGCATCAGAATGGCCACTGCCTTGATTCTAGCTATTATTTATTGCAATAGCAGGAGCTAGAGGTTTGAAGGGAGGGAGACATGGGGGAAGGGCTAGAAGTTTTGCTCCTGTTTGAATATAGGTTTCCTTTAAGTGAAAAATCTGAGGATGACTTTTTAAAATAAAGAATGAAATTTCAAAGGTTGGGAGAAGGCCGCATGCAGCCTGTTTAGAGTGCTGCCAATGCTGCTGTTTGGAGGGAGGAATGTCGGTCTCACGGTGGGAAGATTGGTGTGGTTCTGCTGTGTGGGGGGGATGAGAGGGATAGAAAAATGCTGTGCAAGGGTTCTGCTGCATGGGGGGATGGGTGAGGGGGATAAAAAGATACTGCTCAAGGGTTCTGCTTCATGGGGGGATGGGAGGAATGGAAAGGTGCTGCAGAGGGAAGGCACAAGGGGATGGGTGAGAGGCGAGGAAAGGTGCTGCACATGTGGGGGAGAGAAAGGAAAGAGGAAGAATTGGGGTGGAGAAGAGGAAGGGAGAGATGATCATTGTACATGAAAAAAATAAGACATCCCCCCCAATAAGCCCTAGTGCATTTTTTTTTTTGATCCAAAATTAATATAAGACACTGTCTTATTTTGGGGGAAACACAACTAAACTGATGCGCACCCAAGCCAAGTTTACCTATTAATCTAAAGTGCCATCTTAACCCCCTTTTACAAAACTGTGCAAGAGGTTTTAATTGCTGGCCGGTGCGCTGAATGCTCTGCATTGCTCTAACGCTCATAAGAACTCTATAAGCATCAATGCAGCGCAGAGCATTCAGTGTGCCGGCTGGTACTAAAAACCTCTTGCACAGTTTTGTAAAAGCAGGGGGGGGTCGGGTTAATGAACAGATACAATTATAAAATTGGCAACCAATGCACCACATTGAAAAGCCTAAGAGGAGGCTCTAATATATAGAACTGTATTCCTGGTTTGTAACCTCTGTGAGAGTTAAGGCACTATTTTATCTCAGTATCCCCTGTTAAGTGTATCGTATTTTTTTGCTCCATAAGACGCACCTCACCATAAGACGCACCCCAGATTTAGAAAAGGAAACTGAGCAGCCATTCAGAAGTGGCACCTGTACACGCAGCAACGCGCTTGTGCGCTGCTGGGCCTGACGTGCCGGTAATCAGCAGGCAGCAGCCCTGTGAAGCACCAGCAACCGGCCCAATTACGGAAGTGTCCGGGTCCAGGCATTAGCACGCTTGTGTGCTGTGGGCCCCGACAAGCAGCAGGCAGCCGTCCACCGACCTCTCAACATTTAGGGCTCCTTTTACAAAGTCGTGCTAGGACCTTAATGCGCGTAATAGAGCACACTAACTTGCCGCATGCGCTAGCCACTACCGCCTCCTTTTGACGTGCGTGCTAATCTGGTGCTTGCGATAAAACCGCTAGCGCGGCTTTGTAAAAGGAGCCCTTAAAGGTACTGGCGGGTTGGTTGGTTTCTTTTTTTTGTATATTCACTTCATAAGATGCACCCTTATTTCCGCCCACTTTTTTTTTGGGGGGGGGGAAAAGTACATCTTATGGAGCGAAAAATATGGTATATCTTTGTGCTGAAATCTATATATATATAAAATCGGAGGTATGTATGTGTGTATGTATGTGTGTGTGTATGTGCTGCGATCACGCAAAAACGGCTTGACCGATTTGAACGAAACTTGGTATGCAGATCCCTCACTACCTGGGATGATATGTTCTGGGGGTCTCGCAGCCCACCTGAACACGAGGGCGGAGCTACAAACAGAAAATCAGATTTCACCCATTCATGTCAATGGAAAATATGTAAAAAGCTGCCATTCTCACTGTAATTCAAAAACGGCTTGACCGATTTGGACGAAACTTGGTATGCAGATCCCTCACTACCTGGGGTGATATGTTCTGGGGGTCTCACGGCCCACAACTCTATTTTGCTTGCTCAAGGGTGGGTTCACCCAAGAATTTATATGTTCTTGCTCCAGGAGGTGAAACTAAAATTGTTGTTTATAATCACGTTTTGCGTTAGTTGTATTGTATTCATTTTGTCAAATATTTCACTTTATAATTTGAATATTGTACTTTTTATTAAGCTGTAAAAAAATACTTTCATTCACCACTATAAAGTATCTTTATTTGAATCCATTTACAGTGTTATTGCTATAATTAAATACCCGTGCAACGCCGGGGCATCAGCTAGTGCTTTATAAAACATTTTCTGTCCTTCATCAAGGGGCTCTTTTACAAAGCTGAAGTAAGTACTAATATATGCTTACTGCAAGTAAAAACAAAAGCACGCTGAGGAATCCCGCAGTAATTTTGGGATGGGTGCATGCTACCCACAAGCTAAAAAAATAAAATTTTATTTTTTAGCACAGGTTTAGTTCATGAGTTCCTGCTACCTACAAAATAAGAACATAAGCAATGCCTCCACTGGGTCAGACCTGAGGTCCATCGTGCCCAGCTGTCCGCTCACGTGGCGGCCCAACAGGTCCAGGATCTGTGCAGTAATCCTCTATCTATACCCTTCTATCCCCTTTTCCAGCAGGAAATTGTCCAATCCTTTCTTAAACCCCAGTACCGTACTCTACCCTATTACGTCATCTGGAAGCGCATTCCAGGTGTCCACCACATGTTGGGTAAAGAAGAACTTCCTGGCATAGTTGGTGGTAGGGGCTCAAACACTCATCTCCATGCACTAATAGCATGTGGCCTTTAATAGGAAAATTGGCCATTGTATCCCAGTGGGAAAATGGCTATAGCATATGGGAATGATCCATTTAAGGGAGCACTAAGGCTGCTTTATGTTAAAAAGACCCCAAAATGTACTGTTGAACTGTTATCCAGTGTTACTTCCCCACAGTACCAGCAATTGAAATCTGCAGCTGTCTCTGCCCTCACTCTTTCTGCTTGTATTAATTACACTATGAAATGACTATAAACGCCTCATGAAAATAAAATGACTCACCCGGTTCTGGCTTGTTAATTGTTTTAGGGGATTTATCAGACAGATTTGTTCTCTGCTCAAATACATTGCAAGGAATAAAGGGGTCTTAGCAAATATCTGCCGTCATGGGTCTTAAAATGTTTGGCTAGAATTTTAAGCCTTTAATATTGTTAACATCTGTAAGGCCAAAAGAATTTTGTACATAAAGGAGAGAGCAGGGGTTACAGCAAAATTTTCAAACATCATTCAGATTTACCTAAGAAAATCAAAACTTTATTTTTTCAATAGAAACAGGGCTTTATATTGGCACACAGCTCTTGTGGATATTTATAGCACTTATAATCCCTCTCTATGTGGTAACAGCTTCTGGAATTTAAGGGCTCCTTTTACGAAGGTGCGCTAGCGGTTTCAGCGCACGCACCTGATTAGCGCGTGCTATAGTGCGTGCTAGCCGAAAAACTACCACCTGCTCAAGAGGAGGTGGTAGCGGCTAGTGCGCGTGACATTTTAGCACGCGCTATTTCGCGTGTTAAAGCCCTAACGCGCCTTCGTAAAAGGAGCCCTAAGTGTATTTTGGTAATAATGCAGAATTTGGAGATCCAAGATGGCCGCGAGCAGATGAGAGTGAGAGAGACGCCGCCAGAGACTCCAAGTAACAACGATTACTCACAGCTTTATCGATGCCGAAAAGGAGAGGGAAAGGTGCTTCTGGAGCCTCGAGGCGCCCGGAGACTCCTTTTCAGATGTCCATGGAGGATTTCTTGCGGCGTCTAAACCAAGAGGCAGCAGCTGCATCGGGGAGTCGCCCGCTGGAATCGCCGGGAAGGAGTGAGGTCGCGGCAAGCTTCCCTGGGCTAGAGTCCACTCTGAGCCCCGACGCCAGAACCCCGCCCCCTCAGCCGCAGCGTGCTAGCTCTCCACGGGAGAGTAGTCAGTCCGAGGAGGCAGACTTCGTCTCCCAGGAGGCTGAAATGGGCGTAGCACCGGAGGAAGAGGAGACTGCGGTGAGAACAACGAGGGAACATGAAATAGAACAAGGCTCCCAGAGGGAGAAGACTGTCATTGCTGTGGAAGCTGGGACAATGCAAGCAAGTATATTTTCTGTTCCTAAACCCATGAATGTTACCCTAGACTCTATTTGGGACTTGGTAATTACTCTGGGACAAACATTGTCACCACAAATTAAAGCACTAGAAGATAAATTCCAAGAACAAAGAAATGAAATAAATGGACTTAAACAGGAAAATACATTGATGAAAACTAATGTGGAAAAAATAGATAAAAAGATAAGTGAAGTAAATCAAGTTCAAACGACATTGATTAAAGACAATATCAATCTTAGGAGAAAGGTGGAAATGATGGAAAATAATATGCGGTTGAATAATCTTAGATTTTTGAACTTCCCAAAGATTCCTTCTTTATCAGCAAAAGAAGTTTTGAAAAAGTACTTTTGTGAAGTTCTTAATGTTCCTAATGATGCCTTTCCTCCCTTTTCCAAAATATATTATTTGCCAACATCAAAAAATTCGGAAGAACAGCGTCTACCAGAACAACAAGGTCAGGGTGAACAAATGGACATAACATTATTATTGGAATCTTCAATGAGGGAGGTAGCTATTCCAGCTACCCTATTGGCTACGGTGGTTTTATCACCAGATAAAAATTGGATACTACAGCTTTATTTTAAGAACAGACATAAAGAATTTCTTGGATGTAAAGTTCAAATATTTCCGGATGTGACAAGGGAATCCCAGAAACGAAGGAAGGAATTTTTGCTTCTTAAGCCTGGGGTTGCGGCAATGGGAGCATCATTTCTTTTACGATATCCTTGTAAATGCATTGTAAAGTATAAATCTTGCAATTATATTTTCTTTGAACCTTCGCAGCTGACAGGATTTCTCTCCAGGAGGGGCCTTGAAGGGGATCAAGAAAATCTCAATGCATAAATTTACTCTTGGTCCATTCTCATCTGACCGCCTAATGTGTAATTTGAAATTTTCTTTTTCCTTTAAATAGTTTCTCACTCAGGAACATCTGGGATCTCAAATTTTGGGACTTTAATTTTGATTGAGTAAATAGTAATTTTGTTATATAAATGTTACTTCATTTGTTTTATGTTATGTTGACTTAATCATATTCTGTACAAGAAGTTTATTCTTGATAATATATTCAAAATAAATAAAGAATTAAAGATAAAAAAAATAAAAAAAAAAATAATGCAGAATTTTCTCATCTTTTCCTTCTCTTAGACTCATACTTTCCAACACCACTTCATCATCCTTCCTATATATTCCCTCACAGCCATCTCAGTACCTTGTTTCCCTGCTCTTCTCAAGAGACGTAGAGGGGCATTTTCAATATGACATCAACATCCGAGTTTAGACATTTTACAGAAAATGTCCAAAAATCCAGTAGCGAGCACGACAATTTTCAAAACAGGAAATTGTTTTTCTTTGTTTTGAAAATGGCCACTCCCTAGATGTTTCTCTTCAGTTCCTCTACTTTTTGAACCATTAAAAAAAAATGTCCAAATGAAAAATGCACAAAAAACAGCTATTGAGGTGGAGAAGGGGCCAGCATTCTTAGCAGACTGGGCACACAGACATGTCAGCAGACCAGTGGGGCACCCTAGGGGGCACTGCAGTGAACTTTACATAAAAGGTCTCAGGTACACATTTCACCATAACTCTCTTACATTGTATGGGAAGCCCTCCAAAGCTCACCCAAAACCTATGTACTATACCCAACTGTATACCACCCCAATAGCCCTTATGTCTGCAAGTGTCACCTATATGTTGATATAGTAGGTTTTTGGTGGGTTTTTGAGAACTTTCCACTACAAATATGCTAGTTAGAGTTGGACACGGGCCTGGTTCCCCTTTTCTGCAGTCCACTGCACCAACAACTAGGCTAATCCAGAAACCTGCTTGCTGCTCTAATAGGACTGGCCATAATATCTGCATTTGTCATATAGGCTGGCATATACAGTTTCATTCACATCTTTAGGGGTGGGAGGGGGTCAGTGACCACTAGGGGACTAAGGGGAGCCATGTCTTCATACCTCCAGTGGTCATCTGGTCAGTTTGACATTTATAACAGGGGAAACAGTAGGTGTACTAAACCAAGGGTATTCAACCTCGGCTTTCGCCTGGTTAGGTTTTCAGGATTTTCATAATGAATATGCATGAGATCTATCTGCATACAATGGAAGCACTACATGCAAATAGATCTCATGCATATTGTGGTAGAGAAGCCCCTGTAACTGGTTCAAACCAAACCAGGAAGGAAAACATGCTTGTGCCCAAATAGAGAAACCTGCACAATAAGGCTGTACCCTGTCCTAAAGGAGGGCAGGCAGGTTACACAAATGGGGACACTGTAGATAAAGGCAGGAGTTTTGTTCCTCTTCCCTATAGTTCCTTTGCAAAAGCTAATCTCAGCACTCGGGCAAAGGCTCTGTGCAGGCAGGAAGACACAGCAAGGGTTAAGGAAAGGGGAGGGACTCAGAAGCCCCAGAGTGCCCTGGGAGACAGAGTAAACCTGAAGGCACTGTGTGATAAATTGAACTCGGCTGTTCTTAGCAGGAGGCAATCAGGAACCCACAGCAGAGAATGCCTCGGGGAAGGCAGAGAACGAACAGCAAGGAACTATGCTTCAGTCCCTATGCCTCGCAAACACACAAATTCCAGGCTGTGCCAGAGCACTTAGGAGTCTTGCTCTAAGTCAGAGGTTAGAGGGGATTGGGAAACAGCTTGGGGAAAATACTTGTGAAATTGCTCCTAGCTGAGGGGAATCCATTTGCTCAAAAGGGGAGGATATGCCCATGGAAGTACTGCAGGAGTATTCTGGCATGTTCAGTAACCCTGAGATGGATTGGGACCCTGAAGAAGTAAAGACTGGATGGACAAATGAAAGTCTGTGGGGAAGTCATGGTAAAGTGACCTGGAAATAGGAACTGGGGAGGGAAAAGACCATCATTTTCAAGAGGGTGCTGCAATGCCTAGATGCCATTGGTATCTGGGATAAGGTGCTGAACTGGTTCCGTGGCTTCCTTATATCCCACACCTATCAGGTTCGTTTTAATTATGAGCTTTCCGACACCTGGAGCAATCCATCTGGTGTGCCCCAAGGCTCTCCACTATCCCCATTGCTCTTCAACGTCTACATGTCCTCACTGGGCACGAAGCTAACCCAGCTGGGGATAAAACTATTTAGTTATGCAGATGATTTTACGAATATCATCTCATTCACCAATTCTGTCTCCGAAACTATTCCCAAAGCTTCAGAAGCTATAAACATGATGGAACAATGGATGACAAACTTTAGGCTCAAACTTAATTCAGATAAAATGACTTTTTTCATTGCTTCACCACATCCACTTGACATTAAATCACCCCTCTGTATCAATAACCTTAGTTACCCTATCCAGCCCTCCATAAAGATACTAGGTGTAACTCTGGATCAATGCCTAACCATGAAAGACCAAGTAGATTCCTTAATCAGAAAGGGATTTTTCACTCTCTGGAAACTCAGATCCCTTAAAGCTTATTTTGTTACATCGGTTTTTAGAATCCTAGTCCAATCCCTCGTACTAAGCCTGCTTGACTACTGTAACATCGCCTATTTGGCAATTTCCCAAAAAAATATGCGACGCCTACAACTGTTGCAGAATGCGGCAGTCAGACTAATCTTTGGACTAAAAAAATTTGGCCACGTGACACCCTACTACCGGCAGCTACATTGGCTGCCGATGAAGGCACGCGTAAAGTTCAAATTTGCCTGTTTCTGCTTTAAAGCATTACACGGACTTGCCCCCAAATACATTACTGACCTTTTCTCCTTCTCAACCAACAGACACAAGAGTTCACATTCCAACTTCGTTTCCTCCCCAGTGAGAGGTTGCAAACTGAAAAAACACCATGAATTCCTTCTCTCACACCAAGCAGCATCATGGGGTAAAGACCTAGAACAATTACTTTCGCCCTCTACTTATGAGGAATTTAGGAAACGTCTAAAAACACACCTGTTCCTAAAACATCTTGACAACTGATCCACTTATCTCTTTCCTCTCAATAGCGACCTACTGTCCTTTTGATCACTTTTCTCCTCAACAATGAATTTCCTGTCTAATTACTTCTCTTTCTTCTTCCCCTCTTGAAGTCAGTCAATTTGTACCTTTGCTTAATCTTTTGTAAACCGCATAGAACTTCACGGTATTGCGGTATATAAGCTGTTATTATTATTATTATTATTTAGGTTCCTCATTCCCCAGCCCCTGGATCGTTGGGGGAATACCTTATTCGGGGAGTCAGGGGCTAAGGGCCTATAACTTCCTGAAGTGCCTTGAAATGAAACACAGCTGTAATTGAAGCCCTAGAAGAGAGAGAGAGAAATAAACTAGAGGGGGGGGGGAGCTCTATGGCCTACCCTGGTGCCCAGGAATTTCTGAACTTGAAGGTTTTGAACCCAGAAGCTGCATGGACTGAGTCAAAAGGCACAGCTGGAATTTGAATGGCTAGAAGCCAGTTTTGGACTGCTGTTTCTTCCTTTTTGCATATAGCTGCTGAAAAGGGATTATTAGAGACTTGGATTATAGGGCTGAGTGAGCCAGCATCAAAGCAGACCTAGGCAGCTGCCTAGGTGGACTATATAAATGGAACTAAGCAATACCTGCTAATAAAGGATTGTTTTGCCATCAGCTATTTTGACTTTATTTCTCTAATACCAGTGTCAAGTGGTCACTCCAGGAGCACTCGGTTTTACGCCTGGGACAGGAGCTGGAATGCTGGAGTGCTAATCAGATTCCTTGGCCCCATTATAATGTTCATGGAGAAATCCTGAAAAATATCAAACCTCAAATGAATCTCAGGAAACTACACAGTAAATTAATGTCCATATCAAAATTGTTATTTATAAGAGAAGAAAAGGATCTCAGAAACCTGCTCAGATATATATAATCTTACAGGTTACAGATTTCTGTCATTAATCCTGCAAAACCGCTCAATAAATTTGTGAACACAATGCATTATAGAGCAATATCCGTTCAATAAACTTGACAGTAAAATGTTACATTATATAGCAATTGTCTGTTCAAAAAATTCCCTTCTATAGAAGTTCCAGTAGACAATCTGCAACATTATATTTCACAGACAACATTTTTACAGATAACCCAGTCCTACTCAGTACCCACAGAACCAGCACCTATGACAGAAAAACCTATCTGAAATCATTTGCTTATAAGAGGGAGTCAAACTTAACTACCAATGTGATTTAATTCCTGAAAACAAACCATAGTTAGAATGACACAGGGACAAATTTGGCCCTATCACCTTAGGAACTCAATTTCCCTGACCCATCCCCGTGAGTTTTGTCGCTGTCCCTGTCCCTTTCATGTAAGCTCAGCCTTAACCGCACAAACCTCTAACACATATGATTTTAAAGTGTTTGAGGCGTGTGCAGATGAGGATGGAGCTTGCAGGAATGGGGTAGGGACAGGAAACGAACTCATGGGGACGGGATGGGAAAATGAGTTCCCATGGGGATGGGGAAAAATTTGTCTCTGTGTCATTCTCTAAGTTTGGTAAGCATCTGTTATTTTTCATCTCTCAAACCTTTGAAATTTCATTCTTTATTTTAAAAAGTCAATTGCAGATTTTTCACTGAAAGGAAACCTGTATTCAAACAGGACCAAAACTTCTAGCCCTTCCCCCATGTCCCCCTCCCTTCAAACCTCTAGCTCCTGCTATTGCAATAAATAAGAACAGCTAGAATCAAGGCAGTGGCCATTCTGATGCGTTGGGGTACTAGAGCACAGCTGAAGATTAAATGAGGATATTGGGGCAAGAAACCTTGATGTATAAGAATCAGATGTGTCATTAGTATGAATGTTAAAATTACCAAGGATGGGAGAAGGAAACAAAGGCTTTAGAAATATAGAGAGCCAGGAGTCAAAGTCAGTGAGAAAGGAAGATAGAGATTTGTCAAAGGGTTGATAAATGACCACTGTTCAAAGAGGCAGGGAAGCGAATAAGAGGATGGAGTGGACTTCGAAGGAGGAGAAGCAGTGAAAATGAGGAAGAAAAAGAAGATGAAATCTACAGGAGGGTGAGAGTAACAGCTCAAGCCCTCCTCCATGACCAACTTGGTGAGGTATATGGGAGAAAAGGTAACTCCATGACATAGTGCGACAAGTGAAACGGAGTCTTCAGGGCAGAGCCAAGTCTCAGTTAATGCAAGTAGGTGGAAAGAATGAGAGATAAACCGCTTAGGTTTTTAGGCGGTATATAAATTTTTAAATAAATAATAATAATAAAGAGGCTGTAGGTATAAGAGAGCTTGTTTGAGACAGAGTAGGCATTCCACAAGGCACATTAGAAAAGGTAGAGAAGAAGGAGAGAGGAGTGGAATGTAAATAAGATTAGATATTTTGTGGTTTGATCTGCATGAGTAGGGTGAGACTTGGTTAGGAGGGCTAAGATTGGGTTTGATGTCCCCATTAGTGAGCAAAAGGAGGAGTGATGATGGTGATGCAGGCGAATTGTGGTCAGACAGGATGGGGAAGTTTGAATGAGATGGAGAAATTGTTGAAGCCTTAGAGCTGTGAAGAAGATGGACAATAAAAGGGATGATGAGGTGGTAAATTCAAAAAAGTGAGCAATCAGGATTTGAGGAATACAGTGGTTTGGGATGGAGGAGGAGACTGGGTAAGGTTAGTATTAGAGAATGACAGGCAAGTTCTTTCCTGTCCCTACCCCATTCCTGCAAGTTCCATCTTCATCTGCACAAGCCTCAAATACTTTAAAATCATAAATGTCTGAGGATTGTGCGGTTAAGGCAGAACGTACAGGAATGGGACAGGGACAGTGATGAAACTTGTGAGGATGGGATGGGGAAATTGAAGTTCTGTGAGGATGGGGACAAATTTGTCCCCGTGTCATTCTCTAGTTAGTATCAAGAGAAGAAGGTGTAATGGAGCCGTGGAAGAGCCTAATTGAAAGGGACGTCTAAGTCCGTTTACGTCCATCTTGGCACTGTTCCCTCTAAGCTGAGCAGGAGTCCTCCACCCACAGTCTCACCAATAGAGGGTGCTGTTTTACTGTCACATTTTTCAATTGTGAGGGACATGCAAGTTCTGCAGGACTCCAGGGAACATACCTGTCCTTAGCGACTGAAAATATTCCACCCCCTAGTGGTAGCAATGCAGCTGGAGGACACCTGCTCAGCTTAGAGGGAACTGGGCCGGGGTTGAGCGGCAAGTCGTCCAAAGTTAAAAAGAGCCTAAGACACATTTTCGAAAAATACGTCCAACTTTTTTTTACTTTCGAAAATCGTCTAATTATACGTCCTGCCGATCTGATCGTCCAAGCCACTAAATCATCTATCTTTATTTCCGTCCAAGTCCAAAACGCCTAGAACAAGTCCTGTTGGACGTGGGAGGGGTCTGCAAAGTGATGGACTGCACACCCAGAAATGCCACCTAAATAGTGGGATACCTTACAGGGCACCACTGTGAACTTCACAAAAAGGGTGCCATGGCTTCTCCTCACTACAGCTCCCTTATAGGTGACGGTGAGCCCCCCAAACCACCTCCAGAATCCCCTAGACCCAATTATCTACCACCCCAATAGCCCTTATGGCTGCAGGAGCCACTTATATGCCAGTACAAAAGGGTTTTGGGGGTGTATAGGGAAGTGCACATGTTTAAGTATCAATGCAGCGATTATAGGGGCTTATGGGCATGGGTCTTCCTCTCCATGATTCCAAAACCCACCCCCAAGATGATTTAAGCTGCCTCTGGTCTAGACGACTAGGCTTTCCTATGCCAGGCGGCCAGGTGATGATAGTCTGGAGGCTGAAATTTAAAGTTGTGAATAAAATTTTTATGGGGTGGGGGGTTGGTGATCACTGGGGTAGTGTGTGGGGGTCTGTGTTATGTGTTTGCAGTGCTTCTCTGGTGAGTTTAGGTGGGTTTTTGTGACTTAGACCATGTTTTACATGGTCTAAGTCACAACGTCTAAGTTCCGTCTAGGCTCTGTTGTTAAACTTTTGGTTATACATGCTGTACGACTTAAGTCTAAGCCTGCCCACATCCCGCCCAACTCCCGCCCTCGACACGCCTCCCGAAATGCCCCATTTAGCTTTGGACGTTGAGCAGCACTATGAAGGCCTAGGTCGTTTTTAAATACGTCCAAAACCCGGTTTTATTATCGGCGCTTGGACTTTTTTGAGAAATGTTCATCCAAGTGCCGACTTAGGCTGGTTTTTGGACGTTTTTCTCTTTCGATTATGAGCCCCATAGACTTCAAGAGGGAAAATGACACCTGTGGTGAGGTTGATCCTGGTGGGCTGGGAGGTCACCCTGAGAAGTGCTAGGAGAAATCTGTAAGTGGATTGCAAGGCCTCCTTTGTAAGGAAGGTGGATGTGGAGGACAGGTTTCCTTGTATTACTCCCAATAGAGTACCGTATTTTCACGCAAATAACACGCACCCGTATAAAACGCGCACACGGATATAGCGCGCAGAAATCACGATGATTTGCACAAAAACTTTGATATACCGCGCTCACGGGTATACCGCGCATGCTGCCCGACGCTCCTTTCGCCCGCCCTGACTTTCCGTGCGTTGTCCCGACTCTCCGTTCACCCCCCCTGACTTCCATGCACTGTCCCCCCTTGAAGGTCTGTCCCCATCCTGAAAGCCTGATGCCCCCCCCCCGACGTCCGATACATCCCTCCCCCCGAAGGACCGCCGACTCCCCAACAATATCGGGCCAGGAGGGAGCCCAAATCCTCCTGGCCACGGCGACCCCCTAACCCCACCCCGCACTACATTACGGGCAGGAGGGATCCCAGGCCCTCCTGCCCTCGACGCAAACCCCCCTCCCCCCAACGACCGCCCTCCCCAAGAACCTCCGACCGCCCCCCCAGCCGACCCGCGACCCCCCTGGCGACCCCCACGACCCCCCCACCCCCCTTACCTTTGGTAGTTGGGCCAGAAGGGAGCCCAAACCCTCCTGGCCACGGCGACCCCCTAACCCCACCCCGCACTACATTACGGGCAGGAGGGATCCCAGGCCCTCCTGCCCTCGACGCAAACCCCCCTCCCCCCCAACGACCGCCCCCCCCCAAGACCCTCCGACCGCCCCCCAGCCGACCCGCGATCCCCCTGGCAACCCCCACGACCCCCCACCCCCCTTCCCCGTACCTTTGGTAGTTGTCCGGACAGACGGGAGCCAAACCCGCCTGTCCGGCAGGCAGCCAACGAAGGAATGAGGCCGGATTGGCCCATCCATCCTAAAGCTCCGCCTACTGGTGGGGCCTAAGGCGCGTGGGCCAATCAGAATAGGCCCTGGAGCCTTAGGTCCCACCTGGGGGCGCGGCCTGAGGCACATGGGCCCAACCCGACCATGTGTCTCAGGCCACGCCCCCAGGTGGGACCTAAGGCTCCAGGGCCTATTCTGATTGGCCCACGCGCCTTAGGCCCCACCAGTAGGCGGAGCTTTAGGACGGATGGGCCAATCCGGCCTCATTCCTTCGTTGGCTGCCTGCCGGACAGGCGGGTTTGGCTCCCGTCTGTCCGGCCAACTACTAAAGGTACGGGGAAGGGGGGTGAGGGGGTCGTGGGGGTCGGCCGGGGGGGTCGCGGGTCGGCTGGGGGGGCGGTCGGAGGTTCTTGGGGGGGGCGGTCGTTGGGGGGGGGGGGGGGTTTGCGTCGAGGGCAGGAGGGCCTGGGATCCCTCCTGCCCGTCATGTAGTGCGGGGTGGGGTTAGGGGGTCACCGTGGCCAGGAGGGTTTGGGCTCCCTTCTGGCCCGATATTGTCGGGAAGTCGGCGGTCCTTCGGGGTGGGGGTGCGAGTGGTCCTGCCGGGGGGGGGGATGTATCGGACGTCGGGGAGTTGGCCGGGCAAGAGGGCTTGGGCTCCCTCTTGCTCCGATCGTGGATGCGGGTGCGGATGGGAGCGCGTGCGAGCGGTCGTTCGGGGTGGGGGTGCGAGCGGTCCTGCTGGGGGGGTGAATCGGGCGTCGGGCGGGGTGGGAACTATGTTTTAAAACTTTGGTATACCGCGCTCACGCATATAACGCGCGAGGGGTATGCGCGGTAGGTAAAAACGCGTATAACGCGCGCGTTATATGCGTGAAAATACGGTATGTGGCTGCCTTTATGCATTATAACACTGATCTTAATTAATTTATCAAAAGAAAATCTTATATGAGGGGCTGCTAAAAAGTTCTCAGCCCAACCAACAAAGCTGGGGCACTCTCCATCGAGGGCTATACACTTAGTCCAATTATTTTCTATTTTTTTCATTCCATTGGAAAAATACATAATGAAAATAGCAGAAAATTACTGGATTAACCCCCTCTTCTACAAAGCCACACGGTAACGGCCCCGAAGCCCATAGAGATTTAAAGGGCTTCGGGGCTGTTGCTGCACGGAAGCCGTTAGCGCAGCTTTGTAGAAAAGGGGGTAAGTGTATAGCCCTCAATGGAGATTGCCCCAGCTTTGTTGATTGGTCTGAGAACTTTTCAGTGGCCCCTCATACTTATCTCATGTTTTGTTTCGAAATAGCAAGTAGTCCTTAATACTCATCAATTGATCATAAAAAATGTGTTCATTTGTAAACCACTTATAATTTTAAGATAGAGCAGACTATAAAATAAATACAGTAAAACCTTGGTTTGCGAGCATAATTCGTTCCGAAACCATGCTTGTAATCCAAAATACTCGTATATCAAAGTGAATTTCCCCATAAGAAATAATGAAAACTCAGACGATTCGTTCCACATCCCAAAAACTTTAATTCAAAATATTGTATGTAATTGTATTGCAAGACCTCACTCATTTAGAACAGTCATACACTCCCGCAGCGTCAGAGAAGAACCATCGGCTCAGTTGTGATGATGTGACACATGTAGACTGTATGTACTTGTATTGCAAGACCTCACTCGTTTAGAAGAGTCACTACACTCCCGCAGTGTCAGAGAGAGAAGAACCATCGGCTCTATTGTGATGATGTGACGCGTGTATACTGTATGTACTCGTATTGCAAGACATTGCTTGTTTATCAAGTTAAAATTTAATAAAATGTTTTGCTTGTCTTCCAAAATACTTACAAACCAAGTTACATGCAATCCAAGGTTTTATTGTACATAAATAATATTGATTGATAATATTCTCAAAACAATCATTAAATTGACAGGTCTTTACATATCTACTTGCTTCCTGGATAAGAACATGAATACATAAGTTCAAGTTCAATTTATTTAATATACCACAAATTTAAAACAAAAGTTAAAATCAAAGCAGTTTACAATGAATATAAAATGGGGAAATAAAACAATACAAAACAAACTCTGTTACAATTAAAGGGAAGAACAAGAAGGATAAATTACAATAAAATTTGCAATGGGAAATTAGGGAAAAGGAAAAAAGGGGAACTCATAATAATATAACTTAATTTTTTTAAAGAAACCCTATAAGGTAAATGCCATACTGGGTCAGATCAATGGTCAATCTAGCCCAGTATCCTATTTCAAACAGTAACCAATAAGTGACGTGCCGCTCACCAGCACCAGTCTGATTTTAAGCGCCATTGTCTGGGCTGTCCTAACTATGCTAAATTAACAGGATTCTGTTTTGGGAGAAATTTGTGATATATTATTGCTAAATCGCTCTCCATCTATTTTCATGTATAATCAAATACAATCTAATCATTTGTGGACTCCTGATGAAGGCCCCCCCACCCCCCCTCTTGAAATATGGCCTGTGTTGAAAATAAAGAGGTGTTATCCATACCCCATGTTCACCTGCCTGGTGTTTCCCGCTGTATCGTGTTGCACTGCTCTAGTGGTATATCCAATTAGTTTTCTCAACAGCAGGCTGAATATTCCTGGCACTGGCCACTATATACAGGTAACCAGCACCAGCCATTAACCAGTTACTGACGGGGGATCACGTGACGCTATGTTCAGGAGCAGACGGTGATTTGCGTCTCTCCTGCCGCCTGCCTGGAATAGCCCACTTTTCGTCAGGTTTTCGCCCTTGTCCGATCGCGGCTTCCCTGCTCGGGGCTTCCTGGTTGCGGCGCCGGTGTTGTGGAGTGCGAGCGGGGCTGTATGGCGGCAAAATCAGTTAGACCACCGAGAGATCGTGCCCGGCTTGCTGAAGATAAAATGGCGGCGGCCGCTAGCCCGGTGGGGCCCTCCGCTTCGCCGTCGTGGGTGGCGGAGATCACCATGGAGGTCACGGCGGCACTGGAGTCAGTGCTAGAAAAGCGACTCAAGCCGCTGGATGATAAGCTGGAGCGGCTGCAGGGGAAGTTGGATGGAGTTGGCCGCGACCTGGAGCAGTTCCAGAGCAGGGTCGGTGAGGTGGAGGACCGCGTGGGTGGAGTGGAGCAAGCACAGAGCCAGCAGTTGCAGCGTCTGGAGGCCCTGGAGCTCAAGGTGGATGAGCTGGAAAACCGGGCCAGAAGAAATAACCTTCGCTTTGTGGGGCTCCCAGAGTCTTTGGGGGAGTCGGATTTACAGTCCTTCATGGAGCGCTGGATCCCGGAGTCTTTGGGGCTCTCGGCGGAATTGGGCTGCTTCAGGGTGGAGAGGGCCCACAGGATTGGAGCTCGGCGGGACGCAGAAGCCAGACCCCGGGTGGTTATCATCCGAGTGCTCAACTTTGCCTACAAGTCCGCGATCCTGCAGGCGCTGAGAGGGGGTCGTCAGTTGACTTATGAGAACCGTAAAGTATTGTGCTTTCAGAACTATTCTCCCAGTGTGGCTCAGCGGCGCCGGGGCTTCAGCTCCGTATGTTCAGCCTTGTTCACTCGTCGGATCCGGTTTGCTTTATTGTATCCTGCTCGACTCCGTGTCTCCCAGGGTGGATCTGTCTGCTTCTTTGAGTCCCCGGTGGCAGCCCGGGATTTCTTGGCCCAACTGGATGGCGGCGGTGGCCTTCCTTCGTCCACTGCACCTTGATCTACTGTTTGGAAGATGGGAATGCTCGTTGGCTGGCAATGACATTTGACCTTGGGGGGCCTTTCTGGTTGTGGCTTTTTCCCCCCCCCCTCCTTTCTCATCTCTTTTTTGGGGGGCGCCTTCCCTCCCCCCTCCCCCCGCTTGGAGCCTTGGTGGGGGGCATGCGGAGCTCTGGGAGTGCCCTGTTTCCTTTGTAGTCCTCTGGTGGGCAGGCTTCTGCTCTTGACCTGCTCCCCGGGCTGCCTTTGTTTGACTTTATTTGACTCTGTTTTTGGTTGGGGTCTCCCCTGGACGATGATTGGACTCTGTTGGGGGTGTTTGGGTGGAAGGGGGGAGCTGAGTTTTGGGGGTTTGGTTGTGTGGGTTGGAGGGTTGTGGAGTGTGGAGAGTGTGCGGTGAGTTGGAGGGATGAGTGTTTCCGGGGGGGTGGCTGGGTCCCGGGGGGGGGGAGGTTTGAATGGGATGGTCCGGAGGCAGCCTTTCCCCGGAATCTGTGAAGGAGGGACCGGGTCTCCTGCGGTGTGTGGGGCTGGGTTGTTGCTGTTTGAGGGTATGGGTGGGCTTTGTACTTGGCATCGGGGGTAGGGTGTTTTATGGGGGCTTTTAGTGTGGGTGGTCCAGGCAGGCTGGCGTCCTCACGTGATGGGTCCTCTGTTGAGGATCGGTCTGGGAAGTTATTAGGGGGTGAGGGTGGATTTTTACTCACACCCGATGTTGTAAATGACTTTTGTATTGCAGAAATGTTGTCGTATCACTAACTTTAACATAACTGAAGTTTAAAAGACTACAGCCAGTTTTCCAGCAATCGTGAGTGGGTCTCCTGACGAAGGACACGAAACGGGGCCGCGTCGGGACCCCAAACCCCTCATTGAGCTAAGTTATGATTCTATTAATCATGCATAAGTGATGTTCTGACAAGTATAAAACAAGTATAAGAAGAAAGGAGAAAATCATATACTTTATATCATTTCAAGGACTGTAACAATCTTTATTAACCAACATCCTGGCTTGAAGTGTGATCTCTACAGAAACAGTTGCAATGACTGGGAGGTAAACTCTGTTCCCTTTCTAGGGGGGTGCGTTCCCCCCTTGTTGAGTTTCACATTTCTGAGCAACTTAAAACATATTGATTACACTTCATAGACAGGTTTGTGTTGAATGCGAAGTCAAGGCCCAGAAGAGGCAGGAACTTCTTCAAGCGGCACCGGCACATCCTGTGGGCTGTCTGCCGGTGCCAGACGGGGGGGGGGGGGTAAATTTGAAGTTGTTCGAGTGGGAGGTGCCAGTTCGCGTGGGGGGGGGAGCGATGCTAGTTCTTGGAAGGGGGGGAGCAGCGCCGCTTGTCTCGGGAGGGGGGGAACGTATCAAGCGAGTTTCCCTTAGTTTCTATGGGGAAACTCGCTTTGATATACGAGTATTTTGGTTTACGAGCATGCTTCTGTATTAATATTTCACTCACAAGAAATTCTTGGATCAGTTATTTGGGATTAATAGTATTGATTAAGAATAGTATCTGTTATTTCATATTTTCATTTTGCTTAAATGTATCATTTTTGAATTTCTTTTTCAATATTCTGTACAAGAGGTCTTCTTGATAAATTGTAAAATCAATAAATAAAAACAAAACAAAAAACCAAAAACACATAGGTGGCTCTCACAGGGCACCTAGCGGCGCCTAACAGTAAAATAGGCATGTGTATGAGTAGAGACTTAGGCACTGCTAGGTATGATTCTCTAAAGGACTTAGACGTCTATAATGTAGGCCCTTAAACCCCTGGCTTAAATTACAGGTGCCTAAGTTTTAAATTAGGCGCTGCTAAGTGCAATTCTGTAATGGGTGCCTAAGAGTGGTTGACACCTAACTGTAGGAACCTATATGTTTAGGTGCCAACTGCAGGATCTGGCTGAATATTGATCTCTGTGAATTTAAGTGTTTTTTCCAGCTAATTAAGGATTCTTTGAGGGTATAAATATCGTGTTTACTGGTGTTAACTGCACTATTGGTATTACTGCGGGGTACCTTTTCAATGGAATCAAATCTGTACATTTATGTTACTTAGGAATTGTCAATGCAGAAAAAAACACAAAAACTGAGAGACTATAACAAGCCAGGGGAGGGTGAGACAGGGAAGTAGTGTTTTCCCAGTGTT
This sequence comes from Geotrypetes seraphini, assembly GCF_902459505.1. Lineage (NCBI taxonomy): Eukaryota > Metazoa > Chordata > Amphibia > Gymnophiona > Dermophiidae > Geotrypetes > Geotrypetes seraphini. The sequence goes on from NC_047085.1 coordinate 115,213,971, forward strand.
TATCTAATAAATACCTATGCTAATTTTTATTTTATTTTTTTTTTGCATCGGGGCTATTTTACTGGTGTTGATCAGTTAAATTCTAATATCCTTTGACCTTTGACCTGTGGTGTGATGATGGCTTCCAGCACCAGAGTCAGCTCCTCTGGCTTTTGTCAAGTCATAGACAGCCCTCTGCTGGTCATTACATGTACAAAAGGCTGTTTCATGAAATATTTATGATATCTTAATTCCCTAATCAGCTCCTTAAACATTAGAAAGAAGTTCCCATTATCCTTATATGCATTCTATACCAGAAAATTTTTCTTTAGCACTATTAATGCCGTGCCATCTGAAATCTATTAATATCTTTCAAAAGATGTACTGTGTGAGGCTTCTTATGGTGGCTTTGATCAGGAATTTTGCAGGCTGAGTCCTCTTACATTACTTTTCCTGTTAAAACAGCTAAATATTCTTAGGTTGTGAGTAGTAATGCGTCTTCCCTATAATCAGACTGGTCATGATTTTTCAAAAAAAATTTTTATATAGCCATAGAAGATGTTGGCATGAGTAAACTGCTTGGTCCATTCAGGATATCCAGATTACCGTAGTTTCAGACTCCCAAGCTTTCCAGTCCCTATTCAGTTTCTAGACTCAATTGTCTTTTGTCCTGCAACAAGTCTATTTTAATAGGAAAAACCATTGGGGTCAGTATTCAAAGGGTTTTAACCAGGCAGAAGCTTCTCCTGCCTGGTTAAACCATGCTGAGCTAGCTGGCTGCAAATATTCAGTGGCACCTAACTAGGTAGTGTCATGCCCTAAGTTCCAGCTAGATGATGGTGGTATTGATAATAAGAACATAAGATTTGCTGCTGCTGGGTCAGACCAGTGGTCCATCGCGCCCAGCAGTCTACTCACGCGGTGGCCCTTAGATCAAAGACCATTGCCTTATTTTAGTCTAGCCTTACTTGCATATGTTCTGTTCCAGCAGGAACTTATCCAACCTTTTCTTGAATCCCTGAAGGGTGCTTTCTCCTATAACAGCCTCTGGAAGAGTGTTTCAGTTTTCTACCACTCTGGGTGAAGTAGAACTTCCTTACGTTTGTATGGAATCTATTCCCTTTTAACTTTAGTGAGTGCCCTCTGGTTCTCTCTACCTCGGACAGGGTGAACAATCTCTCTTTTCTACTAGGTCAATTCCCTTCAATATCTTGAATGTTTCAATCATGTCCCCTCTCAGTCTCCTCTTTTCAAGGGAGAAGAGGCCCAGTTTCTCCAGCCTCTCATTGTACAGCAACTCCTCCAGTCCCTTAACCATTTTTGTCGCTCTCCTCTGGACTCTTTTGAGTAGTACTATGTCCTTTTTCATGTACAACAACCAGTGTTGGATGCAGTATTCCAGGTGTGGGCGTACCATGGCCCGGTACAACGGCATGATAACCTTTTCAGATCTGTTCGTGAGCCCCTTCTTAATCATTCCTAGCATTCTGTTTGCCCTCTTCACTGCCGCTGCGCATTGCATGGATGGTTTCAGTGACTTGTCTACAAGTACTCCCATGTCTCTTTCCTGGGGGCTCTCTCCGAGTATAGCACCGGACATCCTTTATTCATGCATACGGTTTTTGTTGCCGACATGCATCACCTTGCACTTATCCACGTTGAACCTTATTTGCCATTTTGCAGCCCATTCCTTGAGTGTGTTTGTCTCATTGTAGGTCTTCACAATCCTTCTGTGTCCTCACTACTATGAATAATTTTGTATCATCCACAAATTTAATCACCTCACTCATCATGCCAGTTTCTAGGTTGTTTATAAATATGTTGAAGAGCACAGGCCCGAGCAATGTGATATTCATCTACTAACTGGCCAAATAAAGTGGATGAAATAAGAGCAGCAAAATCAAACCAAATCTGCAGAGATTTCAGCTAAACAATTCTGCAGATATTTATGCCTGCTTGGAATCAAGTATTAATGTTTGTGTGTTTGTAAACAGTACAAATAAATCATGACTGCCTACATTTCATCTACGAGGTCTGACAATTAAGTTCGCAAACTTGCCTCCATGCGCTTACATTGGCAGCACTGTACAAACAACTCGGTAAGGTTTCATAACCTTGGTATATCAGTGTCTCATAACTGTGTTTGTGTCGATGTGTGGTGGTCTCTTGCTCAGTGGCATTCATTATTGTTGTTGCAGGTTTTTGTGTGCCATCATGAGAATGTCAGAGCTTTAATTAGAACAACGAACAAACATTACATTTCTTGTTAAACTTGGCAAGAGTGGAAGTGAAATCAGGGATATGTTAGTCCAGGTTTATGGGGATAATGCCATGAAGAAAACAGCAGTGTACAAATGGATTGTACATTTTTCTGAAAGGAGAGAAAGCATCAATGATGAAGAAAGGTCAGGGCAACCAGTAACAAGCAGAACGGATGAAAATATTGCAAAAATGTGTTGAATTGTGTGTCAAAATCATCAGCTGACTGTGAGAAGCATAGCAGACCAAGAAAGCATCGATAGAGAAACAGGAAAATCTTAACTAAAAATCTTGTCACGAGAAAGGTGTGTGCAAAAAAGGTCCCGAAGCAGCTCATTGATGAACAAAAGCAAAGGAGAGTTGAAGTTTAAGTCCTTTTGGAGAGGCAAGACGATGTTTTGGGCTGTGCTATCACTGGTGATGAAACATGGATATACTAATACGAGCTCAAATAAAAAAGTGACTTTCAATAACAAATAAAAGGTGTTTAGTCATATATGAGAGGAAAAAGGATCTCAGAAACCTTCTCAGAAACTCATAAGAACAAAAGAATTGCCATTGCTGGGTCAGACCAGTTGTCCATCGTGCCCAACAGTCCGCTCATGTGGCGGCCCCCAGGTCAAAGACCAGTGCTCTAAATGAGTCCAGCCTCACCTGCGTACGTTCCAGTTTAGCAGGAACTTGTCCAACTTTGGCTTGAATCCCTGGAGGTAGTTTTCCCCTATAACAGACTCTGGAAGAGCGTTCCAGTTTTCTACTACTCTCTGTGTGAGGAACTTCCTTACGTCTGTACAGAATCTATCCCTTTTCAACTTTAGAGAGTGCCCTCTCATTCTCCCTACCTTGGAGAGGGTGAACAATCTGTCTTTATCTGCTAAGTCTATTCCCTTCAGTATTTTGAACGTTTCGATCATGTCCCCTCTCAGTCTCCTCTTTTCAATGGAGAAGAGGCCTAGTTTCTCCAATCTCTCACTGTACGGCAACTCCTCTAGCCCCTTAACCATTTTAGTTGCTCTTATCTGAACCCTTAACCATTGCTTCATTAACTTATCGATCAGAACTCCCAAGTCTCTTTCCTGAAAGGTCTCTCCAAGTACTTCCCCGGACATCCTGTATTCGTGCATGAGATTTTTGTTACCCTCATGCATCACTTTACACTTATCCACGTTGAACCTCATTTGCCTTGTCGATGCCAATTTCTCGAGCTTGATTATGTCACGTTGCAGATCTTCGCAATCCTTCTGTGTCTTCACTACTCTGAATAACTTCATATCATCTGCAAATTTAATCACCTCACTCGTCGTACCAATGTCCAGATTATTAATAAAGATGTTAAAGAGCACGGGTCCAAGCACCAAGCCCTGCGGCACCCCACAGGTGATGCTCTTCCAGTCTGAGTATTGTCCATTTACCCCCACTCTCTGTTTCCTATGCTCCAGCCACATGAGTATTTTACCCTCAATTCCATGGCTTGCAATTTTCTCAAGTAGTTGTTCATATGGAACCTTGTTGAACGCCTTCTAAAAATCCAGATATACAATGTCGACTGGGTCGCCCTTGTCTATCTGCCTGTTTACTCCATCGAAGAAGTGCAGCAAGTTCGTCAAACAAGATATGCCTTTGCTGAAACTGTACTGGTTGGTCCTCATCAGACCATGTCCGTGTGATACAAATGAGAAACGAATGGAATGTGAGGAATATTAATATTGAGTGAGATTGCCTTGGATACGTGGCAGTTGTTACAGGGAAAACACAAGTACTATGAAAACAAGTCGTAAACACATTCTGATTGGTGATCACAGAAGCACATCAGCTAAGCATGCGATTAGCACGAACCAGGCTAGGTGTTTTTAACACATACTGATTGGTAAACATCAGATCAGCATGCGTTTAGCACGCATCTGATTATCCAATCCACAATGAGGGGATGGGTACTCAGCTCACGAGTCAAGCCAGATGTTTTTAACACATACTGATTGGTAAACATCAGATCAGCATGCGTTTAGCACGCATCTGATTATCCAATCCACAAGGAGGGGATGGGTAAAAAGTACAATATAAATGGTGCTTTCCCTGAAAAAAAGGTAGGGACTTTTCCACTGCTGACGAGCTGTGTGATGACATATTGAATAAGCCTCCTGATCGCGGTCCCCCGACGGAGTGATGATGCAATAACCGGTAACGTATTGATTCAAACTCTGTACTTAATTAATGATTATGGCTAGAAATACTATATTTATGTAATAAAACTTAATTTGTATACTATTTTGAACTCCTGGTATTCTTCCCAGTGAGGACAGTGACCGAAGGTCTTTGATAAACCCTTTTAAATAGTAATACAGTCCGTCAAGGTAATCAATGATGCGGTCCTTTATCAGCGCCTCTACCATCTTTCCCAGTACCGAGATCAGACTCACTGGTCTGTAGTTTCCTGGATCTCCCCTCAAACCTTTTTTGAAGATCGGCGTAACATTTGCCACCTTCCAGTCTTCTAGAATCTTTCCCGATTTGATCGACAGATTGGCTATTAGTTGAAGCAGTTCAGCTATAATCCCTTTCAGTTTCTTGATGACCCTCGGATGGATGCCATCCAGTCCTGGGGATTTATCACTCTTAAGCCTATAGATCTGCCTGCATACCTTTTCTAGACTGACCGTCAACCCTGTCAGTTTCTTGTCTTCATTTCCAGCATATAGTCTGATGGGTTCTGGTATGCTGTGTATATCTTTTCGATAAAAACAGACGCAAAAAATGTGTTCAGTTTGTTGGTGATTGCTTTGTCCTCCTTTAGCACTCCCTTTATTCCATGGTCATCCAACGGTCTTACCACTTCCTTTGAGGGTCGTTTCCCCTTAATATATCAAAAGAACGGCTTGAAGTTTTTCGCTGCCTTGGCTATTTTTTCCTCTTAGTTTCTTTTGACCCCTTTTACCACCTTATGGCACCTGCATTGATGCTGTTTGTGTTTATTCCAGTTTTCATCCATTCTTGACCTTTTCCATTCCTTAAACTAAGTTTTCATGTCTCTGATCACTTCCTTTACCTCTACAGTAAGTCATGCAGGCTCCTTGTTCTTTTTCCTCTTGGATCCCTTGTTGATACGCGGTATATATAGATTTTGCGCCTCGGTGACTGTGTCCTTAAAAAGGGACCAAGCTTGCTCTAGCGTTTTTACAATGCTTATCCTCTTCTTAATTTTCTTCTCCACCATGAGTCTCATCCCTTCATAATTCCCTATTCAGAAGTTCAGTGCCGTGGCTGTCTTTCTGGACCAATGTTTCACCCCTGCGTCCAGGTCGAAGTGGATCATGTTGTGATCACTGTTTCCCAGCGTCCCTTATACTTCTACAGCATGTGCCAGTCCTTGAAGTCCATTTAGAATTAAGTCAGAGGAAAGATGAAGACATACAAACATGGAAGAGGGAACAAGGGGATGATGACTCCAAGGAAGAAACCCACAGAGGAATCCCACAGGAAGGGGAAGAAAGGTCTAGTCGATGCCCAGAAGAAGCAGCAAAGCACTCCAAGGACACAGACCTGCGACCGGAGCGAAAACTGAAGAAGGGAAAGTCTGTGATCTTAGTGGGAGACTCAATCCTAAGGCAAGTAGACAGTCACATAGCAGGTGGGAGAGAGAATCGACTGGTGACCTGCCTCCCAGGAGTGAGAACAAAGGACATCATTGACAAGATTGGAAAGATCCTAGACGGAGCAGAGATGGAAGACACAACAGTAATGATCCACATTGGGACTAATGATGTCAGCAGGAGGGACTACAGTAAAAGTACACTGATAGAACAGTTCAAGATTCTGGGAAGGAAGCTGAAGATGAGGACTCAGAAGATTGCATTTTTAGAGATCCTACCAGTACCAAGGGCAGACATGAAGAGGCAGATGGAACTACAATCAATAAATGCATGGATGAGGAGATGGTACGAGGAAGAGGGGTTCCACTTCATGAGGAACTGGACAACGTTCTGGGGCAAGAGCAAGCTCTTCAGGAGAGAGGGACTGCACCTGAGCACCACGGGAACAAGATTCTAGCAAGCAACGTCAGGAGAGGAATAAAGCAGGCTTTAAACTAAGAAGAAGGGGAAAGCCGACAGTCGACCAAGTGTCGACGATTCGGAAGAAGGTATCCCGTGAAGATACTAAGTGGGTAAAATGCTGGGAGGAAACAACGGGCAATACACAGGAGTTGACTGATCCGGAAGAAAAAGAAAAGAGGATCGTAGCACAGGAGAAGAAAACAAAGATCGAAGCACAGGGAAAGGAAATGAAGACGAAAAAATATCAGGACTTAAATTGCATATATACTAATGCAAGAAGCCTAAGGAACAAAATGGGGGAATTAGAAGTCATGACCAAAACTGAGAGTCTAGACCTCATTGGAGTATCTGAAACATGGTAGAATGAAGAAAACAAATGGGACATAGCACTGCCGGGGTACAAACTCTTTCGCGAAGACAGGTTAGGTCAGAAAGGAGGAGGAATAGCCCTATACATAAAAGAAAGCATACACTCAATCAGAGTGGACAAAGCAGCAACGACCACCAAATTGGAATCGCTATGGGTTAAAATACCGGGAAGGAAAGGGCTTGTACTATCGTCCACCTGGGCAAACTGAAGCTGCCGATGAAGAAATGGAAGCTGAGATCAAACGAGAATGCAAAAGCGGTAACACAATTATTATGGGAGACTTCAACTATCCCGGGATAGACTGGAGTCTTGGAAACTCAAAATGCGCTAGGGAGACCAGATTCCTGGAGGTTATACAGGACTGCTTCATGGACCAGCTTGTCAGAGAACCGACGAGAGGGAATGCCACTCTGAATCTAATCCTTAATGGGCTAAGAGGACCTGCAAATGACGTGGAAGTAGTGGGACCATTGGGAAACAGTGATCACAATATAATCAAGTTCAAAGTTGAAGTAGGAATATCGAAGGGAAAGAGAACCATAGCGACAACTCTCAACTTCAAGAAGGGTAACTACGAAGCGATGAGGGTAATGGTAAAGAAGAAACTTAGGTATAGCTTAAAGAAATGGCATACTGTAGAGCAAGCCTGGTCTTTATTCAAGGATACGGTAAGCAAGGTGCAAAATCTGTATATCCCCAGATTCAGAAAAGGGTGCAAAAAGAGCCGAACAAAAGACCCAGCGTGGATAACTAAAGAAGTGAAGAAAGCGATAGGTGATAAGAAGAATTCATTTAAGAAATGGAAAAAGGGTAAAACCGAGGAGAACTGGAAAGAACACAGGAAGTATCAAAAAGAATGCCACCTCTTGGTTAGAAAAGCAAAAAGAGAATATGAAGAGAGGCTAGCCAGGGAAGCACAAAATTTTAAACCGTTCTTTAGATACGTTAAAGGGAGGCAGCTGGCTAGGGATGAGGAGGGACCGCTGGATGATGGAGATAGGAAGGGTGTGGTGAAGGAGGAGAAAGAAGTGGCAAAAAGACTAAACACGTTTTTTTCGTCAGTATTTACAAATGAGGACACATCCAACATACTGGAACCTGAGCAAATCTTCAAAGGAGAACAAGAAGAAAAATTAACTTCCATGGAAGACGTACACAGGCAGTTAGAAAAATTAAAAACTGACAAATCACCAGGCCCAGACGGAATCCACCCTAGGGTGCTGAAAGAGCTTAAGGAGGAAATAGCGGAACTACTACAGCAAGTTTGTAATCTATCCCTGAAAACAAGCGTGATCCCAGAGGATTGGAAGATAGCCAACATTACGCCTATCTTTAAAAAGGTATCAAGAGGTGACCTGGGGAACTAAAGACTGGTAAGTCTGACCTCGATCCAGGGGAAAATGGCGGAAGCACTGATAACAGATAACATCGAGGAGCATCTAGAAATGAATAAACTTATGAAAATAAGCCAACATGGCTTCTGCAAGGGAAGATCGTGCCTAACGAACTTATTGCACTTCGAAGGAATTAACAAACGGATGGACAAAGGGGATCCCATTGACATTGTATACTTAGACTTCCAAAAAGCCTTTGACAAGGTACCCCATGAATGCCTACTTCGGAAACTGAAGAACCATGGGGTGGAACGAGACGTACAAAGATGGATCAGGAATTGGTTGGCAGGTAGGAAACACCAAAACAAACACAGGGCAGGGAAGCGCCAACAAAAAAGACTTCAGCAGCTCGCCGCTCAATGGGACCAGGCAGGCAGCCACACGAGGGAGGGCGACAGAATGAAAAAAAGGTAACGTGAAGGGAGAAGCTGGGCTTGCCTGTGGGGAACACAATAAGGGAAGGGGGGGGGCCTTGGAACAGGCTAGACCGCGGGAATGGAAGGCGGAGGGGCCAAAAGGAGCAGGCCACATCGTGGTAAGAGTAGGGAAGGGGGTGGGGGAAAATGCTGCTACTGCTGCACAGGGACTGGGAGGGGGAGGGAAATGCGAGCAGGAAGAGGTGATGATGGACAGGGGGGGAAAGGAAGGGAGGCTTATTGCTGGACAGGGGGAACAGGAAGAGGTGCTGATGGACAGAGGGGGGTAATGAAGGGAGGCCTGCTGCTGGACAGGGGGAGCAGGAAGAGGTGATGATGGACACGGGGGGGGGAAATGAAGGGAGGCCTACTGCTGGACAGGGGGAGCAGGAAGAGGTGATGATGGACATGGGGGGGAAATGAAGGGAGGCCTACTGCTGGACAGGGGGAGCAGGAAGAGGTGCTGATGGACAGGGGGGAGGTAAAACAAAGGGAGAAGGGCTGCTGCTGAATAAGGGGAGCAGTGAAGGGGTGGTGGTGGACACAGGGGAGGTAAAAAGAAGGGAGAATGGACAGGAAAAAGCGGCTAAGGAGACAGAGAGAGAAAGAAATGAAGACAGACACACACATATATTCTAGCACCCGTTAATGTAACGGGCTATAAAGCTAGTTTTAAATATAAATGACATCATTGGGGAGATAAAACAGGCCGCCTGCTAGCCAACCTCCCAAAGCCTAGCATATTATCACGTCTATTAAGGACAACTCCAGTCCACACTGAAAATCAGGCTATCACGAACCAGTTGTGCAATTCTATATCAATCTTTATTCGGCTCAGACGGATGACTCTGAGGCCCGAGACCTATTTTTTCAGCAACTGGCCCTTCCCACGCTGTCCGAGGAGCAAAGCACGGCTCTCAATTGCCCTATCACAGGGGACGAGATCTAAAGGGATATTTAAAAACTTAAATTGGACAAAACACCAGGCCCTGATGGGCTAGGCCTTGAATTCTATAAACTCTTAGAACCCCATGGCGCTTCTATCCCTACAAGTTTATTTTATGGGACTCCGCACAGTAACCCCACCTGGGGATTCTCATAATAGGACTCACATTATCATTCTCCCTAAACCGGGCCAGCCTTTAGATGTTCTAGGGTCCCGATCTCCTTGTTGGACCAGGATGTTAAGCTCCTTGCTAGTATTCTGGCCTCGCGTCTCAATGCCTACTTCCCCTCACTTATTCATGAAGATCAAGTGGGCTTTGTGCCCGGCCGGCCTGCCTCCATGAACTTATTGAAAGTGTTGGCAGTGGGCAATCCTCTTATACCTCATCTGACAGAGCTTTGATCACTAGCCTAGACATCAAAAAAGCTTTCGATATGGTGTCATGGAATCATCTCTTCTGGGTTCTGGAGCGTTTCGGTTTCCAGGGGGACTTTCTAGCTTGGGAGGCTGCCTTGTATCATAACCTTCACTCTCAGTTACTGGTGAACGGGGGAGTTTCTGATCATTTTCCATTGGGACGGGGCACCAGACAAGGCTGTCCCCTCTCGCCGTTATTGTTTCTTCTAGCCCTGGAACCTCTAGCGATCCGTATCCGTCACAACCCCCGCTTGGAGGGTTTGCGGGTGGGCTCTTAGGAATATCGTATCAGCATGTTTGCTGATGATATGCTGTTGTATGTTCGGCATGCTGACCGCAATGTTCCATCTCTTATGTCTCTCTATGGCTCTTTCTCCGCTCTCCGCATTAATTTTGATAAAATGGAGGCCCTATTGCTTTGAACCCCTACTTTGGCGGGCTGGTACACTACTCTTGGCATTGAAATTGCCCTGGGAAGTTGAAATATTTGAGTGTTACGTTGTATACAGATCCTGGTAAATTGTATGCTGGCAACATTACTGCTACCATAGGCAAAATTAAAAACCTTTGCCATAAATGGCGCTCCCTTCCTCTCTCTCTCTCTCTGCTGAGCAGAGTGGCCCTAGTTAAAATGGTCTTGTTTCCAAAATTGTTATACCTGCTCCAAACTATCCTGGTCTGGTTTACCCGTGCAGACGAGACGCTTTATCAGTCCATCATACGGATGTTCAGTGGCAAGGCGGCCCGTATCAATTTTTTTAAAATGTCCCAAAGTAAGGATCGGGGGGGGGGGTTAGGTCTTCCTGACCTTTGCCTTTACAATGTTGTGGCACTCCTCCGATGGATACACAAACACCTGGTATCCTCCCGGCGTTACTCCCCTTCACACCTTTTGCATGAATGTTGCTTGCCCGGCTATTTCTCTTCCTTTGTTCATGGGAGGGGAAGGGGTCATGGGGAACTTGATGCATCCTCTTTTCCATTCTTATTCCCTTTTTGAAAGGCCTGGCGATGGTGGTGTGCAAAACAAGGTCAGCTGCCTACAGTGTCCCCTTTCTTGTCCCTTATTCGTAACCCCAATTTTGTTCCGGGTTTACGTGGGCTTGCGGGTCGTAAGGAGTGGGATACAATCCTTGGTGATGTCTTACAACTGGGGGGGGGGCTTTTCCCATCCCTTGAGCAAATGTGATCCGCTTGGCGATTGCCTACTGCTCACTGGTACACATACACCCAGATTCAGCATTACTTTCATTCTTTGACCAGGACCCATTGGGACCGCTGGGCATATGGTAAATTGGACAGGGTGTTTCTTTCCACTCCCACTTTCTCTAACAGGATCTCTACTTGGTATGTAGAGGGCAGAGATTGTCAGGGGGAGGGGAGCCTCAGCTATTTGGCTCGAGAATAGTCTGCTGAATTGGGGATGGGAGTCTCCTCACACGACTTGCAGCTGCTCTTTCAGATGCTCTATTCCCAGGTTAAGGCAGTGTCTTTGCAGGAGACTCAATTCAAAATACTACTCAGAGCATATCTTAGCCGTTCTCGGGGGCACGCCATGAGCCTTTGGCTTGATAGTAACTGTACCAAATGCAAACTTCAGCGGGGGACTTTCCTCCACTCCTTTTTTGATTGCCTGAAATTGCATTTTTGGGACCATATTTTTTGTTGTTTGAAGAGCTTGCTTCACAGTGATTTGCCTTGGAATGGTCCAGCTTTCATGTTGGGGGATGTGCAGGTAATGGTTCAGCAGGGTATGGATGTGTCCTCCCAAAAATTTGTTTTGCATGCTCTGCAAAAATTTGTTTTGCATGCTCTGTTATTGGGTAAAAAGCTTATTCTCAGAGATTGGACTTCTGAGGAGTCTCCTTCCTATCATATGTGGCTTGCCTTGATGAACCAGCAAGTATGCTTTGAACTGGACTCTTATTCGGTTCGAACTTAGGTGGAATGGAAGGCCTACTGTGGACTGTGGGAAGGGGTTTTGCACATTCCTGTTTGATATTTACTGTATGCATGTCAATGTTGGGTGCTGTGTTCCTGTTTTATTTTTTTGTTTATCTTTGTTGTCTGGTGATCTATTTTTCCACAAGTTTGTTCCAGTTTCTCTTTTTACTGCTTTCCTGTCTTCTGCAAATTCTTCTTCAAGTGGTTGCTGTCCATTGGTTCCTCCAACCATGGTCCAGCATTTCTCTCTTCCCTCCAATGAATTCTACCTCACTCCTCTCCCTCCTTAGGCCCAGCAATTCTCTTTCTTTCATTCCCCATGTGCACCATCTCTCTTTCCCTCTCACTCACTCACACACCCATGCCCAGTTCTCCCTTTCTATTCCCTCCCCACCTCAACATCTCTTTCCCTCCCTCCATCCATCCTATGTCCCAAGTTCATGCCACCTTCCTCTCGCCTTTATATCCCAAGTTCATGTCCCCTCCCTTCCTTCTGTGTCTAAATGCGCTCCCTCCCTTCTGTGTTCCAAGTTCATGCCCCTTTCCTTCGAGCCTTTGTCCCAAGTTTGTGCCCTTCTCATGTCCAAATGCGCTCACTCCCCTACCTCCCTCCTTTGTCCCAAATTCATGCCCCCTCTCTCCCTTCCTTGTCTTAAAGTACTCACTTGCTCCCTGTGATCCAGGTTCATGCCCCCTTCCCGAGAGGGTGTACCAGAGCCATCTAGGTGGGCCTCCTTCTTCCTGCCTTCCAGCCGCACTTGCTTTTTTGCAAGGCCGTGAGCAGCAGTTCCTGAATGCTGAATGTGACTGATCCAAAAGCCTTACCTCTGTCGTCAGCTCTGATGTTGGAGGGAAGGCTTCTGGGTTGGCTGCAGGCAATATATGGGGAGCGCTACATATGGCTTTGTAGAGGGACAAGTGCAACTGGAGGGCAGGAAGGAGGTGCTGCAGAGATAACACATGTAGGAGCCCCTTGAGATGCCTCCATCCTTGCAGGATCCTCACGGACCCAGAAGGGAACCCCACAAAATCCCCTCAGACCCAAGGGGTAACCCGCAAATTCTGCAGGATTTCCACTGGTTCCGTTCTCGTGCAGCTCTCTAGTCCCAAGTTAGAGTGTGCATATAGAAGAGAGGCTGCAATGGCAGGCAGGAGTGGGGAAATGTGGCTGTGCCAGCATGCCAGGAGCAAAAGTGAGTCTTCATAAAGGCCGATGGACAGGACAAAAGCCCTATATGCAGTAGCAAGCAGGCTATGCAGAAGACTCAGGCTGTGTCAGGCTCAGCTCTTCTGTGCCACTCTTCTCATATATGCAGAGGAGCCTTGGAGAGTCAATGCAGACCCGGTCAGTGTTTGGAGCAAGAGCAGGCCAAATGCGTACCCACTGGATGCATGCTGGTGGAAGACAGGAAGCATTCCTGAAGATGTGCGCAATGAGGCGAGCACATGCAATTACTGGCTTGTGAGAGCAGAGACGGACAATTAGAAGTATGCTAGTGTAGGAAAGAACAGGAGAAAATAGGAGAGGATGACAAGAGAAAACCCTGGCATGGTAAAAAAAAAGGCGATATTTGGTGTAAGTGTTGTGCTGCTTTTTATGGGAATTTCTGTGGGAGGAGAATGAGGCTAGAGACTGCTGTACATTAGAGAATGACACGGGGACAAATTTGTCCCTATCCTCGCAGGAACTCAATTTCCCCATCCTGTCCCTGCCCCATTCCTGTAAGCTCTGCCTTAACCACATAAGCCTCCAACACTTATGATTTTAAAGTGTTTGAGGCTTGTGCAGATGAAGATGGAGCTTGTAGGAATGGGGCAGCGGTAGGAAAAGAACTTGCTGAGATGGGATGGGGAAAAATTTGTCCCCCCCTGTCATTCTCTACTGTACATGACAGGTGTCGGCACAAGCTGGTTCCTGCCACCTTGCTGCAACAAAATTCTAAACTGGCAAGTTTGGCAGTTGGGAGAGAACAGTAATGATGAGTGGATGTGTGTGAGGCTGTTTGCTGTGTAAATGACAAAAATGTAGTTTTGAGCTTGTTTGGTATCAAAAAGCAGGAAATCGAAATGTGAAATTAGTCTGGTATGTTCGTTTTAAGGTTTTTGGAGCTTGTAAAGGTTAGCGTTATTGTCATATAAGTTGTGTGAGGAGAGCTCCCTTGAGGAAAGAAGCTCTCAGATGCTTGTGAGTAACAGTAAATAGAGCAATGTTTATGATTTAATTGATGTGTAGCAGTGACAAGCTGGCAGAAAAAAAGAGTTCCTATCCCCTTTGGACAGAAGTGTTCAATTATGGTAATTTACTGAGCAATTTCTTCTGGTTGATGAAAGTGAGGAAGTGTTTGAGAGATTGCTTTTTAGAATTCTGGAATTGTATCTCAGTAGAAACTGTAATGTGATAAACAAAAAAAAAAAAATAGTACAATTATTTTAAGATACTTGTCCCACTGGAATGTTCTGAAATTCTACAGCAAGACAAAGTTGAAATTTCACTAAAAGTTTATAATTTTCTGCTGGGATTTTTTGTTTTTCTGCAAGTACAAGAAGTTTGAAGCTTGAAACTAAGAGGGTGTGTAAAGCATTAACATGAAAGAGTGTTAACCCGAGTATCTGTGAAGTAGAGGAACTTGTGGGGTTTGTTTAGGCAGGGCATTACCAATTATTCTGGAAGTTAGGCATACAAATAGAAATATGTTAACATAGGGCACTGTAACAAGTGGGGTTTGGATTTTTGGACCTGGAAACACACAGCCAAACAGAACTAGCAATAGTGCAGAAAAGTTCGTTATTGGCTTTACTCCCTGAATCCTGTTGCTTCATAGGATCAGGCAAACAGAAGAACAGTCTCTTGCTTTGACAAACAAAAGTCCTGAGATGAGCTGAGGCTGGAGCTGATACTGCCACACCCCAAACACAAACTGCAAAAAGTCTTCTTCCAAATATGTAGCAAAGTCTGGTCCTAGCCAGAACTTAGAAAAGGGCTCACATGTAGTTAGTACAAAGAATTGGCTTGCCTCAGCCAGAGTGTCTGGATGTTGAAGTCAAGGGGGTATGCTGGGGCACTTCTTCCTCCTACTCCCATTGGGTCTCCCTAACCTAGTTCTGGCCCTGTCTTATATACTTCCTGGCAGCTGCTTCCCTGACTCCTGCTCATGTCACCTCCTCCTAAGGAGAAGCTACCTATGTTAAGGTGGTTCTGATGGTGTGAGGCATATTCAGCAAGGGGAATGGTAGTGTCCTATATGGTACCTCGCAGGCACATTAAAAAGTGCACACACACACACCAGTAAGACAGGATTTTTTTTTTTTTTGGTAAATCTTTATTAAATTCCCAAACTACCATAGTGCAAACAAACAATTTCAATACACATAAGTTTACACGAAATGCACTTTAACTTACAGACATTAATGTACAACCATTTCCCCCCACCCCCCATCAAATAATCAGAAAAAGTGCATATCTACAGGAAACCTCCATATATTCCCCGAATGAAATTCCAATGTAAAACCCGCCCCCCTTCCAATGTAAAACCCTCCCCCCTTCCACCCACCCTGGATGTGTATGCTTAAGTGGATTTACATAAGTCGTTGGTATTAATTGATATTTTATTTTCTTTAAAATATGCTTTATAGAGTAAAGTTCTACATAACTTAACTTATTTCATTGTTTAATTTAGCTAAGATAGAAATTGAAGTATTTATCTTGTTTATAGACTTGATAAAAGTTAGATAATTTAAAAGGAAAGAAAAAGAGAAAGAAAGGGAAAGGGGGAAAAAAAGGATATAATAAAAATGCATAAATAACATGAGTAGATTATATGAATGTATGTGAATGATAAAAGCGTGCTTTTGCGTAATTCCGAAAGCAATTAGGAATACTTACAACATTTTTCATGATATCAATATTACAAAGATAAAGAAGCTTGTTTAATCTTGAATATAAAGGTGAAGCCTAGGGTCTGGTTTTGTAAATTTATGTATGGAATAGTTTTGAAGTGGAATAATTGGGAATATAGGTTCATATGTAGGGGAAAATATGAGTAGTGAATGAGTTAATATGGAGGTGGGTAAGACAGGATTTTTTTAATTGATTTATTATAGTACGTACAGTAGGGTGAAACAAAAAGAGATGAGTTAAAAAAAGATCATTACCTAAGATGTCCAGAAGAAATTTAAGCTGGCCATGGCATCCTGGAAACAAGAGGTTAAATGAATGCTAAGTGCCTGTAATTCTGCAAATGTGTACACAAGAAAGAAAAGGGAGACAAACATAGAAAGATTTATAAAAGAAAGAAAGAGAAAAAAATAATACTTTTCTTCTCTAAATTCTGTGGATAGGGATAGAAGCATAGTACAGTCAACTCCGCTTAAGTACAAGGCCTCCAGACTGGACCGGACCGGACCATGATGTGCGCTTAAACAGAGTGTGCGCTTAATCGGAGTACTTTTTAGTCATGAAAAATCACAGTATGCTATAGTCAAATGCAATAAAACACACAATTTAACATGGTTTAGTTTTAGAAACAGCACTGTTCCGTCTCATGCAATACACTGTAAACTTTTTTTAAACCAACATTCTACTGAAATAATCAGTCATTGTTTTCTGCACGCAGATTGCATGATTCAAGCTGTGTATCTGACTACTGATGCTGTAAAACTGTCCATAGTCGTGACATCCATTTATCTCCAGATAAGAACGCAGCATGTGTAGGGACTTCAGCGCATCTGAGAAGGAAACAATCTCTGCAGGTGTTTCATTAGTCATGATAATCGCAGCAGTATCTCCATCCTCATCAGACTCTTGGTTGTTTGCAGTGTCCTTTATGACTGTACAATATTGGAATTAGTGCTGTCAGATGATGTGGGCACATCGTTGTCAACAGCAACATACAGCTCAAACTCTTGTGGGCAGAGTCCAACTGGGAGTTCGATGGATGAAGTGTCAGCTTCAGTTTTCTCATCAGATGCGTGAATGAAGCTCGCCCGTCGATAGCAATTTGAAATTGTTGATGATGAGACTTGACTCCATGCCTCCCGTACCATGTGAAGAGAGTTGAGCATCGTCATTTTTCTCGCGAGCTCAGCAGCTCGGGGGCTGTATTCCGTGCTTCCATCAATCACTGCCAACACATATCTTAAGACGAGTGACCTGTAATGACATTTGAAGTTGGTGATTATCCCCTGGTCCATTGGTTGGTTCAAAGAGCTTGTGTTTGGTGGCAGAAACACGATTTTGATGTTGGTTAGTCTTACATCATTGCTGTGTGCTGCACAGTTATCACACAGCATTACAATGTGCCTCCTACGTCTTATCAGATTGTCAAGTTTCTGCAACCATTCAATCCACAGTGTCGCTGTCATCCATGCATTTTTGTTGCTTTCATATTCAAAAGGCAGGCATTTGTTTTTGAATCACCAAGCATTTTGGTTCTTCCCAATCACCTGTGGCTTGAGCTTTTCACTACTGTCCATATTGCAACTGAGCAGCAATGTCAATCGTTCTTTTGGCACCTTGAAGCCAACAGTTTCGCTGTGTTTGAAAGCCAATGTTCCATCAGGGATGGCATGCCAGTATAGGCCCGTCTCATCAGCACTGAAAATGTTGCATGGTTCATATCTACCAATGACTGATGGAAACACTTCCATGGCTCATCTTTCTGCACCAAACTCATCCGCGTCTTATTTTTCACCATGCTGCTTCTTAAATTTTATGCCGTAATGAACCTTCCACCTCTCCAGCTGCTTTCTCCATTAGCAGAGGCCCACTGATTGGCAGTTGATGACTTCTAGCTTCAGCAAACCATCGCAGCAACGCCTGTTCAATGTCTCCAGCCTTCCCAATTCTTTTCCGTTTCCTGGTAAGATTGCTGTTATTTTGCCAGTCTTTTAATTTGGCTTGCTTTTTTTGTGAATCTGAGAAATCTGGCTAGGATGAATACTGTAATATTTTGCAGTAGAGACCTGACTCTCCAGTTGGTCAAGTCTCTTTAAGACATCGACACGTTCAGCCAAAGACAATGACTTTTGACCAGCGTGTTGGACACGTTCAGCCAAAGACAAATATTTTTTTCTATGAGACACCATGATGCAGTTTCGAAAGTTCAAACACCTGGCCAGGCCTAGACTGCTGATCCGAAACGTGAGAATGTTATTGCTTTTAACCGGCATGAACGAATAGAGGTGGGACCTATAACATCAGTGTGCATAAGCGGATTGTGTGCTTATCAGAATTGCAATTATCCAGAGTTTACATCCATTAACTTTAACGGAAAAAAAAAATCGGGCCCATGGTGGTAGGCTGCGGATAACCAAAGTGTGCGTTTAACCGATGTGCCTTTAGGTGGAGTCGACTATATTACCTGAAAGATTACAAGGTGAAATAAGTTCTTAATGGAGCTAAGGGCCCCTTTTAGTGCATTTACCATGGCAGCATCACTACCACAGCTTTGTAAAAGGGGCTCTAAATGAGCTTATTAAATGAGTTTAAATTGTTAACTGGGATATGTACTTATCTTATGCTGTTCTGAACATCTTGGCTATTTTGCATCCTGTTCTTGAAATACTGTAATTAAAATATATAATTGTTATGAAACCTATTGTCGTAAGTCATGATCATTCCAGTCAGTCTGGTCACTCACCGCCTACCCGAGAGTGTAAACCCTGTCCGTACAGTCACTCTGATTCCTCCCATCAGTCATGGTCACTCTGGTCATTCACTCTGGATTTTGTAGACCTCAGTCATATCTCCCTTCAGCCCTTTCTTTTCAAAGCTAATGATCCTTAACCTTTTTATGCCTTTTCTCATAAGTTCTATTCCCTTTCATATTTTGGTCATTCTTCTTTGAACCTTTTCTTATCCTACTATATCTTTTCGGATACGGCAACTAGAATTGAATGCAATCCTCAAAGCTAAGTCACACCATGGACTGTGTTTTATTTAATTTGTCCTCTCTCTCTCCTAATAATTTCTAGCATCTTGTTTCCTATTTTTGGCCACTGCTGCACACTAGGCAGAGGATTTCAGCGTACAGTTTACAATGACACAGTGATTGGGCTGAGCGGTCATCACCCATCACTCCACCACCTCCAGGCACTTCTGGTCTTCTTTCTCACTCACACACCTTTAAAATCTGACCAGGCTCTGAGCTCTTCCCTGGTCACCACAGGATTCTCCAAACCCTCCCTTGGACTTCTGGATTTTCAGGCAGCTTCCAATACCATTACCTGTCTCTCCACTGGTTACCACCGGCCCTCCACTGGTCACTTGCCAGTCACTGTTACTCCACGGTCTCTCTCTCTTCACCGGGTCCTCTCCAACCCTCATTGGCCTTCTGGGTCTTTGGGCTGCTTCCAGTATCACTATCAGTCTCTCCTCTGGCCCTGCCAGTCCCTCTGCCAGTCACTCACCAATCACCTTTGGCCAATGCTCTCTGGGTCTTTATACGGCAGGGGGGGGGGGGGTATTTAATTCAGTGTCCATGTGGCCTGTTTTACATTGGTCACACAGTGAGAAGCATCAAGATATGGATAGGAGAACACCTCAGCAAGATTCGGAGAGATCCATCAGCCCCTTTGACTCTACATTGGCAGAAGGAGGCACACAGTGTCAGTGATTTAAAATACAAAGTACTGGAAGCCCCGACTTTGCCCGGGGGGGAATATCGCAGAACTTTTGCCCGGGGGGGGGGGGGAACAGCAGTGGATTTTCAGATGGGAAACAGTTGCACCTTGGGGGCTTAATAAGGAAGTGGAATGGTGGGATTTTCTGCATCATTCATAAGACATGTCGACCTGTCTCCACCAGTGTCTCATTGGTTTGAAAGTCCCGCGTCAGGGCGGGTGAAGCCATTTTTGGTTGGGGCTTTAAAATGTTCTCGGCATCTTCGTCAAATTTGTCTGCAAGTTTGAAGTGGAGGTATAGGATTTTGGCAGATACTGCTTGGAATCTCCATAACTCTCGTGAGCTGTATGCTTGCTGTTTTGAGCATTATATTTAACAGATTGTAACCAATTGTTTTGATTTTTTCACAGACCTTTTTTGAATGTCAAAAAGTCAACTCTGAGTTTTCTGAGGGAGCAATTGCGAAACACGTCAGAACCCAAAGTGACATTGCAGCAGTTTACTATTTCAGATAAGTTTTGCATCTTTTGAGATTATCCTTTTAAATGTATACTCATGTTTCAGTGCTATGATCATTGGTTAAGATAGACGTTCAAATACATCCGGATTCATCCCATTGTCTGGTCTGATACTGAGAAGATTCTGAGCACTGTTTGAAACACGTTGATAATATGAGTGACAGGTGTACTATATGAGAAATGTTGGCACTTCTGCTTTGTTTTGTTGAAGTACATTTGTTACAATTTAGAAGTTGGTCACAAAGTTATTATTTCTTCCCTAAGTGTGTGGGGATCCTGCATTAGAAAGTGAACACACTAAATCAGTGGTCTCAAACATGCGGCCCAGGGGCCACAAGCGGCCCGCCAGGTACTATTTTGAGGCCCTCAGTATGTTTATCATAATCACAAAAGTAAAATAAAACAGTATCTTCATCATATGTCTCTTTAGCTATAAATTACAATATTATTATTAAGACTTAGCCAAAAGGAAAGATTTATGAACTATAAAGAGTTTTACCTCATACAAAATTGTCATTTCTTTAATAAGACATTAACTATTTTTTCTGCGGCCCTCCAAGTACCTACATATCCAAAATGTGGCCCTGCAAAGGGTTTGAGTTTGAGACCACTGCACTAAATAGTCTTGTATTAGAGCCACAACTCCTGTTGAAGACATCCTGTGGATGTTGAAAGACTGGCCATGTTGAGTCCAGGGAGTGTATTTGAGACTACTGTATTTGTGATTCACCAATAAATGTTTATTCCTTTTGGTATCCCAAGTGGAAGCATCTTTTTCCCCATGTTGCTTGATTTATAGGTCACAGATCACTAATAATAAATCATGTTTGAGTTCATTAAAAACCCCAAGAGTGCTTATCTGGGACCTCTCACACCCTAAGCAAGAACCATATCCTCAAAAGGATATGTAACAGAAATTACTCAAAACTCAAAAAAACAAGAAAGGATATCAATATAGTATCTTCCAAAGGATACATCCAATAATCTACCCAACACTACATAAGTTTCAAGTTTAATCAAGTTTGATGAATCGCTTATTACATACTAAGCGATTAACAATAAAATATAAATTGTACAGTTTTTAAAAAAGGGGAAAAACAAACTTACAAAACAAACATACTCAGGCACATGTGGAAAGGAAAAAGGAGGGAAAAAGTTACAAAATTGTTGTTCTTCAGAAGAGACGAAAGGAAAAGACAAGTAAGGGAAAAACATGAGGTTTGGGGTAAAATTATTAGGAAAAATTTTGTTTAAAGAAAAGTTTTTAAATGGATTTTGAATATTTTGAGGTCTTTTGTTTCTCTTATATATAAAGGTAGGGAATTCCAGGTAAGAGAGGCCATTACTGAGAATATATCATGATGTCTGGTTCCAATAACTTTTAAAGAAGGAACCATAAGCAACCCTTGAGTCGTGGAACGAAGAGAACGAGTCATGTTGTATGGAATTAATAGACGGTCGATAAATTGAGGTTCGTTGGTGGATAATGTTTTAAATATCAGAAGCAATATTTTATATGTTATGCGTTGATTAATGGGAAGCCAGTGCGAATCTATAAGAAAAGGAGTTACATGGTCATATTTTTTTTTCCCTTTACATACATCAATACCTTCAAACCCCAATCATATTCAAAATTGGAGAAAAGACCTCAGTGTCTAATAAGGATGTCCTCAAAAAAATACCTCTCCGACATAGACAAACCTGCCTCAATATACAATCACTTAGACAGGAACACTAATCCTCGGTGAAAAAGCTCCAAAGATAAGTAGAAAATTTTATTTTTCTTAATTCATTCACAATTGCATAAATATAGATATCAAAACGTTATCGCACTTATCTGAAAAAGCAGTCTTCGTAGTGCTGGGCAATAGAAGCAGAAAACCCCCGCAAAGTGGAGCATGAGCAAATGCAAAGCGGCCACTGAATTACCACCGCCTGCACACTGTCACCATGATTTCCAACAGAGCGTTCTGTTTTGCAAAAAGCTTTGTCAGGGAAATTAGTGCTGCAACGTCAGAGGGAAGGCTTCCAGATGAGGCGCGGGACGCGTGAGGAGCCGCTGCCCACAGCTTTGTGCACTGCAGCATTGAGGAAGAGGGAGCCGGCCCGAAGATAATACTGGGGGGGGGGGGGGAGGGCAGCATAAAACAGCCAGGCGGGAGCAGGCCAGAAGGCAAGGCACAGCATGGAGGGAGGTAGACAACAAAGGTAGGGGGAATGATTTTATTTTTTTAATTTAGTGATTGATTTACATCTGCTGTCTGTTCAGGAATAAATGCATTTGTTTCTATTCCTCTGGGGTTGTACTGCATGCAGAGTCTTGCATCTTAGGGTTTGTTTGTATATATTAGTACTTTTAGTTTTTGGTCCCATATTTGTATAGGGGTTATCTGTGTTCTGGTAGGAATGAATGTTGAGAAGTATACAGTGTGTTTTGTGTAGTTTAATTTTGTGGTTAACCATTATGTGTTGTTAATACGATTATATCGTGTGTGTGTGTGTGTGTGTGTGTGTATGAAAAATGAATGGAAAAAATGGTGTTACAATTAGTATTATTATGGGGGTGGGGGCAGAGATTGGGTAGAGATGGGCGGGGTCTGGCCCACGACTTAGCCCAGTGTTCTTCAACTGCCAGTCCACAAAATAATTATTTTATTTCCGCCGGTCCATAGGTATCAAAAGGTTGAAGAACACTGCTCTAGCTACCTTGCTGGACAGACTGGATGGACCATACAGGTCTTTGTCTACTGTCATATACTATAGGCCTGATATTTAAAACAGCCAAGAAAGACTCCTTGCCATATAAATAATTTGTCCAGAGCTAATCAGGCATATTCAGCAACACTTAACCAGATAAGCTATTATGAGAGTGTTCTAAGGGTAGAGTCAGCACTTGATCACTTATAACAAGTGTTGATATTCAGCACTTAACCAGCCAAGGTAATCACCTATATAGGACTGCAAGGCCGGCACGATTTCGGAAAATGTTGAGGCCCGAGACACTGAAGACAGCGTCGATGAAGGTCCGTCAATGAAATTGCGCGCTGGCACTTGACACACTTTTTAAAACCATTAACAGGACGGGACATAGGCCAAAAAAGCTCCGCCGCAAAATCGAAGCTGCGGGGCCGCGGCCACGCGGCCTGCCCGGTCGAACAATCGAAATAAATTTTTTTTTTTTTTTTCTGAAAACAAGAAAACGCAACGTGAGCCAACGAGAATGAGCAAAGAAAACTCAAAACCGCGGGCACAGAAGGCACAAGTGAAGGGACTTCGCGCAGAGAGTAGAAGACGGACTTCTCAGCTCCGCGGAAGAGAAAGAACTGAGGAGATGCGTCCGGTGCATCGGGCGGGAAGGCACTCGCTCATGCGCGGTGTGGGCAACTCGAAACTTCTAAAAGTTTCTATAAGCAAGTATTCTTGTGAGATGTCCGCATTGGAGCTCAGTTGGATGACGTCACCCACTAGTGAGAATAGCTGCCTGCTGTCCCTGGATAACAACTGTTACGGTAAGTAACATTGCTTTATGGGGTTTGCATAGCCGTACTTAACTGGCTATGTTTTTACCAGCCCTGTATATCTAGAAGTTCAGTGCCAGACCTGGATATGAACAGGCATTGAACTTCCGGGGATAATACCAGTAGAGATCAGCTGAATATCAGGCCCTTTGTTGCTGTATTGTAGTGGTAGATCAGGGCATGAGAGAAGAGGGTGGTAGTGACAGACTGAGGCCCCTTAAGAGAGGGTGGTGGCAACACTGAGGAGCTGATCAAGGATAGGAAGGGTGATAGATACACTGATAGATAAAACAAACAAAATGTAAAACATGACCTCATGTACTGATGGAATTGCTAGAAGAGTGAAGTGATAAACATATGAGTTAAGAACACCACAGCCTAAATCACATTTTAATTGCATTGTAACTTATATTTTAAAACAGAGTGGGGGTTTTTTTGTAGTTCAGTCAGAAAAGGAGCAATGAAGGGTGTTTTTCCTTCCTTGTAGAACCAATGCTCATGACATTTAGAAAGAACATAGACTTTGGTCAATATGATTGATGAGACAGTTTGATAAACAATTGTGGCAAATTCAGTAGATGGGGAAAAAAACCCAAACAATAACATATCTGGCACTGAGGGCAAGGCACTTCCATAAAAATAATAAAATTCTGTATTCAGTTTTCAACAGCCATGAAAAATGACACTATTTATAAGCACAGCGCTGGAAGGTGTTTGGAAAGGAGTAAGGGCAGATGACTTGCGAGAAAGGTTAGAAAAGAAATAAAAATATAGCACAACATCTTATCAATCCAGAGTTCTAAATCAAGTACAAGTTAAAACAATATAAAGCATAAATAATAATACAGTTCTGCAACTTTGGAAAATCAACATGATTATAGTAGTGACCTGACAATCTGCTAACTTTTTCTAAACATTCCTAACCTGGGTTCTAGATAAGCTCTGTAAGGTTTTATTTTACATTGCCATAGCTTGGATAGGTAGCAGATTAATTTTTGCAGCTGGTTTATTGGACAGGAACTTGGAATATATATATCACCTAGTCGACTCCCCACACATCTTGACTGTAGGCAGGCTCTACTACAGGTGTTTTAATAGAAAATTTACATTGAAGATAGGTTTCATTGCTAACACAGCTCACAGATCTCTGGTGGCTTAGGCCCTCCCACCTTCCCCTCAGCCCCCCCATCCCTGTGCTTATATTACTTAAATACCTAATTCTCATTTGCTTGGTTCCCTGCTGAATTAAGGACAAATTGTTCCACCTACCCCTGGATTATCACTGATAAGTATTTTTCTTGTCTATAGATCAGTCACTTCCTATACCATCCAATCAAGATGACCTTTATTCAGTGCAATCACTGTGGCACTTTAGTTCCAAGGCGCACCATCTGGAGACTTAGGGCTTGCCCCATCTGTCTTCAGCTTTCTAGTATTAAGGAGGAGCTCAGAAATCTTAAGCAGGAATTAAATGCAATCAAAGCAACTTCCAACACTCCACTGAACCATACCAATTTGCCACCACTGCCTCGAAGAGTAATGCAATCAAGGAATAAATGGATCACAGTAGGGTCAGGCAGACTGTGACACGTGACAGAGAAACATACACCCTCACAATTGCACCTACAGAATTCCTTTGCTCCATTAGAGCACTGCAGTGTGCAAGAAAGAACTGAAATCGAACTGGAACCAGTGAAAGTAACTTATGAAGAAAAGCACTCACAAAGGAAGAGTAAAAAGCCTCAAGCCAATAAATTATTGCTTTAAGGGGATTCTATCATTAGAGGCATTAACATTGAAATGCAAGATAAGGAGCCTAATAGTGAAGTGTCTCCCAGGATCCTCAGCTACTAGGAGTACCTAATAAATACTATCTATAATTAAGGAAGAAACTAAAAAGTCTAAAGCTGATGTTGTTATCTATCTGGGAACAAATGACCTAGCCAACAACTCCACACTTGGTGAGGGCTTGAAACCTTTTGTAAAGACTGTAGCTTTTTCCAAAATACTGCCAGCATATGGAAAGGGAGGGCAAAGAGTTAAAAACACAGAGGACTTCAATAGGTGGCTCTACCCCTGGTGCCATCAAGAAGGCTTTAGGTACATAGGAGGATGGGGAAATATATGGAAGGACAAGAAGCTATATTGTACTGATGGGCTACAAATTACTACAGCAAGAAAAAGAATCCTTGCGGAAAAATTTAGACAATATGTTTCTAGTCATTTAAATTAGAAGGTGGGGGTGGCGTATGTATGAAGGACAATTATAGAGACCACCCCCGGCAAAAGACAAGTTGTGATGGTAGTAAAGATTGCAACACATACAATATTAGCAACTCCCTTCTCAGCGTTTCAATGGGAAGTGAAACGAAACAAAAAACTATACAAAAAAGATCACAGCTGAAAAATAGCTGGAAAGCGATGACCACAAATGCTCACAGTCTAAGCAATAAAGTTCATGATCTGCAAGCCCTGATGTTAGAGGGAGACCTGGATATTGTTGCTATCACAGAGACGTGGTTCAGTGAATCCCATGGATGGGATGCAAACTTACCAGGATATAATCTGTTTAGAAAGGACAGAGATGGTCAAAAAGGTGGAGGAGTAGCTCTCTATGTAAGGATTGATATCCAAGCGACTGAAATGCAAGGGACCTGGGGAGAGGAAGAAGCAATATGGATCACTCTGAAAAGAGAAGATGGAACTTCTATCTACGTGGGTGTAGTCTACAGACCTCCGACTCAATCGCAGCAAATTGATAAAGATCTGATTGTGGATATCCAAAAGTTTGGAAAGAGGAGGTGCTGCTGTTGGGAGACTTCAACCTGCTGGATGTGGACTGGAAAGTTCAGTCTGCGGAATCGGAAAGAAGTAGGGACATTGTGGATGCCTTTCAAGATGCTCTGCTCAGACAAATGGTGACGAAACCCATGAAAGAAAAAGCG
Organism: Geotrypetes seraphini; assembly: GCF_902459505.1. Taxonomy (NCBI): domain Eukaryota; kingdom Metazoa; phylum Chordata; class Amphibia; order Gymnophiona; family Dermophiidae; genus Geotrypetes; species Geotrypetes seraphini. Next base: position 115,240,347 of record NC_047085.1, read on the forward strand.
ATATTAGATATGGTCCTCACAAATGGAGAGAGTATATCTAATGTTTGAGTGGGTGCTCACCTGGGAAGTAGCGATCATCAAACGGTTTGGTTTGATATAACGGCTAAAGTGGAGAGTGGCCACACGATACTAAAAGTCCTAGATTTCAAACGTACAGACTTTAATAAAATGGGAGAGTACCTGAAGAAAGAGCTGTTGGGATGGGAGGACATAAGAGAAGTGGAAAAACAGTGGTCTAAGCTAAAAGGAGATATAAAAATAGCTATGGAAATTTATGTGAAGAAAATAAATAAAAACAAGAGAAAAAGGAAACCGACATGGTTCTCTAAACTAGTGGCGGAGAAAATAAAGGCAAAAGAGTTGGCATTCCTGAAATATAAAAAACCCCAAGAAGAGTACCGAAAGGACTACCAGGTGAAACTGAAAGAAGCCAAGAGGGAGATACGCCAGGAGAAAGCGCAGGTGGAAGAGCAAATGGCTAAAAATGTAAAAAAGGGAGACAAAAGTTTTTTCAGGTATATCAGTGAAAGGAGAAAGATGAAAAAATGGAATTACTAAACTAAAAGATGCTAGGAACCGATATGTGGAGAGTGATGAAGAAAAAGCAAACATGCTAAACAAATACTTCTGCTCTGAGTTCACGGAAGAAAAACCTGGAGAAGGACCGAGATTGTCTGGCAAAGTTACACTAGAAAATGGAGTAGATTCTGCACCGTTCACGGAGGAAAGTGTTTATGAACAACTTGAAAAACTGAAGGTGGACAAAGCGATGGGACCGGACGGGATCCATTCCAGGATACTGAGGGAGCTCAGAGAGGTTCTGGCGGGTCCTACTAAAGACTTGTTCAACAAATCTCTGGAGACAGAAGTGGTTCCTGGGGACTGGAGAAGAGAAGATGTGGTCCCTATTCACAAAAGTGGTCACAGGGATGAAGCGGGAAACTACAGGTCGGTAAGCCTCACTTCGGTTGTTGGAAAAATAATGGAAGTGTTGCTGAAAGAAAGGATAGTGAACTTCCTAGAAACTAATGGGTTACAGGATCCAAGGCAACATGGATTTACTAAAGGTAAATTGTGCCAAAAGAACCTGATTGAATTTTTTGATTGGTAACCAGAGAGCTGGATTCAGGATATATGTTAGATGTAATTTACTTAGATGTCAGCAAAGCCTTAGACACGGTTCCTCATAGGAGGCTCTTGAACAAACTTGAAGGGCTGAAGTTAGGACCCAAAGTAGAGAACTGGATTAGAAACTGCTTGACCGACAGACGCCAGACGGTGGTGATTAATGGAAGTCGCTCGGAGGAAGGAAAAGTGAGTAGTGGAGTCCCTCAGGGTTCGGTGCTGGGGCTGATCCTGTTCAATATGTTTGTGAGTGACATTGCTGAAGGGTTAGAAGGAAAAGTTTGCCTTTTTGCGGATGATACTAAGATTTGTAACAGAGTAGACACCAAGGAGGGAATGGAAAACATGAAAAAGAATCTACAAAAGTTAGAGGAATGGTCTAAAATCTGGCAACTAAAATTCAATGCAAAGAAATGCAGAGTAATGCATTTGGGGATTAATAATCAGAAGGAGCTATATATGCTAGGAGGGGAGAGGAGAGGCTGATATGCACGGATGGGGAGAGGGACCTTGGGGTGATAGTGTCCAAAGTTCTAAAGGCAAAAAAACAGTGCAACAAGGTGGTGGCTGCTGCCAGAAGGATGCTGGACTGTATAAAGAGAGGCGTAATCAGTAGAAGAACGAAGGTGTTGATGCCCCTCTACAGGTTGTATGTGAGGCCCCACTTGAAGTATTGTGTTCAGTTTTGGAGACTTTATCTGGTGAAGGACACAAAAAGGCTTGAAGCAGTCCAGAGGTGGGCGATGAAAATGATAGGAGGTTTGCGACAAAAGACATATGAGGAGAGACTGGAAACCCTGAATATATATACCTTAGAGGAAAGGAGGGACAGGGGAGATATGATTCAGACGTTCAAATACTTGAAAGCTATTAACATAGAACATAATCTTTTCCAGAGAAATGAAAATGGTAAAACCAGAGGACATAATTTGAGATTGAGGAGTGGGAGACTCAAGAGCAATGTAAGGAAATTCTTCTTTATGGAGAGGGTGGTAGATGCCTGGAATACGCTCCCAAGAGAGGTGATGAGAGGAAAACGGTGTGGGATGAACACAGAGGAACTAGAATCAGAAAATAATAGTAAATATTGAAGAACTAAGGCAAGTAGTGGGCAGACTTGCACAGTCTGTGTCTGTATATGGCCATTTGGGGGAGGATGAGCTGGGGAGGGCCTCAATGGCTGGGAGGGTGTCGAAGTCCCTCCTCGAGGGCCGCAATCCAGTCAGGTTTTCAGGATTTCCCCAATGAATATGCATGAGATCTATTTGCATGCAGTGCTTTCAATGGATTGTGGCCCTCTAGGAGAGACTTTGATACCCCTGGTGTAAATGGAGTGAGCTTTGAAGGAGACTTCAGTAGTTGGAATCTACCGGGCAGAGCTTTAGATCCTTGCCCAGAAATAGCTAAGGAGAAGGAGAAAAAAACAAACAAACAAAAAAAAAACCAACAAATTTTTAAATTGAATCAGGTTGGGCAGACTAGATGGACCATTTGGGTCTTTAACCAGTGTGACATACCAAAGCAATCCTCTGAGTCTAGGGTGGGGCCGATGAGCCTCCTGCTAGCATAAAGGACCCAAAAGTAGCATCCATTCATGCTGCCACATCTACCATGTAAAAATTTATGAAAGTATGGAGCATGGACCACGTTGCCGCCTTATAAATCTCCTCGGCTGGTACCTCCTGGGACTCCACCCATAAAGAAGTCACATGTCTCATAAAGTGCACCCTCAAAAAAATTGGTGGTTGCTTTCACCAAACATGATATATGCTGAAGAAATAGCTAGAATTTGTTAGTACTAAAAGGTGATCTGAAAGACAAAAATCATTTGTCACCTTGAGGTAACGAAGAACTCTCCCAACATCCAGCAACTCCAATGCTTTATTCTTTTTCTTCAAACCCATGGAAAGGTGCACAGGTAGCCAGACTTCCTGAGAAGGCCAAAATCACTTTTGGCAGAATGGAAGGTATTGTGCGCAGTGAGACCCCAGTTTCCATAAACCTGAGGAAAGTTTCTCTGCAGAAGAGAGCCTGCAGCTCCGAGACTTTCTTGCTGAAGTGATAGTTACCAGCAAAACCTCTTGCAAGGGCTCATATGGAGCCTTGCTGAGAGAATGCAAAACAATGTTAAGATTCCAAGTAAAAAATGGCTGTTGCACAGGAGGTTGCAGCTGCATCGCTCCCTTCAAAATCTTGCTACATCAGGATGTGAAGACAAATAAATTTCTCTAGTCAAGCCCTAAAGCAAAAGAGGCCTGCCACCTGTACTTTGAAGGAACCACTGCTAGGACCTTCCTGAGTCCATCCTGAAGAAACACTAGGACCACCAACAGCAGAGCTTGAAAAAGCTTCATATTCTGCTTGTCACACCAGCGCTGAAAAGTCTAAGGAGGATCCAGCAGAGCATACATTAAAGGCCTGATTCTGTATAGGATGCTGGTCTCAGTGGCTGCCTAAGAAGCGGCTAAGAATCATGTCTGCCCTAACAAAAAGACTCTAAACCCTCCCCTCCCCCGATTCTCTAAAAGTAGACATGGCCAGCTGAGCTGATCGCGGCATGGGAATCCCCGATCAGATGAACCAGTAGGACTCATCACAGCTACACTTTGGAGAATCCTGCCGGCTTAGCTGATCAGGAAAAAATACCCTTCCCGCATCCTGATCACTTTTAAGCTATATCCAACCCACATTATTGAAATTTTTTTTATTACACACAAATGTATCACATACATATGTTAATGCAGTATAGATGACATCCTGCTCAAAGCCATTAATACAGACACCCTAATTTTAAAGAGAACTTTCCCAGGTGGCTTGGAGCTGCAATGGAATGGACGGGTGATATAGTAGCTCCCTCATAACAGGTCTATATCTTGGATAAATAAGCTTTGAAGAAGAAATTTTTTCATTTGAGACGGTGTTTCTGTGAATATAATGGCAGCTTCAAAACAATCAAAGGGAGAGGTGGCTGGTACAAGCGGAGTAAGTGCGAAAAGATCAAAAACAGAAACGCTGACCCCCTCAAAAGCTCCGTTGCCAGGTGAGGAAAGAATTGATGTAGGAAATGAACTCAGACAGATTAAAGAAATAGTACTGAATAATTCAAAAAAGATACAAGAAGCCATTGATGAAGTGGCGCTTCTTACAAGGAAAATGGCTGTGTTAGATAAAAAAATGGATCAGTTAGAAAAAAGAACTGAGGTGACTGAAGCAGAGATTAGGCAGTTGAAGCCAGATAAAAAGTTACTTATGAGCCTTACAAGTGATCTGGAAGATTGTATTAATCGCAGTAAAAGGAATAATTTGAGGGTAATTGGGCTGCCGGAAGGATCAGAAAAAAATGATCCTGTTTCATTTCTAGAAAATTTTTTACCTAAAATCCTGCCGTTAAAGTTCAAGTATCCTATGGAGTTTGAAAGGGCTCACATTACATTAGTGATTTCTATTCCGCCTGGGCCTTGCGGTTCTCCGACAAGAAGATCAAATAAACAGCTGGGACCACGTCCTTTGATATTCAAGCTGTTAAGATTTCAGCAGGTTGCAGAAATCCTGAGACTGGCTAAAGAAAACCGGAATTTAAAATATCAGGATTCAAAAATATACATTGTGCCTGACTTCGCCAGGGCTACGGCTCAGAAAAGAAAGAAACTGTTGGACTTTAGACCGAAATTAAAGAGTCTAGGGGCGAGATATGGGCTGTTTTATCCAGCCATAATGAAGGTCACATATGACAATAAGACTCTTAATTTTGAGGATCCAGAGAAGTTAAGTGACTTTATTGAAAACTGTGAATGCCAGATGTCAGTTTAATTTATTTTAAATGCAGCTAGCAGACTCTGTGTAGGAGTGGAATGCTTCGAGTGAACATTCTAAATGGAACTGGACATATAAGGAAAATGGAAAACTATTGGATGTGAAGGAATAAATAATTGGTGGGACAATTTGCTTAAGTTTAAAGTAAAATGTTGGAAAGTAGAAATGAATATGGAAAGAAATTCAGCAAAGGAAATAAGTGCTGGAATTAATGTACAGTGGGTTGTTAAAGAAGTGGAAAAGCTAGCACTACTTCTGTAATAAAGATGAGAAGCGGAGTTGAAATATAAACTATGCCAAAAGCTTTGATGAATTGAACAGATATAAGATTTTATGAAAGTGCTGGAGTTAAAAAAAAAACAAAAAAAACAACAAAAACAATAAACTGTTAAAAGGTTGGAATGGCGGCACTACGTTTGAAATTAGGAGAAGCGGGGATACAGTATAAGATATGACATTATATTGAGGATTTCAAGATGAAATGGTGGCGAGACTTTTGGAAACAGGAAGTGAAGCAGAATTACAATATAAAACAAGACAATGTATTCAAGATGTGGGAAGTTATATGATTTTAACACAAGTACTTTTCTTGAAAGATGATTGAGAGAATGGATTGCATATCAGAAATTTGACTTTAAGAATGCTGAATGGTCTTAAATGTATGGTATATGTATTGGATAGTATGGATGAATTATAATTCAGTATTTCATATTAAATGGGGATATAGAATGAGGAGTGTTTTACATAACTTGATTCCATGTTATGTTTCAAATACACAGTTTCTTATATAATGAGCCTGTTATAATTTAATGGTAATTACATAGGGCTCATTATAGGAAAACTCTTATTAACCCCTTCTTTTGGATATTAGTGCAAAGTATTAATGTAAGAGTTAGGGAACGTGTTGGAAAGTTGAGAAGGGTTTTGGTTCATTTATAGGAATGAAAACAAATTTAAATATTGTTTTATGGGGTTTCTTTTATTGTTAAAAGGGAAAAGTGAATATAGATATAGAAGCTGGTTATAGGATTTTTGGAGGAGATAAAGGATGAGTGAAGATAGTAACTATTTTAATATCTAATAGATATATTTAAACAAAAAACAACAAATTTTTTGGGAAGATGTATGAAAAGTTGATGCATTGTAAAGTATTTAAAATTATTTGGATCTTGTTTTAACAAATTGGTATGAAGACTAGAGATTTTCAAAGATATTTATGAATTTAGTATAATTTGAGGGGAAGGGGAGGAAAAATTAGTAAAAGAGAGTAAAGAAATTAAATGTAATTTATGAATTATATTCATAATGTTGTACTGCAAATATTATAATATGAGAAACTTTATATGAGAATTTATATGATAGAATATACTGATGTTTAGTTATAAGGTTAACTAAGATGTATTATGTTAAAGGGAGGTAATAAGGATGGAGTATTTTATATATAATTGTTATACTAATTGGGGATTCCTTATAAACTTTTATTAATGTTTTAGGGATTGACTTATAAGGATGGTAATATTTATTTGGGGATTTTTTGAGAGTTTGAGGGGAAAATGGATAAAAGTTTCTTATAAATTAATTATTATAAGGATTAATTTAGTTAGGAATTCATGGGAGGAAATAAATGAAGATAGCTTATTGATTTGTAAGAATGTGATATATGTATAATTGACCTGGGGGAGATTCTTGTCATTTGTTGCCATATGTGGTTTTCCAGGCTTTCACTTTTATTAAAGGGTGGGTGGGGGGGGGGTGGGGATAGGGAGGAGGGATGGGATGGGGAGGGGGGGGAGGGATGATTAATGTTTCTTTAAGACATGAAATTAGGAGGAATGTAAAAAATGAATTGTTTCAATATAATTTTATTTTTTGGGAAAAAAAGGGATGGGGGATTAGGGGAAAGGGGTTATATCTTAAATATGTGCGGATGGCTGATCATAATACTTATTATAGAGTTATGTGTCAAATTTTAATCATAATAATAGATGGATATTAAAATTTTCTCTATAAATGTCAATGGTCTAAATCACCCAATTAAGAGGAAGAAAATGTTAGCTTTTCTACATAAACAAAATGCGGATGTATATTTCATTCAAGAGACGCACCTTTCTGGGATTGAATCTAAGAAGCTGTCAGGGGGTTGGATATCCAAATGTTTGTTTGCACCTGCTGTAGGGAAAAAAGCTGGGGTAGCTGTTCTTGTAAATAGGAAATGCAGTGCTGATTTTCAATTAATAAATTCTGATCCTTTAGGAAGATGGGTGCATATCAAAATGGTTCTGGGAAACACAACCCTGGATTTATTTAATTTGTATGCTCCTAATTCGAATCAAATGGAGTTTTTCAAACAAATTCAACAAATATTATTACCACTGGCTGCTTCTAATTTAGTGGAAGCTGGAGATTTCAATGCTGTAATGGATCCGATTTTGGATAAGAGACCAAGCAGAGTTATGAAATCGCTAGGATTAGATAATTTGGTACAATCTTGTGATTTAGTTGATATATGGCGTATTCTTCATTTTAATGATCAGGAATTTTCATTTTGTTCTCAGGTCCACAAATCTTTTTCACGAATTGATTATATATTTGTGTCTAATAATATAGCACAGCGTGTAATAAAAGCAGTTATTGATCCTATTGTAATATCGGATCATGCTGGTGTGTGGATTGACTTTCAGAATGATGATTTGGTATATTCTAAATCAATTTGGAGATTTGATAATGCTTTACTTGCGGATTCAAACTTTCTGGAAGATCTTAAATAAAATTAAAGATGAATGAATTTTTTCAAATTAATAATTCGGATAATATAAATGTTGAGATTTTATGGGATGCTTTTAAAGCAACAATGAGAAGAAATATTATTTCATATTCAGCATTTATTAAAAAACAACTTAAAAAACAATTTGTTGATTTGGAAAAAGAAATTAAAGTATTAGAAAATAAATTAATTGAGAAATATATTACAAATATATTACAAAAATTATTAAAAGCAAAAGCTAAGTATAATGAGATTTCTTCTCAATTTGTGAGGAAAGATATGTTCTCTCAGCAAGTTCAGTATTATGGTAATTCAAACAAGGCTGGAAGATTATTAGCAAATTTTCTTAAAGCAAAAAAAAGGAAATCTAAGATTATTGCAATTAAAGACATACAAGGCAATACACACACTAACACTAAGGATATTTTAATACAGTTTCTTGATTTTTATAAAGATTTATATTCTTCTGAATCTTATGAAAATAAAGAACAAGATGGGTTAGATTTTTTAAATTCGTTTATTGGACCAAATGTTCCGGATCATATAACAAGAAGTTTAGAAGATCCTATATCTTTAAAAGAAGTAGAATCAGCATTGAAGTCTCTTAGAGTTGGATCCGCTCCAGGTGGCGATGGATATACTGTTGAATTTTATAAATCATTTCAAAATATTATTTTACCATATCTATTAAATTTATATCAGTACCAAATGAATAATGGGAATACATCAGGTACTATGGCTGATTCTGTAATTATTGTCTTGCCAAAACCAAACAGGGATCCTACTTTGGTTTCAAATTACAGACCTATCTCTTTATTAAATGTAGATGGTAAATTGGTTGCTAAAGTATTAGCATCAAGATTGGCAAAAGCTCTTCCTTTTATTATTGATGTCCACCAAACAGAATTTATTGCTAAAAGGCATTCTTCAAATAATACTAGATTAGCATTTCTCTCTTTAAATTTAGCAAAAAATATTAATGATCCAGCTTTTATAGTGTCTTTAGATGCAGAAAAAGCATTTGATAGAGTGGAATGGAGTTTTATGTATCAAGCTTTAGAATGGTTTGGTATAGGCCCCAGTTTTATTAAAACAATTCAGACATTGTATAGCTCTCCTGGTGCAAGATTATATATTAATAATAATTTATCAGATAGATTTAACTTGCGAAGGGGGATTAGACAAGGATGTCCTTTGTCCCCCTTACTTTTTGATGTTGTTCTTGAACCCTTATTAATTGCAATTAATCAAACTAAGGGGATAAAGGGAATCCCATATTCTAACTGGGAATTTAAACTTTCTGTATATGCAGATGATATTTTACTATATTTAAGAGAACCGGGGAATACTGTTCCATGTTTACTTAATCTTCTAGAGAAGTTTGGAAAATTTTCTGGATATAAAATTAATTGGAGTAAATCTGAAGTTCTTCCAATTAATGTTCATTGTACCAAAGGATTATTTGATTCATATTAATTTATTTGGAAAGATGAAGGTTTAACATACTTAGGTATTATTATCAAAAATACAATTGAGGACACAGTGAAAGAAAATGAAAAACTTTTATTAAGAAAGATAACAGAAATGTGTGAGCAATGGAATCCTTTACATCTCTCTTGGTGGGGAAGAGTTCAAACAATTAAAATGATGATATTGCCTGTGGTTTGTTATCAAATGAGTATGATACCAATATTTTTTCAGGGGTCATTTTATAAAAAGTTAAACAATGTTCTTACAAAATTTGTTTGGTTTGGGAAAAGACCCAGAATTGCTTTAGCATCATTACAAAGACCAATTGTGGAGGGAGGGGTAAATTTTCCAAATTTTTATAGGTACCATCAAGCCTATATTCTAAGACAGGGTATGTATTGGATCCTCCCAGATCTCATGGAGAATGTACCTGATTGGTTATATTTAGAATAGTGGCTCCTGTTCCCATTACATTTAGAGCATGTAATTAGTATAAAATTGCCTAGGAAATACAAAGATAATAGAATTTTACTTGATACTTGGAAGACCTTAAGGTATATTAGTAATTTATCACCAGATCCAATTGCAAAATCATTTGGGTTAACTCCAGGATTAGGATTGGCGGATTTAAGATCGTCTGGAAGCAGTGGATAATTGCAGGTATACGGACATTGAATGATATTATTTCAGATGGATCACTGCTTAGTTTTTCACAATTGCAACATAAATTTGGCTTAAATAAAACACAATATTTTAAATGGTTGCAATTGAAGCAGGCTATTCAGGTAGGGTTCCCTGAATGGAAGGGTCTTAACACTCAATATAGCTTGCAGGTTCTCTGCTTTCAGGAGGATTTTTTGGGACACCAAGCCGCAAAATGGTATAAATTATTATATGGATTTTTAAATAAAAAAAAGAAAAATGGACTTAGGGATATTTGGAGTATTGAGATTGGACAGACAATTTCTGCATCTCAATGGCCACGATTTTGGTCCTGGAGATTAAGGTCTACAAGGTCAGCATCTATGAGTCAAACGTGGATGTTTTTGTTACATAGAATTTTTTGGACCCCTACACGTTTACAGAAGTTAGATAGTACTAGATCCAATAGATGCTGGCATTGTAGATTAGAAGTTGGGATGTTAGATCATTTAATTTATTTTTGTCCCTGTGTAAATGCTTTTTGGAAACTAATTTGGCCCCAAATTAATAAATTATTAGAGAACCATGTAGGACTTTCGTATGACACTATATTATTTGGTACAGCAATGAGAACTCAGAGCCCGATTTCTGCAAATAACAACAAGTTATTATTAATATTGACAGGGGTCACCATGCAACAAATTACTCAAAATTGGAAAGATTATACTAAATTAAACTATACATTTTGGTGGAATTCAGTTTGTCACATATATAAGATGGAAAAGATGATAGCGTTACAACAAGGAAATATTCATAATTTTTAAAAAATATGGGGACCATTGACTATTTATTCTAATGATCAGATATCATAGCACATGGATAGTATATATGTGGAGGTGGGTTGGGGAATGTATATCATTTGAAATAGGATTGATAATAAAAAGGGGGGTATTTAATTTTTCATATAAGAATATTTGATTGTAAATACAAGTGACATGTGGAAATTGTTTATATTATGTTTAATTCACTTATTGTAAGATGCAAAAATGAATAAAGAATTATAAAAAAAAAAAAAGAGAGAACTTTCCCAAATTCTAATGTATTCACTAGGAGGTTGAAATATCATACAGAGGCAAAAGGCTCAGTACATAGAACCTCTTATAACATTTATGTTATTTCAGGTCCTTATCCTGAATTGGTCAACTGCCATATAATCATTTATGTCAAACCTCCATCCCACCCTTACATATAAACTTTACTAATGTCTAACCAAAGTTATAAATTAATTTTAATAGCGAAGAACAATGAGTAACAACCTCAAATCTGGACACCTACCTATGCCTACAATCAGGACGCCCATTTGTAGTGTGACGGGAAAGATAAGAAGAAAACCAAGAAATAACAGAGCCCTGAAACCCAAATGAGAACAGTGTATCAATAAGTAGCTGGTGATCAACAGTGTCAAAAGCAAACAGATCAAGAAGGAGATTTTAGTGAGGGCAGTTTCCATAGATTGAAGAGGATGAAAGTCCGATTGAAGCAAGTCAAGAATAGCACGAGATGAAAGAAAGTCAAGACAACAGCAGGTAGATGGGGACGATAGTTGGAAGGTCAGGTAGGGTCCAGTGAAGGCTTTTTTTAAGGAGTGGTGTCACTATGACATGTTTGAAGGCATCAGGAACAGTGGCAGTGGGAAGTGAAAGATTGAACAGATGACAGATATGTGGGGGACAGTAGGAGTGATAGCTAAGTACACAGGTGGGGATAGGGTTAGAGGAATAAGTATGAGTTGTGAGTTTGGAGGTGGAAAGAAGATTTGCAGTTTCCTCTTCATTGATTTCAGAAAAGGAAGAAGAGGTTGCAGGGGATGAAGGGAGGTTGACAGAATGGTCCAAGGGAAGGAGAGGTGAAAGTGAGCCGGTTGAGAGCTCAAGGCTAATTTTGTGAAGAGAGTGAAGAGGTAAGGGCACTTTAAATAGGGATATCAATGTGGCAAAGAGACTGTGGGGACTGGATCCAAGAGAATTAGTCTAACGGGTGTAGTAGTCTTGTTTTACAAGTGAAAGATCAGACTGGAAGAAGATAAGCAGGAATTTGAAATGCATGAAGTCAACATGAGTATGTGATTTTAGCCATAGGCGTTCAACAGATCAAGCACAGAAGCCTTGTCACAGATCATAGAGTTCAGCCAGGGCTGGAGTTTCATATACCTCACAGAATGTGAGATGGCAGGAAAGAGGGTATCTAGAGCAGAAGAAAGAATAGTATAGGATGAGACAGCCTCATCAACAGACTTACATTGCATAGTATTTGAGAGGAGGGATGATAAGACAGTGGTGGAGAAAGTGCAACAGTCAATAGCCTAGAGATTTCTAAATGTATTAGTGTGGAGATAGGCTGGGTCGGTGGTGAGGGGGTGGAGAGGGTGATTAATTATGAAGGTTATCAGAAGATGGTCAGAGAGGGGAAGAACTGAGGTGGAGAAATTAGTGACTGAACAGTTAGAGAAGAAGACAAGATTGAGGGAGTGACCATTCTGGTATTTAGAGATGGTGGAGCACAGCTGAAGACTGAATGAGGACATTAAAGCAAGGAACCTAGAGGTGTCAGAGGAGTTATTAACATGAATGGTGAAATCACCAAGAATGAGGTAAGAGGATGAAGGTTTGAGAAAGAAAGAGAGCTAGGAATCAAATTCAATGAGAAAGGAAGAAAAGGACTTATCAGGGGTTGATAAATAACCGCTACTTGGAGAGGTCGGGGAGCAAATAGATGAATGGAATGAGTTTCAAAGAAAGAAAAGCAGCGAGACTGAGGTGGGAGGAGAGGTTGTTATCTACAAGAAGGTGAGAATAACAGCTCAATACCACCTCCGGCTTTGATACCGATGTTGGTCTCTGGGCTTTGGAGTCAGAGATGACGGACATCCTCGATGTTCCCAAAGACAAATCGATAAGTTTTTGTACTGGAATCATCTAGCCTTCAAGGATCTTTTCTGTAGCTGGCAGCTGTCGTTACAAGATTCTATCTGGTAATCAGGTTCCAGACATTGGAGGCACCAATTGTCTGGATCAGTGCCTAAGATGGTCTTGTTGCACCGAGTGCACCACTTAAACCCATTAGAAGGCTTGGACATTGAGAGAAAAACCGCTGATGCGAAGTCGAAGGACTCAGTTGTCCCAGGGAGGTTGAGTAGATTATATTCCCAAAAACTGTCAACTCTCCTGGTCTAAAAATAGGCTGCACAGGACCAGAAGGCCTAAAAACTAAAAATGGAAAAAATTAAGAAAAAAATAAAATAAAATGAAGTAAGAAAAATGAAATACTGAAGAAAATAAAGTTATGAGAGCACAAAAAAGGGTACAGTTTGACATTCTTTGGAGTAGCCCCAAAAATACAGCTTTTCAGTTCCCTGGAAAACTGAGAGCTGATGGTCCTGTGAACCGGCGTCGAGCCAGGAAGGCACCAGCACATGTGCAGTATAGGCAGTCTCAAGACTTTTGAAGAAGTTTAAAATGAAAGTACACTTTTGCATTGTCCGTACTGGGGCTTCATGGATGACCATTTGTGAGAATATACTGCCTGCTTGTCCTGGGATAATACTGTAATTTTCTCTAATTCTTTTTAAAAGTTATTACGATGTAAATTCAAGGCATATCTCCTAGTTTTTATATCAGGGGTAGGGAACTCCGGTCCTCGAGAGCCGTATTTCAGTCGGGTTTTCAGGATTTCCCCAATGAATATGCATTGAAAGCAATGCATGCAAATAGATCTCATGCATATTCATTGGGGAAATCCTGAAAACCCAACTGGAATACGGCTCTCAAGGACCGGAGTTCCCTACCCCTGCTTTATACTATCTGAAAGAATATATAATTAATTCACATATACCTGTTTTACTCTGCTCTAGATTTTGTAGACCTCTATTTCTTCTCCACACTGAAGACTCCCAACCTCTTTAGCCTTTTCAAATTTGCACCACTATGCTGGAATTCTAGAACAGTGTTTCCCAACACGCGGTATGTGTACCCTTAGGGGTATGCGGGCTGTCTGTTGGGGAAATGCGGCCTGGCCACCAGCAAGGTTCCCTTCCTGCCTCCCACTGGGATCCCTGCCTGCCCCCCCTCTCCCTCCCGCTGAAGCTGCTGCCAGGAATCCCTCCCTGTTACCTTGTTTGCCCGTCCGCTGCACCACCCCCCACCCCTGAAGCCGACCCTGCCATCTTGCCAGAGCCAACATGCTCCATTCCCCTCCCCCAGCAGCAACTCCGCGCAGGGACGGACCAGGGCACGTGCAGTGACTCACACGCTGCTGGCCCACAAGCCTTTCCCCAATGTCAATTCTGATGTCAGAGAGAAGGTTCCGGGCCAGCTAATCACTGTCTGGCTGGCCCGGAATCTTCTCTCCGTCAGAACTGACATCGGGAGTAAGGCTTATGAGCTAGTCACGTGCAGCATGCGAGTTGTTACATGCGCCGTGCCCCGTCCCTGTGAGGAGTTGCTGCTGGCAGTGATGGAGTGTGTTGGCTCGGGTGAGGTGGCAAGGACGGCTTCAGGGGTGGGGGGGGGGCGATGCAGCGGGCAGGCAGAAAGAGAGGCAGGGAGGGATTCCTGGGGACTGTGGTTTCAGCATGGGGGAAGCAGGGATCCCCAGCAGTGCCTGTGGCTTCTGTGGACAGGTTGGCTTCGGGGAGGAGGGGGCACAAACTCGACACAGAAAGCGGGGACCACTGGGGATGAACATGAGGGCACAAACGGGACATAGGAGGGAGGAAATAGAAAGGGAAAATTGATGGGCATGGGCGTGTGAGGTACATTAGATAGATTGTGAGCCCACCGGGACAGACAGGGAAAAATGCTTGAGTACCTGAACAAATTCATATAAACCGTTCTGAGCTCCCTTGGGAGAATGGTATAGAAAATTGAATAAATAAATAAAGTGAGTGAGAGAAAGTGCACATGGGGAAAAGAAGAAAGGAAATTTGGGCATAGAGAGATAAGTGAGGTAGAGAAGCATGGGGAATAGAAGGCTGAGAGGAGAAATGTTGGATATGGTGGTGGAGAGGGAACAGAGGGACAGATTGAAGAGGATGTAAGGGGGAGGAATGTTGGACATAGTGATGGAGGGAAAGATGTGGCATTACGCTGGAGAGGGGTGCTAGAAGGAGAAATTGACATGTGGCTGTGGTGAAAAATGCTGCACATGATCCGGGGGATGAGAGAGGAAGAAATGTTGGATGTGGCAGTAGAGGGGGGTGGGAGAGATGCCTGGATCTCTCAAGACAGATAGACAGTGAGAGAGAATGAGGGAGACATATTGCCAATAAGGGTGGAGGAGAGAGGAAGAAAAGTTGGACTCATGGAGGGACAGAGAGAAAGAAAGAGAGAGAGAGATTGATTGGGGAAGGGAATGGGGTCCGGAGAAGAGGAAGTGTACAGGAGGCAGAAAGAGTGAAATATTGGAAATACAACCAGAGACTCATGAAATCACCAGACAATAAAGGTAGGAAAAATAATTCTATTTTCAATTTAGTGATCAAAATGAGTCAGTTTTGTGAATGTATATCTGCTGTCTATATTTTGCTCTATATTTTCCCAATGTGTTATTTACCTTAATCGTTCCTTTTTGAATTAAATTGTATTTCTTCTCTAAACTCTGCCTTTGTTTGACCTTGTATGTATTTATTGAATTTTAATATGTTTAGTAATAGTTTTATTAGTCATGTCTGTTTCCCTCGATTCTGTAATTTTTAACTGTACATTGCTTAGAATTTGGAATAGGCGATTAATCAAATTTTATAATAAACTTGGAAACTTATTTTTCTATAGTAGTTACTGATCATATATTTTAAAGTCATCTGCCTTGTCCTCTTGAAAAAAAGCACGATATAAATGATAATTAGCAATTTCTGTGTGCAGTGTGCTTTGTGTTTTTTTAATTTTGTGGTTACCATTATGTATTAATAAGATTATATTGTGTGTAAATGAAAATTGGATGGAAGAAATTGCGTTACAATTAGTACTATTATTATGGGGGTGGGGTCAGGGGCGGAGCTTGGGCAGGTCTGGAGTGGAGCTTGGGCGGGGATACTTGGTTGGTATTTGTTAGGCTTAGGGGGTACTTGGCTTGAAGAAGTTGAGAAACACTGTTCTAGAAAAGCAAGTAGGCACTTAGGGGCAAATTCTATAAACGGCATCTTGACTGTAAGCAGCAGTAGGTATCCTACCACTGTCTAATCAGCCAATTGGGATGCATGTTTAAAAAAAAAATCCAGAGACAGGCTGCCTACACTATAGGTGACTGTCACGGATGCAGGGAGGCACCTAGGGTCATTTAAACTCACCCAAGTCTGGGCATGGGTATTGTTTTGCCAGGAAGTGGCCTTGGACAAGCCTAAGCAGCCCTAGGCGTCTCCCTTGGGTCCTGATAGGCACTTGAAATGTAGGCCATCAAAATGCTGGCCTATATTCAAATAGACACGGCCCAAAGCTGATGGGGCAAAGAAATCTTGCCGCAATTAGCTAAGCAGCAGTGACAGAGAACCAACAAACCCATCCTTTGCAAGTCAGCCAGCAGGAGGGATGCCCACTCCCTCCCACTGCCACCCCCGAAACCCCTGACAATGTCCGCAGCAAAAGGGATGCTCACTCCCTTTTGCCATCTTCCCTGAACCCCCGACTCTGTCTGTGGCAGGAGTGATGACCACTCCCTCCTGCCAACCCTATTGATCCCCTGACACTGCTGACACCCCCCACATCCAGTTGGCAGAAGGGATGCCCACTCCCTCCTGCCACCAGCCCTGTTGATTCCCCAAACCTCTGACACTACCCAACACTCTCTCACACCACAACATCCCCCCGACACCCTCCGAACTCCCTCCACATACCATTAGGAGATGGCCAGCAAGAGGAATGCCCACTCCCTCTTGCAAGCCGGCAAGCCTGCCTCTTCCAAAATGGTGAGCCTTCCCCTTCCCCTTCCCAGTGCATTCTGGAATACTCCAGGGAGGGGCCTAAAGCTCTGATTGGCCCTCCCACGGCTGCCGGGAACTCACAGCAGCCAATCAGCTAGTGGCTTTACACGGGCAGGAGTGAAAGAAGGTCACTCCTGCCGTGATTCACCGCTGGACCACCAGAGATTCTAAAGGTATGTGGGAGAGGCAAAAAATCTTAGAATCAGCTGGGACTGGAGGCGGAGAGGATCCCTCATGTCCTGGTCCACCAGCATGGAGGTCTGCAAGGCATCGGCAGGATCGGGGACAGGGTATAGAATCTGGCAAGGAGGGAGAGTGTGGGTGCAGAGACTGGCAGGGCAGGGGAGGGAGGTATAGAAGGGCTGGATGCAGAGCCTGGCAGAGCAGCGAGGGAGGGGGAACAGTGCAGATCCTGGCAGGGCAAGGCAAGGCACTTGAATATTACACCCCCCTCCCAGTTTATATTCGAGTCAACCTTAAGGTTACCTCGGTTTATATGCGGGTCGGTTTATATTCGAGTATCTACAATTTCATGATTAAATTAAAGTGCCTTTTTTTCTTTGTTATTTCAGGGCCAAAGACCTTAGAAGTCCACCTGGTACTGACCTTAGGTTCCAACTACTGGAGTTGCTGTCGAAGCTCACTCCAGCCTATTCAAACTAGGGTTACCAGATGTCCAGATTTACCTGGACATGTCCTCTTTTTGAGGACTGTGTCCGGAGTTGGGGCGTTTTTTTAAATTTTACAACTTTTGTATGGGGACATCTGGTACCCCCTACTGCAGCTCATGCCCCCCCCCCCACTACACCTCTCCGGAGTCTTCCCCTTCCCTTGCGGGATCTGGTGCTTGCTCACCCAACAATTCAGTAACTCTTTGGGCTGTTGGCAGCGTAACTAAAATAAACACGCTGCCTTCAGCGACCCAGAAGCTCCTCCTCTGCTATTGCTTCCTGTCCCTGCATAGGCAGAAAGCAGTAGCAGAAAGAAAGCTTCCGGGTTGCCAAAGGCAGACTTATGCTGCCGATGGCCAGAAGACCTAAAGCAGCGACGGGTGAGTGAGCACTGGATCCACAAGGTTGTTTTTTTTTTTTGGGGGGGGAGGATAGCTTGGAGAGACTGTCTATTGGAATTGACCATGGCCGCAAACCTATCGGTTTGGGACATCCAGTGCCCTGCTGATTCTCACAGAGTTTTGGCTGCACTCGGATGTTTATGTTTATTAAAAATCTTTATATACCACTTAACTAGCTAAAAAAGGATCAAAGCAGTTAACAACATATGTAATTCAATCAAAATAATGAAAAGAACTCCATTTAAATAGTAAAGAAAGAAGAAGAAAAATAATACATTTCTAATACATAATAATAATAATTTTTATTTTTATATACCGTCTAACCAGCAGTTCATAGCAGTTTATACAATAGTTACTCAGCATACAATATAATAATAACATCAAACATAATAAAATTCTAAGTAACTAATACAAGCAATAAAACTAATAAATAAGGAAAACACAAAATAACTAAAATAAGTATAGGTACTTAATATAACAATCTAAAAAAAAAAATTAATTAATTAATGCTGATTGAAGTATTGAATTCAAATCTTGTTAATGTAAGAAAACCAATTGAAAATAATGTGCCTTTAAATGTCTTTTAAAATTTAGGACAGTTTCTTCCTTTCTCAATTCTACAGGTAAACTATTCCATAAAATTGGAACCAAATAGAAAAAATACACAATTTCTTCGATATATGAGGTATAGCTACTCTGTTATCATTCAATAATCTCAATAATCGCCTTGGAGCATAGAATAGTACTAAGTTAGAAAGATATCACAGTTGTAGTTCAAATAATGCTCTATGTGCTAACATCAAGATCTTCAACTGATGGCTGGATTGCAGAGATGGAGAGAAAAGGGAAGGAAATATGCCATACCTCCAGGGGAGGGAATGGAAGGGGCAAATAAAGATGCCAGACCATGGAAGGGGGAAAGGGAAGGAGAGAGATGCCAGACAAGGGAAAGGAAGGAGGAGGTAGGAATTCTAGACTAAGACATGGAGAGGGGAGGGGAAAGACAGAGGGAGACCACAAAAGGGAGAGGAGGGAAATGAAGGAGAGGAGAAAGATGCGACTGTAGGAAGGAGAGGATAAAGATCCCAGATCATAGGAGGGGGAAAGAGAAGGAGGGTTGGAGGGGAAGGGGAGAGAGAGGGAGGACATGGTGTATAGGGATGGGAGGGATGGTGAAGGGTAGAGAGATGGAAGAAATTATGTTTATGGATAGATGGGAATAGGGGAGAAGAAAGAGAAGAATGGCACACGTAGATGGTGGGGAAGGGCAGAGAGAGGTAGGAGATAGTTTGCATGGAAAGATGGGAAGGGAAGACATGGAAAACTAGGAGGAAGCAGAAAAATGGAAGAAAGTTGAATATTAAAAATTTAATGCCAACGATGGATGTAGGGCAAAAAGTGAAGGAGAGAAAACGGCAAATGGACAAGGCCTTGGAAGCAGAGGGCCAGATTCTCAAAACTTTAATGCCATCACTAAACTATTTATCAATGATTTAGCTGTAAGCATTTTAGTAGCGGATTATCAAAACAGATTATCTCTATCAATAGCGAGCTTTCTAGCAGTCTCCGACTGCTTCTAACATGTAAATGTGCTCTTCAACACTGAAATGAGCCCTCCAGTGGATTCTTATAAAATGCCGAGCCTTTTCTAAAAGCAGCGTCAACGTTTGGCGACAAGAATGCCTGTGTTGTGATGCAGTGGGAGAGATGTCCATTCTCTCCCGCTGCATTACAATACCCCTCCCCTGCAGCATCTGCCCACACTCTCATGCTGCCAAGAAATCCCGACTGTGCACCCCCCTCCCCACAGCGGGAGAGATGTCCACACTCTCCCACTTCCAAGAAATCCTGGCTGCGCACCCCCCTGCAGCGGGAGAGAAGCCCACTTTCCCCCACTGGCAAATGACACCCCCCCCCCCCGATCTCCAAATTTATGCACAGAGAGATGCACACTCCCTCCTCCCAGAAGTCCTGTTTCAATTAAAATGGGCCTTCGGGATGCACCGGGGGAGGGCCTGAGGCTGATTGACCCGGACGCCCCATAGGAGGGGCCTAAGGCCCCTTCCTGGAGCATCTGGGGCCTAAAACACCCATGGGATGGGCCTTAAACAACTTGAGCCAATCAGAGCCTCAGGCCCCTCCCCAGATGCACCAGGAAGAGGCCTAAGGCTCTGATTGGCCCGAATGCCTAAGGCCCCTCCTATGGGGCGTCCGGGTCAATCAGAGCCTCAGGCCTCTCTCCGGTGCATCCCAAGATGCACCGGGGTGGGAAGGCCCACTTTTGATGACACAGGACTTCTGGGAGGAAGGAATCTGCATCTCTCCGGTGCGTCAATTTGGAGGGGAGGGGGAGAGGGGTCACTTGCCAGCAGGAGAGTGTAGGCATTTCTTCCACTGTTGAATCTTTGCTGCTGTCCGCTAACCTCATTTGCATGCGCAATTTTTAAAGAATGTCTCATTTTTTTCAATTTGCTATCAAAACGGCTGCATTAGCAGACCGTCACTTTTTAACGTGGGTTTTTGAGCATCCTGGCCAGAGTTATAAGCACAGACAGAAGGAAGTGCAACCAATGACTAGGAAAAGATGAGTAAAAAAATAAAATCACCAGACAACAAAGGTAGGAAAAGTGATTTTATTTTCAATTTAGTGATTGAAACATGTCAGTTTTCAGAATTTACATCTGCTGTCTATATTTTGCACTGTATTTCTGTTTCTTTGTTGTACTGGGTTTTGTTTGTGTATAGGAGTTGAGCCGGAGCGCGACCTGCATCTCGGACCGCGTGCAGGCAGGCAGGAGAGCGGCAACGAGCAGAAGAGGCCCGGAGGAGCAGGAGAGGGGAGCGCCGAAGGAGGCAGAAGGCGGGCAGGCAGGCTAGCAGCAGGGGTAAGCAGCGAGATTTAGCTCCGCCCCCCCACCGCGTCAGAGGCAGAGGCAGCGTCAGCGCCCGGGCTCCCCCTTAAAAGGGGGCGTGCCAACGGCGCGCGGCCATTCGGTGCGCGGCGAAGGCGAGCGGCAAAGGCACTCGCCTTAGCGAGAGCGCCTTTGCGAAGGGCCTTGAGAAGGGCCAAGGCACTACAGGGTCAGCACACACCAGAGGGGAGTCGGGGAGAGGACACCAGCAGCAGACAGAGAGTGAGGGAGAGAGGACGCAGCAGCAGCAGGCAGAGTGAGAGACACTAGCAGGCAGAGAGAGAGGACACCAGTAGCAGGAGGGAGTGGAGAGCAGAGTAGGAGAGCTGAGAAAGACCAGAGAGCAGAGCAGATAGACTGAAATGGAGGCAGCCGGATCACAGTGGAGCTTTCCAGTGTACTGCATGGACTGCCATATGTACGACTACCTCCTCTCGGGAAGGCGGGAGTACATATGCAGTCGGTGTCGGGAACTGGAGAGCCTGAAAAAGGAGGTTGGGAGACTGCAGGCCAGAGTCCAGGAGCTGGAAGGGCTGTACACCCTAGAAGAGCCAGGCCAGGTGTCTGAGGAACCAGACACAGCAAGCTCCATCGAGGATCAGGTGAGGGACCTTGAGAGATACATCGAAGAAGCCTACAGGGGAAGGGGGGGAGGGGACACGAGGAGGCAGAAATTTGCGAGGGTAAAGGATGAGGGTAAAGCAGAGGCACAGTTAACAGGTGAACAGCCCGAAACTCAAGGGAAGGAGGTCCAGGTAAAAGCAGAAGTGGGGGACAAACGCCGGGACCTACAGTGCTTATACACGAATGCAAGAAGCCTCAGGGCCAAGATGGGTGAACTGGAAGTCATGGCCAAAGGGGAAGACCTGGATGTAATTGGAATTACGGAAACTTGGTGGACAGAGGACAATCAATGGGACGTGGCGCTGCCAGGGTATAAGCTCTACAGGAGGGACAGGACCCACAAGAAGGGGGGAGGCATAGCACTATACATAAAGGACTCTATCTACTCGGTCAGGATGGATACGGCGACAAAGGCAGAGGGGCTGGAATCACTATGGGTCAAACTGCTGGGAACCAAAGGTGCAGACATAAAACTGGGGCTGTATTATCGTCCACCTGGTACGCCGGATGCAGTTGGACACGACTTGGAAGCGGAACTGAAGCAGGAATGCAGTACTGGAAATGTAACAGTGATGGGGGACTTCAACTACCCGGGGATAGACTGGAGTACGGGTCACTCCAACTGCACCAGGGAAACGGAATTCGTAGAAGCTATGAAGGACTGCTTCATGGAACAACTAGTCAAGGAACCGACGCGAGGGGGAACTACTCTTGACCTCATCCTTAACAGATTAGGGGGGCCTGCAAGAGGGGTAGAAGTGGGAGGACCACTAGGCAACAGTGATCACAACGCAATCAGATTCACATTAGAAAAAGGGACACCCATAGTGAGGAGGACCGCATCGACTGCGCTCAACTTCAGGAAAGGGAACTATGTTGCCATGAGGGAAATGGTGGGGAGGAAGCTCAAGAACAGCTTTAGGATGGAGACTGTAGGAAGCGCCTGGACCCTATTCAGGGACACCCTGCAGGAAGCACAAAACCTGTACATCCCCAGTTTCAGGAAAGGCTGTAAGAACAAGCGGTCAAAAAGCCCGGTTTGGATGACAACTGAAGTAAAGAGGGCAATAAGTGACAAGAAAGTGTCCTTCCGGAGATGGAAAAAGGACCCAAACGGAGGAAAATCACCAGAAGCACAGGAATTGCCAAAAGGAATGTCACCGAGAGGTTAGAAAAGCAAAAAGGGAATACGAGGAGGGGCTGGCCAGGGAGGCGAAAAACTTCAAGTCATTCTTCAGTTACGTAAAGGGGAAGCAACCAGCGAGAGAGGAGGTGGGGCCGTTGGATGATGGGGATAGGAAAGGAGTGATTAAGGAGGACAAAGAGGTAGCTGAGAGGTTGAACACGTTCTTCTCGTCGGTCTTCACGTGCGAAGACACATCCAATATACCGGACTCAAAGGAGCTCATGAGGGGGGAACAGGCCGAATAATTGGAGCATATAGAGGTAAGTCAGGAGGATGTCCTCAAACAGATATACAGGCTAAAAAGCGGCAAATCACCGGGACCGGACGGGATCCACCCAAGGGTTCTAAAGGAACTAAGACAGGAAATAGCGGGCACAATCCAGCATGTTTGCAACCTATCCCTGAGAACAGGAGAGGTGCCAGAGGACTGGAAACTGGCAAATGTCACACCTATCTTTAAGAAGGGATCGAGGGGTGACCCCAGGAACTACAGGCCGGTGAGCCTGACTTCAGTTATAGGGAAGATGGTGGAAGCGATGATCAAGGACAACATTTGCGAACACATCGAGAAAAATGACTTACTGCGAACAAGCCAGCACGGATTCTGTAAGGGAAGGTCATGCCTTACGAACCTACTGTACTTCTTTGAGGGAATAAGCAGTCAGGTGGACAAAGGGGAACCCATGGACATCATTTACCTCGATTTTCAAAAGGCTTTTGATAAGGTGCCACATGAAAGGCTGCTTAAGAAGCTGTGGAACCACGGGGTGAGCGGGGATGTACACAGATGGATCAAGCACTGGCTGTCAGGTAGACTGCAGAGGGTCGAAGTGAAGGGCCAATATTCAGACTGGCGGGGAGTCACGAGCGGTGTGCCACAGGGATCGGTGCTAGGGCCGCTACTCTTCAACATATTTATCAATGACTTGGAAACGGAGGCAAAATGCGAGGTTATAAAATTTGCGGACGATACCAAACTCTGCGGAAGAGTTAGGACCAGGGAGGAGTGTGAGGACCTGCAAAGGGACCTGGACAAGCTGGAAGACTGGGCAAACAAATGGCAAATGCGCTTTAACGTTGAGAAATGCAAGGTCATGCATATAGGAAATAAGAACCCGTTGTTCAACTACAAAATGGGGGGGCACTGCTGGGAGACAGCGGATTTGAGAGAGACTTGGGTGTGCTAGTGGATGCATCAATGAAGCCATCCGCACAGTGTGCAGCAGCGGCGAAAAAAGCCAACAGGATGCTGGGCATCATAAAGAAGGGTATCACAACCAGGACACGGGAAGTCATCATGCCACTATATCGGGCGATGGTGCGCCCGCATCTGGAATACTGCGTTCAGTATTGGTCGCCGCACCTCAAGAAGGACATGGCGGTACTTGAGAGAGTCCAAAGAAGAGCAACGAAGCTGGTAAGAGGGCTGGAAAACTGCCCATATGCTGAGAGGCTGGATAAGCTGGGTCTCTTCTCTCTGGAAAAGAGGAGGCTCAGGGGAGATATGATAGAGACCTTCAAAATCCTGAGAGGCATAGAGAGGGTGGATAGGGACAGGTTCTTCAGACTGAGAGGGACAACGGGTACGAGGGGCACTCGGAGAAACTGAAGGGGGATAGGTTCAAGACAAATGCAAGGAAGTTTTTCTTCACCCAAAGGGTCGTGGACACATGGAATGCGCTCCCGGAGGAAGTGATCAGGCAGAATACAGTACAGGGATTCAAACAGGGATTGGACAGATTCCTGAGGGACAAAGGGATCGTAGGGTACTGAAAGGGGTGCGAGGACAAAGGGTCAAGAATTTGATGGGAAGATAGGACTTCGATGAGAAACCAAGGGGTGAGAAACCTGTTGGGCCGCCACGGAGCGGACTGCTGGGCGTGATGGACCTGTGGTCTGACCCAGCAAAGGCACTACTTATGTTCTTATATTAGGACTTTTAATCTATGGTCCTGTATTTGCATAGGATTTATCTGTGTTCTGCACGTGTGACCAAGGCCATGTTTTCTGGTAGGAATGAATGTTGTGAAGCGTTATTGGTGTCATGGCCCCAAGTAGGAAGATATTTGTTGGCTGTTTGTCAAGATTTAGGAAGGCCCCGAGTTTGAGGCCCTGTCTGGAAGGCCTCTGCACATATGCTGATGTTGACGTGATGACATCACACTTATACACGCAAGAGTGTGATGTGATCGTGTCGACGTCAATGTATGCGCAGAGGCCCTCTGGGGCGGCTGGAGCTTGGGGAAGGAGACATGAGGTTTATATGGGGGCGGGGCTGGGGGTGGAATGGAATGGAATGGGGCTACATGTCCTCTTTTTTTAAAGAGGAAATCTAGTAACCCGAAGCCAAACCATCTCTTCGTTTGCAAGATTCAGATCGTGAAAGTCTGTCAAGCACCATCCTCATGTTCCAAATTGCTGGGGCTCCCATCGAAACTCCCCCAAGCCCATCCCAAACCAAATTGCAGATGCAAGTCTAAAACCAATAGTAGCCAAAAAGCCATAGTTTCTCCCGCCCTGGAACTGGGTGGCTCTACTGCAGGGCTGTCAAACTCAGGCCCGCGGGCTAAATTTGGCCCGCAGGGTAATTCGATTTGGCCCGCGAGTAAATGCCCTCTGTTCCTTCCCTCCCTCCATCCCATTGTCCACCATCTCTCTTCTGGCTTCCTGGTCTCACCTTCAAAGCAGCCTGCAGAGGAATTGCCGGTCAGCTGTAGCGAATCTAGTAGGCTGCCATCGACCTCCGCAGTTCTGCTGCTGCTGACAACTAGGGCTTATTTTTGGGGTTAGGGCTTATATTAAGACTTACCTGAAAATCATGCTAGGGCTTATTTTCAGGGTAAGTCTTATTTTCGGGGAAACACGGTAGGACCTAAGAGAGGAAAAGTCTTTTTTATTTATTTTGTTTACATCCCAGAGCTGGTGTGGTGTTAGAAAGGTTGTAACCTTGCACTTCTACTAAGGAGTCCTTTTATTAAGGTTCGCATTTAGCGTGTGCTAATCTTTAGTGCGCGTTAAATCGGTTAGCGCATCTTAATAAAAGGACCCTTAAGTATCTTAATAAAGAATTTGGCCCGTGACTTACCCCCTCTTCAATTAAACTACACTAGTTTCAAGTTTCAAGTTTATTAAATTTTTACTATACCGACTATCAACAAATATCTAGCCGGTTTACAAGTTAAAATAAGATAAAGAATAAAAATAAAATTTATACAATATATAAAATAATTGAAAAGAAAAAGGGGAATTGTGAACATTTAGACTTTAACTGGACATACTGGAAAGTGATGGTAGGGAGAAGTAGAGGAAGGGAAAAAAATACATAGTTCAATAAAAAAAAAAAAAAAAAAAATTTTGGAAAGGGAAGGATGAAACATAAGGAATGGGATCGCTTCCTAAAAGCGGTTGTGGTATTGAAAAATAAATTATATTTAGGAGCTAGAAAACGTGTCTTGGAATAAGAAAGTTTTTAGTTTGGCCTTAAATTTATCAATTGATGTCTCGTGACGAATGTGGGATGGCAATGAGTTCCATAGAGTAGGAGCGACTACCGAAAAGTTAGTCTTTCTCATATAGAAGAAATCTTTGATTGTGGGAACAGATAGTAGGTTTTGATCGGCTGATCTGAGGGTCCGTGATGAGCAGTAAGGGATGAGAAGTTTATCTAGAAAAGAAGGTTGGCGGAAGAATCTAATTTTGAAGACTTGCATAATTGTTTTATATGTGATACGATGGGTTATAGGTAGCCAATGAGCTTCTTTCAGGAGGGGTGTAACATGGTCATATTTTCCTAATTTGTAAATAAGTTTTATGGCTGTATTTTGTATGAGTTGAAGTCGTCGTAGTTCTTTTTGAGGGAGTCCGTTGTAAAGAGAGTTACAATAATCAAGGTGAGAGATGACAAGTGAATGAATTAATGTTGTGATGGCTGTAGTATCAAGGATGGATGATAGAGAACGTATAAGCCTTAGTTTGTAAAAACAAGTTTTTACAACTGTACTAATCTGATCATGAAAGGTAAGATCCTTGTCTAGGGTAACCCCTAGTAGTTTTATTTTAGTTTCCATTTTTACAGGATAAGTTTTGATGAGAATTTGTTCATGAATAGTTTCGTTCTTTTTGGTAGGAAAAAGTAGGCTGCTTGATTTATTGATGTTTAGAGAGAGTTTGTTTTCATAAAGCCAGTCGCTTATTTCATCTAATTTTTAGCAGTTTTTAGAGCGGTAAGCCGCGCTACTCCCAACGCTCATTGAGTTCCTATGAACATCGGGGGCAGTGCGGGCCATTCAGCGCGGCTCTCTGCGCTACAAACTGCTAGCACAGTTTAATAAAAGAGGGGGGTTAGTCTGTCAGTGACGTACCAAGGGGGGGGCAGTATTCCCTGGGTACAAGCCCTGATGGGGTGCTCCCGGCCTGAAGTCATTGGCATCCGGTTCCCCCCGGTGTCTGGCGTCCAAATTTCCCCTCTCTGGCCTCCCCGCACCATTTACTGTAGCGAAGCAGCCTGCAGCAAGATCACGATGCCAGCGATCTTGCGCTGCTTTGGTGCTGTTTCCTCTGCCACGGTCCCGCCCCTCCTCTGTCACAGGAGGGGGTGGGACCGCGGCGGAGGAAACAGCACAAAGCAGCGCAAGATCAATGGCATCGTGATCTTGCTACAGGCTGCTTTGCTACGGTAAATGGTGCAGGGAGGCCAGGGGGATGAGCAGTCCTTCGGGGTGGGGGGGAGTGGTCTTTCAGGGTGGGAGGGGAGAGCGGTCCTTCAGGGTGGGGGGCGAGCGGTCCTTCGGGGTGGGGCAGCAGGCCTTCAGGGGGGAGACAGGCCTCCAGGGGGGATGCAGGCCTTCAAGGGGGGGGGACATGCCTTAATGGGGGGAGACAGGCTTTCGAGGGTACATGCCTTCAAGGAGGACAGGCAGGCAGGCCTTCAAGGGAGGGACAGGCCTTCAAGGGGGACAGGCAGGCAGGCCTTTAAGGGGGAGACAGGCCTACAAGGAGGGGACAGGCAGGCAGGCCTTCAAGGTGGGGACAGGACTTCAAGGGGGGGGGACAGGCAGGCAGGTCTTCAAGGGGGGAAGGACAGGCCTTCAGGGGTGGGGGGGGCCCTGGTGTAGAAGTACACGGAGGGAAGGGGGGGGGTCAAAGAGACGTGCATATGCCAGACTTTGGTGGGGAAGAAATAATGGGTCTGAAAATAGAGGAGAGGGAGAGAGATGATGACCATGGGATTTAGGGAGGGAAGCAACAGAAAGGGAGAGAAGTTGGACACAAGGGATGGTGTGGAGGGGGATAGATATACTGGATAGGAGGGTAGTTGGGAAAAGAAAGGGAGAGATGGTGGACCCTGGGGTGGTGGGGAAGGAGGGAGAGATGCCGGATGAAAGGGTAGTTAAGAAAAGATGGATCTGTGGAGGGAGATGAAAAAAAGGAAAGATGCCAGACCTCCTGGTGAGGGAAGGGAAACAGAAGGGGAGGACAGAGATGGCAGATGGATGGTTAGCATGAAGAAAGAAGGAGACCCTGGCAAGCAAGTTATCAGAAGACAACCAGAGCCTTGGACCAACAAGATTTGAAAAATAACCAAACAACAAAAGATAGAAAAACTAATTTTATTTTCTGTTTTGAGATTACAATATGTCAAATTTTAAATGTGTATCCTGCCAGAGTTGGTGTTAGACCGCAAACATGAGCTAGGATTTAACAGAGAGAGGAAAAGTCCTTTTTGTTTCTTTATTTTATTTACACCACAGCACCAGTGTGGTTAGGAGAAGCCAAGGGGGGTGAAAAAGCTATAAAATAAACCCACCAGGATGTTTGAAAAAAAAAAACAAAACACCCAATTGGGCAGGAAAATCGAATCGAGAAACCAATTCAATAGGCTGAATCGAATTTTTTTTTTTTCCTGAATCGGGCAGCACTAGTTTGCGCTACTGTCTTAGACTTTAGGACCTGGGATTGGGGAGAGATGGCTTCCTCAGTACTTTATAATGCAAGTGAAACAAGTATTTGGTCAGACTTTTGAAGGGTCTACAGAAGAAAAATATTGTATAGGCCGGGAACATGAGACAGCAGGAAATGGGAACTTTTCTTCCTTCAATTTTTGTGACTGGCAAGGCTGAGGATTTCAGAGAGTTCAGTTAAAATATGTGCTTTATAAGAAAATATAATAATGTGTTTTATAAAGTTTATAAGCATTGCTGGTCTACCCGGTGAGGTGTTCCTGGTGGTAGTGGCAGCGTGTCAATGTGTTGAGAGGAAGAGATGATCTGGGAAATTCTGCTGAGCAAACTCTGGGCCCATTTCCACCCCTCAGTTAGTCCACTCTACTCAACTGGTTCACACACTGAGTGGGTCTTTGGGTGTTGTGCCTGGGTAGTTGTTTTGGGATCTCTTCCAGTGGTTTGTCAGTATCTCCTTATGGTCCAAGGAAGGAAACTTTGTTAATCTTAGCATTGACCTTCAGAATATGTTTGTAACAGCGCTGCTTATGTGGCAGGCTATGAAGTGATCGAAAGAAAAAAACAGACCTTTGCACTATATGGTGGGTGTATGAGGAGATTCACATTTCCTGCACAGCTAAGTCCGTGTGAAGTTACCTTGTGTTGTATTTGACATCTTGCAAGGTCTCTGTTTGGAAGGAAATATCTAAGCTTAAAAATGAAGTGGCCAGAAGTTATGGTAAAAGCAGATAGCGTAGCTGGTTTTAAGAAAGATTTGGACAAATTCCTGGAGGAAAAGTCCATAGTCTGTTATTAAGACATGGGGGAAGTGTCTGCTTGCCCTGGATCGGTAGCATGGAATGTTGCTACTCTTTGGGTTTTGACCAGGTACTAGTGACCTGGATTGGCTACCATGAGAATGGGCCACTGGGCATGATGGACCATTGGTCTGACCCAGTTAGGCTATTCTTATGTTATGTTCTCATCTGTGGGGGCCTTTGTTTTCACTTCTTATTTTAATGTATTTTTTTTTCTGGGAACTTATCAGTGTTTTTTTTTATAATGGGAACAAAAATGGAAGATAATTAATTTGTGTGGAATGGGGGGGAGGGGGTAACTAATTTCTTCAGCTAAATAATTCAATCCACCTCAACCAGACATAGGAGAACTCATGCACCATTCACACACCCTCCAACCAAAAACGTCAAAAGAAAAAAAACTGTTCGACAACCTCCAAGCCATTCCAGCTGCAACACTCGACCCCCAACTCTAGAACCTATTGACCTAGACCACAGACTACAAAACCTTCAAAACAGAAATAAAAACCCTTCTATTAAAAAAACACATAAAACCGAACTAACACAATCAGAACTGTCCCAAGCTTCTCCTGCAACTACTCTATATGTACTTCTGATGTCATGACAATTCAGACATAATTTGTTATGTTATGTTATTTTTGGAATAATGGTTACATATATGAGGTTCAATAAAAGAAAATTTTCACTGCCTGTTTCTATTCTGACCATTTATTCCGTTTCATGGTTATTACAAAAAATATTTTTTTACATGGGTGGGGGGGGGGGGGGGGTGAAAAAATGATGGGCCCCGGGTGCCACATACCCTAGGTACGCCACTGGTCTATGTTTTAGATTTTGACCCCTTATGATTGAATTTGACACCCCTGCTCTACTGTATACTGTATGTACATTCATAAACACCCTACTACATGGAACTTTTACTATTTAAAAAAATCTGGGGGGGAGGGAGCAATTTCTGAACAACGTTCTTCTGATACAGATTAGGTCCATGGGCATTCTACTCCATTTCTTAAATGGAAAGCACAAACAATGCTTTAACTCAGAAAACTAATTAATTTAAAAAAAAACCTAGATTCGAAACAATTGGGTGTCTGTGAAAGTATACTCTGTAGGACTGTTGATCGCCGTCCCTCTTAGTCAAACACCGGTACCCCTCCCCCGCCTTCTCCTGGATGACCCGGATGTGCACGGCTTCCTCCTCCCTCCCTTCCCGACCTGCGTTCGCCGATGCAGAGCCACGGCATGGGAATGAAGTGAACGGCGAGCGGGGAGTCGGCAATTGCAGGGGCAACGTCATGGGACTGTGCTGACGGGGCTCGCTTTATGCTTCTCCCCTTTTATCCTCCAGCGTTCTAGAAACTGAACTGCTCGCCATGGCTCCTATGGGAATCCGGCTGTCCCCGCTGGGCATAGGCGTCTTCTGCTTGCTGGGGGTCGGGGTGCTTTACCATCTCTACATGGGCTCCCTGAGCAGCCGCGTGGCCGCTTTTCTGTTGGGCGAGCGAGCCCCCGCGGCTGCGCCTGCCTCGCGGGTCGACTTGCGCGAGCTGCTCGCTGTCTCCCTACTGGCGGCGGCTCGCGGCGGAGAGGAGGTGAAGCGGGTGCGCGAGAGCAACGTGCTGAACGAGAAGGTGAAGAGCAAGACCCGGGAGGGGGCCGACGAGCGCATGACCCTGGGTGACCAGCTCTCCAACCGCCAGATGTACTATCTGATCCGTAACGCCTTCCCCAACCTGCAGGTGCGCTGCTAATGCCCCCCAGCCCTTTTGGTTTAGGGGGCGCGAGGCCATAGATACAAGCCCCCTCCTCTTTTGCTGGTGATGTCGGGTCCTTTGGAAACTTTCCTGTCAAGCTATGTTTTGGACGTATGTGAGAGAGGTCATGTTGGTTAGATTGCAGTGGTCCCCAACCCTGTCCTGCAGGACCACCAGCTAGTCGAGTTTTCGAGATAGCCCTAATGAAAATGCATGGGGCAGATCTGCATTCCTATCATCTTCATTACATGCAAATCTCTTTCATGCATATTCATTAGGGCTATCCTGACTGGCTGGTGGTCCTCCAGGCCAGGGTTGGGAACCACTGGTAGAGGAGGTCCATGCATCGACTAGCATAAGCCATGCTGTTTTACATTAGAGTAGGTCTGCCACCTCACCATGGTGAACAGGTGTTCAATCCTGCTTTAGAACCCTTATCTACATATGGTTCTGGTTCTGCTTGTATTTGTTTCTCTAAATTAAAATTTTATAGACACAGCCAGATGTAGTCTTAGCTTGCTGTGGGATAAAGCATTTTGATAGCTGTACGGTGTCAGGTCAAAAGCGCGCCAGGACAAAGGCGCATGCAGACAACTGAAGGGCTCCGACGAGGGGTGTGGGGGGGGAACCCCCCCACTTTACTTTATACAGATCGCACCGCGTTGTGAGGGCGTTTTGGGGGGTTGTAATCCCCCACATTTTACTGAAAACTTCACTTTTTCCCTAAAAAACAGGGAAACAGTTAAGTTTCCAGTATAATGAGGGCGGTTACAACCCCCCACAACGCCGCCGCGATCTGTATTAAGTAAAGTGGGGAGGGGGGTTTCCCCAACAAAACCCCCTGTCGGAGCCCCTAAAAACACTTTTTCTTCGGCGCGCGCCGACAACCTAGCGCAAGACGGAAGCGTGCGCCTTTGTCTTCAGCGGTTTTGTTTATGAACCGTTTGGTAACAAAAAATTTAAGCTGCTAATATGTTGAAAGAAGACCAATTCAATCTATTTTTGAGTTGTAGGAGAACCTAGGGTAATTCAGGGGAAGGCCAGATAATGTGGTGCGTAACTATCTGATTCTAGAATACAGTGGGGTTGGGGGAAGGGGGGAGATAAAGGTTCCTGATATTTATAGAACATAGACAAATAAAGGCAGATAAATGACCATATGACCTATCTAGTCTGCCTAACCATTCTATCTTCCTTAGATAGCCAACTTATTTGTCCCAAGATTTCTTGAATTTAGACACTGTTTGCCTCCTCCATCAGGAGGCCATTCCAAACATTCACTATCTTTTTTGTAAAAAAGTATTTTCTGAGGTTACTTCTGAATCTACAGTGGTTCTCCGAAAATAAGACACTGTCATATTCATTTTGGGTACAAAAAATGCACTTGGGCTTATTTTCAAGGGATGTGTACAACGATCATCTCTCACCCATCCCCTTGTGCAGCATCTTTCTATCCCTCCCTCCCACCCCATCCTTCTCCCGTGCAGCAGAACCCCAAAAGCAATCTAAGCATTGTTCTTGCATGCCACATCTTCCCTATAAAATAGAGCTTTAAATGGTTAACAAATAAAAACTTACGGACAGATCATACTTAAGCTGAATTTCAGATGTCATAACCTTTTTTGAAATAAAAAAAGTCTAGAGAACTTTGTGGAACAGATAATACGAAGCCATTCCCTTTGTGCAGCAGAACCCCGCCAACCCAACCCCCTGCGCAGCATCTTTCCATCTCTCCATCCCATCCCCCATGCAGTAGAACCCCGACGACCCTGCCAACCCATCCCCCTACATAGCATCTTTCCATCTCCCTCCCATCCCCCGTGCAGTAGAACCCCGATGACCCTCCCACCGTGATACCGACATACCTCTTTTCCAAACAGCGGCAGTGGCAGCACTGAACAGGCTGCTTCGCGGCCTTCCCTGCCAGGGCCTTCCCTCTTCAGCATTGCTGATGATCTCATTAGTGACACGACAGCACAGGGAAGGCCACAAAGCAGCCTGTTCAGTGCTGCTGCCGCTGCTGTTTAGAATGGAGGTATGTCAGCCTTACGGTTGGAGGGTTGGCAGTGTTCTGAATGGGATGGAAAGATGTTACGCAAGGGGATGGGTGAGAGGGGAGAAAAGATGCTGCACATGGGGAGGGGGGAGAAGCGCTGCCGTTAGCGAATCGGGGGGAGGGGGAATTTGGGGGTTGATCCAAATAGGACTTATTTTTGGGGTAGGGCTTATATTAGGACCTACCCCAAAAATAATGCTAGGGCTTATTTTCGGGGAAACATGGTATCTCTTTTCACCTTCATCCTATTCCTCCTCATTGCAGAGTTTCCTTACAATTGAAAGAGACACGCCTTATGCGCATTTATGCCACATAGGTATTTAAACGTTTCTATCATATCTTCCTTGTCCCGCCTTTCCTCCAAAATATACATATTGAGATCTTTGTCTGTCCCCTTACGTGTTATGATGAAGAACAGACCATTTTAGTAGCTATCCCTATTTATATGTTTTTGAAGGTGCAGTCTCCTGAATTGTACACAGTATTTTAAATTAGGTCTCACTAGAGTCTTGTATACAGGGGCATCAATACCTCCTTTTTCCTACTGGCCATACCTTTCCCTATGCACCCAAGCAGTACCCCCTCATCCATCATGTTCATCTTGAGCTTCTTTTTTTTTTTTTTTTAGACTTTTCCGTGGAATATTATTATGAAGGAGCCCTGACTGGGTTGTGTTTGAAAAGCATGGAAAAGTTAAGTTGTGTAAAGGAAACTAAAAAGAAGGCTAAGGCATCCATATCCAAGTTTTCAACAAATACAGACACCAGCAGCTGGGCATACTGAGCAGAGAGTTGCGTGGGGACAGAAATCCTGCCCGTCCCCACCAGTATCCTGCCCATCCATCCATGCCAGAATCCCCTCCGTCCCCACCCGAACCCATGAGGAATCTCCTCTGTCCCCGCCCGTTCCCCCATAAAAATTACCTGTCCCCATAAAAAGCAGCAATTACTTATGACAGTTTTGATTTTTTTTTTTAAGTCTTAGTTTATTTAAACCTACAATAAAATACAATATAAACAAATAACAGTGAACAGAAATAAGATGCATACATCACCGTAAATATTAGACTAGACATTAGGCCATGTGACTAGGGTCTTACATTTCTTGTTAAAAGGAATAAGAGTTTGATTTTTTGGTAATAAAAACTTGTAGAGCAAACAAAACCGGTTTTACCATTTGGCATAGGTAACTTGTGAGAGGTACTTCCAAGATCAACAAATGGTTGTGTTTTTTTTTAAATATATATAAAGTTTCATTTTTCCATGATCACAGAATCAGTAAGTTTAAATTTAATAATTTTATACAAATAGAAATTAAATAAGGCAAATATTCCCCCTTTGTTCTGTTATTTCAGTCCACTATGTATGGGGGAGAGAATCAAAGAAACAATCGTATTCCATTACAATTACAACATTATTTAAAGTAAACCAATGAGCACCTGAGTCAAACCTAGTTTACTAACTACGAGCGTACTTCTTGTTCCTCAACTGGGGTGCTTACAGTAATCACTTTTTTACCTGAAATAAATCTAAATAACTGGGAGGATTCAAAAAAGGTATATCTAACTCCTTTGTGATTAACAAGACATTTGCAAAGAAATCTAAGTACAAAAGTAGCAGCTAGTTTTATAATCTGGGGCCGCAAAATTAGAAATAGCTTCCTCTTCTTTTGGGTTATTCTAGCTACATCAGGACACATTCTTAACTTTTGGTTCAGAAAAAGTTTATCTTTATTTTTAAAAAAACATTTTTAGTAACCAATCCCTATCTGAGTCTAATGCAAGTTGTACAAACAGTGTGCCTAAAGACACTTGTTCAAGAGTCTGATTTTTTTTATTTTTTTTTAAATATTTGTCAAATCCAGTAAGTCAAATTCATGATCTTCTTGGTCTTCAATAGGTTTTTTTTCTTTCCAGAAAGCAGATAGTACATTTTCGAAATAGGTGGAAAGGATGCTTGAGATATCTTCAAAACTTCTACTAAATATCTTTTTAAACAATTCCAAAGCTAAAATCGTGGTTAATTTAGGAAAGTTTATTATCCTTAAATTCTGTCACCTTATAACATTCTCAAGCATTTCAAACTGAAAGTTACTATTTCCATTTTCCTTTATAAGGAGCTGGTTTTGAGCTCCTAATACTTCCATCTCTTTCCCATAAGCTATTAATTCTTTTTCAAGTTTTTCAATCTTATGTTGTATTTTGGAAGATTCTAATAAGACTCCTGAGCACTGAGTTATTAAATTCTGGATCTGGTTACCTAATGAAGAATGTAATTATGATATTGCTTCCCAAATTGAGTTTAAGTCAATTATCGGTGACTTTTTTTAAAGGAGTTAGTACAAGCTTCAAATAATTTTTTGCTTTCACAGTACCTGAGGAACCAGGAAATTCTAGTGACTTCTGTGCTCCTACAGTCGACTCCAAGGCTGCAGCGGTTGTAATACAGATTCAGCCAATACCCGCTGAATTGTGAGGTCTTCACTCTCTTCGCAGCTCTCGGACATTGCTGCTTCATTTCACTTACTCGCTGTTCTGAAAGACAACGATTGGGGAATGGTTGGGCCGGTATGTTCCGCTCCTCCGGAGAAAGGCTGGCTGCCTCAAGAGAGGCACAAGAATCCTCCGACAAGCTCGCCCCTCTAGCCGAGGACTTCTCACCCGGATCACCTGTAGGTTGACGCTCCACAAAAACATCCATTGGCCCCAACTTCTGAGCTTCTGGCCCGGGTTCGGATGGGAAAACCCGGGTCTTCGATTTTCGTTTCACCATCAAGGTAACAGGCAAAAGGGACAGCGGCGTTCTGCCAAGCTCCTCACTGTGCTATCTTAATTAGGCTCCTCCCACAAATGTTTTTTAATGCAGCAATGAGTAAAAAATCAAACAATACAGCATCAAAATAATTTAAAGCAGAATTGAGAGAGGCACTTTTCAGGACAATGGTTGCATAAGAAAAATGTGCCAAAACTGAACTGGAAACCCAAAACAAACTCAGCAAGTATTTCATTTTGTACTAAAAACAATTGGTGGCATAACCATGAGAGGGGGCTGGGCCTCCCACTTTGAGCTTAGCCCCCCATCAAAATGAACATCTCCCATGTTGTAGCTGGTGGGACATTTTGTTTTTCCCATCATCTTGGCCCCAGTTACTGCTTTTATCTATCTTCTACTAATTCTCTTTCCAGGCCTCGGGAACCCCGTGAGCCTGGGGGGGGGGAGATTCCCGCGGGAGTCCCATGAGCCTGGGGGGGATTCCCATGGGAGTCCTGTGAGCCTGGGGGAGAACCCCGCGGGAGTTCCATGAGCCTGGGAGAGATCCCCGTGGAAGTCCCATGAGCCTGGGGAGATCCCTGCGGGAGTCCCACGGGATCCCTGCAATCCCCGTTCCTGTGCAGACCTCTAATACTGAGGCTGCAAGTGCGGCAGGCTGTTTTGTTTCTGCTGCTGCTTATTTAGAGGAGAAGCAGCAGCACTGGCTGAGAGAGTAGTGGAGAAGTACTGTTCTTGGTGTGTGGCAGCAGCAGCTGGGGTATCAGATGGGGAGAAGAGACATGAGGGAGATGTGATGAAAGGGGGAGGAGGAGAGAAAAAAAGAAGATGCTGGAAGGAAAGAGTGGAGTGATACTGTATGGAAGGAGGGAAGAGACATAAGAAGATATGGAAAGGGAGAGATGGGCAGACATTTTATAGAAAGGGGTACAGGGAAGATACTGGATGAAAAAGGTTAGAGTAGTGAAAGAGGGTAGATGGTGTGGGGAAGAGACAGGTGGGAGATCATGGAAGAAGGGAAGTGAAAGGGGAGACTGGATGGAAAGGAGAGAGGAGGCAGATGGTGTATGGTAGTGGGGCAAATACAGAGGTGGATCATACTGGATGGAAGGGGAGACATAAAGAGGAAGAAGAAACTGAGAGAAGGGGGCAGATGCTGTATAGAAATGGGGAAGGCAGATTCTGGATAGAATATGAGAGAGAGGGCAGGTGATGGAAGGGGGAAGCAAAAATGGAGATGCTGGATGGAAAGGAGATAAATCTGGACATAGAGGTAGAAAAATAAATAGAAGAAAGCTGAAAGAAAAAGGAGAAAAATATCCTAGCAAGAGATTTAAGTTAGAGGAAAGCAGAAACCAGAGAAGTAAATGACCAGAAAACAAAGGCAAAAAAAATAATTTTAATTCAGGTAAAGTAGTGTGGTAAATAGAAAATAGAATTAAGATGATATCTTTTCATTGGACTAATTTTAATACATTTTTGACCAACTGTCAGAGACCAACATCTCCTTTTTTAGGTCAGGACAGCTTATTGTCTTGACCTGGGGACTGAAAAATGTTTAAGTCCTTTCAATAAAATTTCTATTTTTTTTTACTTACTGTATATTTGTAATTCTTAATTTGTAATGTACAATGTTTATAATATCATCAGGGTAATGTAATGAAAATTTTTTGCTTACATCAAATCCTTTGCTCACAAAAAAATAAAAATTTGCTCACATGAATTCTGTCTTTAGAGGGAACATTACCCTAGTCTTACCCCCCTCTTTTACAAAGCCGCGCAGCAACAGTCCCAATTCCCTTTAAATCTCTATGGGCTTCGGGGCCGTTACTATGCAACAGCTGCTAGCGTGGCTTTGTAAAAGAGGGGGGTTAGTATTTTGGGAAAGAGTAAACAAGCTCCACTCCACTCGGTATTTTATATACCTCTATCATATCTCCCATGAGCTGTTTCTTCTCCAAACTGGAGAGCCCTAGCCACTTTAGCCTTTCATAGGGAAGTCGTCCTTTTCCCTACCATCATTTTTGTCGCCCTTTTCTGTACCTTTTCTAGTTCCACTACAAGTACATCTTTTTTGAGGTACGGCAACCGGAATTACATACAGTAGTCAAAGTGTAAAGAGCTCTTAGCACTCAGGGAACAGGTCCGTTCTCTTGAGTCTAGAGTAGAGGTCTGCACGGGAACGGGGATCGTGGGAATCCCGCAGGTCCCGCGGGGGTGCTGCGAGAATCTCCCCCTTAACCCACGGGACTCCCACGGGGACCCCCCTCTGGCCCACGGGACTCCCACGGGGATGGAAGGCTTTGGAAGCAGGGTTCGCTCATATAATATAATGGACACATCAGCCTTAGTAAAAGAGGGGGTTTATAAGTTAATTACCTGAACAGAAAACAAAAAAAGGGTTCCACCAAAGAGATTCCACAAGGAAAACAGCAACGCAAACACAAAAGAAACTGTGGAATTGATGATCCTGTCCGAAGTAATTGCTGCTTTTTTATGGGGACGGGCAGGGATGGAGGGAATTCTTTGTGGGGACGGGTGGGGACGGAGAGGATCCTGGCAGAGATGGGCGGGGATAGGTGGGATTTTTGTCCCCGCACAACTCTTTAGTCTAGAGTAGCAGACATGGAGAAGCTGAGAGAGACAGAGAGGTACATAGAGGAGACCTACAGGGACGTTGTAGAAAAGTCCCACCTTCAGTCTGGCTGCCTCTGTGCTGCCTCAGAGGAGGGAAGTCTCCTTAAAGGAGAGCATCACACTGGTGAAGTAGGAGACAATCCTGTAGCCAGGACAAGCCCACCAGGGAATGCAATGTCCTCTTGCACCGAGGATTAGTGCTGCTCGATTCACAGAAATGGCAAAACCATTGATTATGGTTTAATTAAGTCAGTATTGAAAACCTTCCCAGAAAACACGAACTTGGTATTTGTAGCACCATCACAGAAGCTCATGTAAACCACTGTGAACTGACCTCCAAGTCGTTAGTAGTAGTATAGAAGCTTTCAATAAACAATACTCTGGCAATGCAGTACCACTTTATAACATCACCACATTGCTCCAAAATTTGTGGACTAGATACACACACACAGCACTAGGCCTGAAGCTGTCTTATCATTTCTTTATCTACTTTCCTGTCCCTTTCTTTGTCTCTTGATTGTTAAACTGGGTTAAGCATTTTTCCTCTAAATCTTTTTAAGGTTGTTAGTTTTTTTTAAATTTTGAATCAAGTGCCTTTAACAAGGCAAACAAATACATAAAATTTAAAAAAGAATATAGAATAATAATATATCCATACTGTATAATGCAATACAATTGTATTATACAGTATGGATAAGGGAGATGAAGCAGTTACATAAGAGGAAAAGGGAGACATGATATAAGTATTTTATCACAGAAAGCAACCATGGTGTCCATGCTTGGTACATATAGGAGATACTGTGTTTCAGCTGCTTCATATTTTCTTTAAAGATATAAATAGCTCCATCATTTGAGCATATTGAGTTTGGAGTTGTTTTTCTAGTAGCTCGCTATAAAAAGAGTGGCTAACGGAAGCATGATATTGAAGAGTTTACTATACTGACCTGAAATTGCAAGTACCATAGAAGAATGACAATTTTATAGGAGATGAAGGTTGATTGATTTTAAGGGAAGGATTTTGATGATTCTGTTCCAAATTGAATTCCAGAAGTAATGAACATTTATCACAATCAGATGTGACGTGGCATGGAATACCAATTTCTTTTGAGCAGGCCCAGCGTATTTGTGATGATTTTCCTCTAGTGAATTTAACTAATTTAGATGGAATCCAATAAGCTTTCTGCAGAATGAAAAAATAGCAGCTGAGAGAACAGGTCAAGCTGTTTTGGACCAAAAAATTAGCCAGAGTTTATCAGGCTTGATTCTGAATTGTTTACAAAAAGTTCTCTATAAGAGTAGGTATTTTTGAATCCCTCTTGAATTTCCTTATATAAGAACATAAGAATTGTCATATTGGGACAGACCGAAGGTCCATTAAGCCTAGTATCCTGTTTCCAACAGTGGGCAACAGTTCTCCAGCTGCATTGCTACCACTAGGGGGTGGAATATTTTCAGTCGCTAAGGACAGGTATGTTCCCTGGAGTCCTGCAGAACTTGCCTGTCCCTCACAATTGAAAAATGTGACAGTAAAACAGCACCCTCTATTGGTGAGACTGTGGGTGGAGGACTCCTGCTCAGCTTAGAGGGAACAGTGGCCAAGTACCTAGCTAGATCCCAGGTACTGAAACAGATTTTATGCTGCTTATCCTAGGAATAAGCAGTGGATTTCCCCAATAAAAAGGCCTATGGACTTCTCTTTTAGGAAATTATCCAAACTTTTTTTGACCCTTCTGAGCTAACTGATTTCACCACATTTTCTGGAAATGAATTCTAGAGTTTAATCACTTTGTGTGAAGAAATATTTTCTCTGTTTGTTTTAAATGTATTATGCCCCCTAGTCCTAGTATTTTTGGAAAGAGTAAACAAGTAATTCATATCTACCTTTTATCCCAAGACAAGCAAGCAGCATATTCTCAACATGTGGGTGACGTCATCCACATGCGGAGAGCCTCGCAAGCAACTTGCTTGTAGAGCTTCAAAGTTCACGAGTGTCACATCGTGCATGCGCGAGTGCCTTCTCGCCCGAATCAGAGCACGCGTCTCCTCAGTTGTTTTTCCACGTAGCTGAGAAGCATCTGTTTCTAGCTCTGCCCCGTTGTCCTTTGCCTTCTCACACTGCGGCTTTGTTTCTTTATTTCTTTTGTTTTCAAATCGCTATGTGCTGCGTGTAAAAATAAAGACAACCTTTTTTTTCTTCTTGTTTCCGTCGACCGGCTTGGGTTGCGGTCCTAGCCGCGGGTCTTCGTTTCGGCTGCGGCCTTTGTTTTCTTTCATGTCCCGGCTTGTTACGGGATTCAAACGCTGTAGTCAGTGTAACTGTGTGTTTTCTCTCACTGACCTCCACCGTTGGTGTATTAATTGCTTAGGACCCGACCACCGTCCTGAGTCCTGCACCCGCTGTGCTACTTTTCAGAAATGGGCTCTCAAGAGATGTCAGGTCCAGATTCAGCAACTTTTCGTGGTCATGGAACCGCCTGCTGAAAAGGCCTTGTCCTCCACCTTGACCCCGTCAGTGCCCGAGGTCGAGCGGTTGACCAACGAGGCCAAGTCTCCGTGGGGAAGTCCTCGTCTGCTGCTCCTCTGAAGACCTCGTCGTCGGGCAAGTTTTCCTTTTTCCTCTGCAGGTTCACTGGCTAGGAAGCCTCCAGCCCTTCAACCAGAGTCTCGGGCAATCCAGGCAACGAGTACAGTCGTGCCGGCCTCTACGAGACCTCCTTCGAAGCATGCCTCCAATAATAGGGAATACTCATCCTCGAGGTCGCCCTCTATTGAGCGCACTGCTGTACCTTCAAAACCAGTTTCATTGGTTACAGTGCCAGCTTTCCATGCTGGAAGCTATTCTATATAAGGAGCTTAGCACTATGTTTGCTCAATATGCTCCGGCCTCGACCCTGCTCCCTGCAAGCCAATCTGAGCATGTATTCGAGGCTCAATCTGCTAAGTCTGTGAGGCCTTGTGCCTCGTCCTCGAGTGAGTCCTCGCCTCATCAATCCAGGCCTCGTACTCTAGCTGTCTAGCTTTCGAGGCAGTCAAGAAGCCTTGATCTGATTCCTCCTAGAGGTACTCCTCTTCATCGAGGCACC
The DNA here is from genome assembly GCF_902459505.1 of Geotrypetes seraphini. Classification (NCBI taxonomy): domain Eukaryota; kingdom Metazoa; phylum Chordata; class Amphibia; order Gymnophiona; family Dermophiidae; genus Geotrypetes; species Geotrypetes seraphini. Next base: position 115,281,983 of record NC_047085.1, read on the forward strand.
TCTCTTCGAGGCAGGATACGGATCCCTCTCCTCCTTGCGCTTCGAGGCCCAGGCGAGGTCTCGTGATGGACTTCCTCATCAGCCTCGTTCCACTCCATCTCGAGGCTCTTTGAGGCCCCGGACTCCTCTTTCGAGGCATGCTGCAGGGGATCCTCGTTCTCCTATTTCTACGAGGCATATGTCAAAGCACTCAGTTCATATTCCTCCTGCCTCTCCGATCGCTTCTAAATGAAAGTATTCTCTGACTCCTCCTGCAGCAGAACTTCTTCCCTGACTCTTTCATTGGATTCTGCCCTTCAGTATCAGTACTCCAGGGAGGCTTCTCCATCATATTCTGCAGCTACACATTCATCTATGATATGAGTAAGGCTCTTCACCTTGATTTGCAAGCTGAATCCAAGTATAGTTGGAGCTGCCCCATCCACCAAAAGAGTCGTTGAGGCTTCCTATGAATCCTCCGGCGTCCGGCTTTCCTAAGGAATTTGGAGACACCTTATTCCATCCCGGTTATACCCTCAAAAATGGAATCCTGTTACTGCATGGTTCCTTGTACAGGGTTTGACAAGCCTCAGTTGTCCCACCTCTTATTTGAAGTACTGCATAATCACCATGCCCTATTTCTTCTCAGACTTGCCAGAACATTGTTTGCCTGAGTTTCAACAGCTCCAGCATACCCTGTCCCAGTTGCGAGTACACATGGTCCAGGCAGCATACGATGCTTTTGAAATTTCATCCAGAGTCACTGCTTTTTCAGTGGCAATTGGACGTCTGGCTTGGTTACGGATTGTGGACATGGATTCCAATCTTCAATACCGACTGGCCAATATTCCCTGCTAGAGAAATGAGTTGCTTGATGAATCCATTGAGACTGCCACCAAATGCCTTTCAGAGCATGAGCGATCTTTTCCCTCTCTGATTCGTCCTAAGCCTAAATCGCCGGTGGCTAAGCCTTATAAGCCTCCTCCACGTCGGTATCCACAGAAATCTACTCCGGCTTGTTCCAGGCCTCCACCTCCGAAACAGCCTCAGCAACACCATCCGCCTAAATCCCAGACTCTCCTTTTCCCATAGGAGGTTGTCTCCATCATTACTATCAACGATGGGAGCAGATTACATCAGACCACTCGGTTCTTACCATCATCAAGGAGGGTTACTCGCTTCATTTTCTTCAAATTCCACCAGATCTCCCTTCAAGAGTGTCTTTCCAGTGTGTCGCAACTCCCCCTTCTTCAGGAGGCTCAGGCCCTTCTTCGCCTCCGTGCCATCGAGGCGATTCCTTTAGCTCAGCGGAACATGGGATTTTTATTCCCGTTATTTTCTGGTTCCACAGAAGATGAGCGATCTGCGGCCTATCCTGGATCTCAAAGTTCTCACCAACTTTCTTGTCAAAGAAAGGTTTCAAATGCTCTCTCTAGCGTTCCTGTATCCCCTGATGGATTACAGAGATTGGCTATGCTCTCTAGATCTCGAAGAGGCTTACACTCGCATTCCAATTCACCAACCTCTCGCAGGTTTCTCGGATTCAGGGTGGGAAATTTTCAGTGTAAAGTCCTGCCTTTCGGCCTGGTATCCTCTCCATGAGTTTTCACCAAGTGCCTGGTTGTATTTGCGGCAGCTCTGTGCAACCCCGGCCTTCAGGTTTTTCCATATCTGGACGATTGGCTCATCAAAGCATCGTTGCAGCAGGGGGTTACTGTAATGACCCAATGGACTATTTGGTTTTCTACCAAGTCTGGATTTCGAGATCAACTTTCCAAATTCCCAGCTACAGCCCTCTCAAACACTACAGTTTATTGGAGCCATCCTGGTCACTTTTCGATTAAGGGCTTTCCTTCCTCAGTAACGTCAGGATGCTCTCGTTCAACTCTGTCGAAAAGTATCATCTCTCTCCTCACTGTCAGTGAGGCACATGATGGTTCTACTAGGCCCCATGGCCTCTACATTTCAAGTGACTCCTTTTGCCAGATTTCACCTCTGAATTCCTCAGTGAACCCTAGCATTTCGGTGGGCGCAGGCTTGCGTTCACTCTCTCAAAGAATCGTGACTCCTTCGTTGAGACAGTCTCTCCACTGGTGGATGCTCTCTTCCAACCTCTCCAGAGGATTACTGTTTCAAACATCCTCTCATCAGAATGTCCTCCCGACAGATGCTTCGACCTAAGCTTGGGGGGCTCATCTGGGTGGTCTCCGTACTCAAGGCCATTGCTCCAGCACAGAGCGTCAGTATCGCATTAACTGTTGGAACTCAGAGCGATCTTCAGTGCTCTCAAATCTTTTCAGCATCTTCTCCATGCTCAAATGGTCCTTATTCGTACAGACATCCAAGTCGCCATGTATTTCGTCAACAAGCAGGGGGGCACAGGATCTCTCCCCCTTTACCAGGAAGCTCAGAGGGTGTGGGACTGGCAAATTCATCACAACACTTTTCTGAAAGCCGTCTCCATTCAAGGCGAGAAAATCCAGCTGACGGACAAATTGAGTTGTCTTCTGCAACCTCATGAATGAACACTCCGTTCCTCGCCTCTTCATCACATTTTTCTCTGTGGGGGACTCCGCAGATAGATCTCTTGTGTTTCCCCCACAACAACCAACTGCCTCAGTTCTGCTCTCCTCACTGACTGGAGGCAGATGCCTTTCTTTTGTAATGGACGAATCTGTTTCTGTATGCATTTCCTCCATTTCCTCTCATTCTCAAGATCCTTGTCAAGCTCAAACAAGAACATGCCACTGTGTTTCTCATAGCTCCTCGGTGGCCCAGACAACCGTGGTTCTCCCTTCCTCTTCAACACAGCTGCAGGGAGCCATTCCTTCTACCTGTTTTTCCATCTCTGCTTGCACAAAATCAAGGGTCTCTGCTTCATCCCAACCTGCAGTCTCTATACCTGACAGTTTGGTACCTCTCAACATAGCTCCTTCCCAGTTTTCTCAATCTGTCAAGGACATTTTCGAGACTTCCAGGAAGCCTACTGCTAGGCAAATCTACCATCAGAAATCTACTAGATTCTCTGCTTGGTGCACCATTCATCACAAGGAGCCTCAGTCTACCTCCTTGTCTTCAGTTTTGCACTATCTGTTGCATTTCTCTCAATCAGACCTCAAATCAACATCCATTCGAGTCCATTTCAGTGCAATTGCTGCTTGTCATCAGCATTTGGAGGGGAAACCTCTGTCTGCTCATCCTTTGGTTTCCAGGTTTATGAAAGGACTTTTCAATACCAACCCTCCTCTCAAACTGCCTCCAGTGGTTTCGGATCTCATTGTTGTTCTTATGCGACAGATGCAGCCTCCATTTCAACCAATGTCTTCGGCTCATCTCAAGTACCTCACTTGGAAAGTATTTTTTCTCATTGCTCTCATGCCTGCTCTCAAAGTCAGTGAGCTACAAGCTCTAGTTGCAGATCCACCTTTCACTGTTTTCCATCATGACAAGGTGGTCCTTCGTACACATCCACAATTCTTCCCAAAAGTAGTTTCAGAATTTCATATCATCCAATCCATTATCCTTCTGGTGTTTTTTTACAAAGCCTCATTCTCATCCTGGACAATCAGCTCTTCATACTCTGGATTGCAAACGTGCTTTCACCTTCTACTTGCAAAGGACTAAGCAACAGAGATCTTCTCCTCAACTATTTGTCTCCTTCGATCCAAACAAGTTGGAACATCCAGTTTCTAAGCAAACCATCTCCAGCGGGATGGCTGCTTGCATCTCTTTCTTCTATGCTCAGGCTGGTCTGCATCTGCAGGGTTGAGTTCCAGCCCATAAAGTTAGAGCCATGTCGGCATCAGTAGCTTTCCTTACATCTACTCCAATTGAGGAACTCTGCAAAGCTGCCACTTGCACTTCGGTTCATACATTCATCTCTCATTATTGTCTGGATGTTTTCTCCACACGGGCTGGCCTTTTTGGCCAAGCAGTTTTACAAAGTTTGTTCTCCTAAATTGCCAACACTCCCACCATCCCATTCTGGTTAGCTTGGAGGTCACCCACATGTTGAGAATATGCTGCCTGCTTGTCCTGGAATAAAGCACAGTTACTTACTGTAACAGTTGTTATCCAGGGACAGCAGACAGATATTCTCACAACCCACCCACCTCCCCTGGTTGGCTTGTTAGCTAGCTATCTGAACTGAGGAGACGCGCGCCCTGACTTGTGCGGGAAGGCACTTGCACATGCGCGGTGTGGCACTCGCGAACTTTGATGTTCTACAAGCAAGTTACTTGCAAGGCTCTTCGCTAAGGGGCTCCGTGGATGATGTCACCCACATGTTGAGAATATCTGCCTGCTGTCCCTGGATAACAACTGTTACGGTAAGTAACTGTGCTTTCCACTCTACTCAGTATTTTATAGACCTCTGTCAAATCACCCCTGAGCCGACTTTTCTTCAAGCTGAGAGTCTTAGCCTTTGTAGCCTTTCCTCATAGGGAAGTTGTCCCATCCCGTTTATCATTTTCGTTGCCCTTCTCTGTACCTTTTCTAATTCCGCTATATCTTTTTTGAGATAAGGCGACCAGAGCAGCACACAGCATTCAAGGTGTGGCTTTACCATAGAAGCAATACAAGAGCATTATAACATTTTCATCTTTGTTTTCCATTCCTTTCCTGATAATTCCTAAGATTCTACACTTTTCCCTCCGTATTCACGGTTTTAGCAATTACGGTTTTGATTATTCATGGTTTTTAGCTTGCTGGCACCTCCCCCCCAAATTACATCAGCTTGCATAGAGAAATTGCTGATTCCAAGCGTTTACGGAGAAAATCGCTGATTCCCAGCCCTTCCTTCACCGTGTTTTGCCTCTCCTTCAGGAACAGGCCAGGTCTCCCACCATGTTATTCGCGGTTTCACCATATTCACGATGGTTTTTAATAAAAAACAGCGAATAACATATGAAAAAGTTATTCACAGTTTTCTGTATTTGCGGTTCTGTTAATCCCCCATCACAGTGAATACGGAGGGAGAAGTGTATTTGCTTTCTTAGTTGAGGGTTTCAACGTATCCTCAATATAGATACCTAGATCCTTTTCCTGTTCAGTGACTCCTGCATCACATACCTGTAGTTCAGGTTCCTCTTTCCCACATGCATCATTTTGAATGTATTCACATGAAATGTCATCTGCCATTTTGACACCCAGTCTAACAAGGTCTTCTTGCAAATCTTCACAACTTTGTGTCATCAGCAAATTTAATTATCTCACTAGTTATTCCCATCTCTAGATCATTGATAAATATGTTAAAAAGCAGTGGCCTCCAGCACAGACCCCTAGGGAATCCAAAGAGAATAATGATCATTAAAGCCTACTTTCAGTTTTCTGTCACCAGTTCTTAATCCATAATAAGACATTATTACCTCCTATATCCCATGACTTTCTAATTTCTTCAGAAGTCTTTGATGAGGTACTTTCTGAAATGCTTTTTGAAAATCCAAATACACAATATCAGCCGGTTTACCTTTATCCACATGTTCATTTATCCCTTCAGAGAAATACAGTAGATTGGCGAGACAATATTCCCCTTGACTAAATCCATGTTGGCTTTCTCTCAATAATCCATGCTTTTAATTTGGAAGCTCTTTTGTTTCCAGTCACTATTTGGCTGAATAGTGATTTAAATTTGAATATGAACAACCCAGGATTCTACTGTGCTAAATTCTACTGAAATAAACACTTGATCACTGATTTTATGTTCCTTCTTTTTTTATTTATGTTAAAGCTCAGTGCCCATTATTTGTATTTGGCCAGATAATATTTTTCATTGCTCATATTTGGCCAAATAATAAAATATGCTAATGGAAATTATGTGTGTAATTGCTGTCATAGAATTAGCACTTAGAACTAGATTCAGAAAAAGGAAAAGATGCATACTGAGCAATGTACTGTAAATAGCATTCTGATTTGGGCGCTGTTGATAGACTAACGCAGGGCTACTCAAATGGGTCCATAGGCCAGTTGGATTTTCAGAATATGTCTAATGAATATGCATGAGAGAGATTTGCATATAGGTGACAGGCATATTCTGAAAACCGAACTGGACCCATTTGAGTAGCCCTGGACAAACAATGCAATGCCAGGGTCTGCGCCCAACTTTGGTTGCGAGGACTTCACCAACTGAAACCCAGTATAAATTCTTGTGCATAAATCTTGTGTGCATCTCCCGAATTCTGTAATAGTACACTCATCTTTATTGATCACCCCTGACCTGCCCATATCCCTCCTGTGGCCGCACTCCGTTTTATCAATTGCACACTAAAAAGTTTGTATGCACAATGGGAGAAGGATTTCCCCTGCAGGGCTAGGCTGTTACATTTTTCAAAAAGAAAGTTCCTTACTTTGAAACCTCAGCACAAATAATTTGGTATACGATACATTTTCTCCTTGTGTTATTCATGATGCACAGTGATAGAAAAGAGGCTTTCTGATCTTTTCTGTATATCTGCCTAGGATCCCCCATCCCTACCTGAAATGTAAGTTTCTCTTGGATAAGTATTGGGTTCTTTCTACTGTTTGCCAACTCTGGTGTTACTCCTGCTGGGGCTCAGAGCAGAACTTTAGGAGGAGGCCTCAAAGTAGTAGGCAGTATCTTTCATCTTCAGGCAGGCTTGAGGTCCCTAAAGCATAGAGGCCCAGGGCAACTGCCCTGTTTGCAAACATCCCCTCCCCCTCCACAAGCACCCTAATTTCAGTCTTGTATCTGGTTCGCTCTCCTCTGCCTTTGTTGAATGAGCACTGGGTAGTTAGGAAGTTTCAAGTTTATTTAATCTTGATATACCGCTTTAATTACTACCAAAGCGGTTTACATTGTACAAAATTTAAAATGTAAGTAAAAATGGGGAAATGAAAGCACAAACTACAAAATATTACTGACGAGACATGCTACAAAAGGGAAATGGGTGGGATACATTATAAAAAAAAGAAAAAGAAAGGGGAATGGCAAGAACAAAAGGGAGAAGGGGAATGTTGGATATGTGGCCTTTGTCTGAGTCTCATTTGCATTTGCTATGCACTGATTGGCCTTATTCAGAGTTAGCTGAACTTCCTTTTCTCCTTGCCAGATCAAACTTCTGCAGCTTCCTCTTAGACACTGCTTATGGTCTGAGTTATAAGAAAAACAATGAGAAATAATTATTTTCTTGAAGACAGGCTAGGGGTGAGTTGATTTACTTATATGATGGGTAAACATACGAGTTTTCATATTAACACACTCAGCGAACTTGGCATGTCACTGTGCCATTTCTTACAAATTGCATCACTTGGAATCCTCAGCAGGCCATTTCATTTCATTAATTAAAATTTATAAAACTGCCTTTTATCAAGGCAATGTATAACTATACATACACAATTTAAAACACATAAATTCAAATCAGACTGAATAACAATAGGGGAGTCCAAAGCTCAAGATCAACATTGTCTGCCATGGGTGAACAAGAACTGCTTCAAAAGCCATGATACAAGTCTGTGGCAACATAGTAAATGAGTGGTCCATCCAGTCTGCCCAACCATACATGCTCCATAAATTAATTATTTAGTTTAAATGGTCCTTTTACTTAGATATTTCTGGGCCAGAAACCCAGAGCTCTGCCCAATACTGTGCTTAGGTTCCATGTACTGGAGTCTCCATCAAAGCTCACTCCAGCCCATTTTAACCATCCCAGCCATCAAAACCCTCCCTAGCCCATCCTCAATTGAATGTTCATATACGGGATACAGGCCGTGCAGTACTGGCCTTAGTTCCTTCAATGTATACCCATTATTTTCTGATTAGAGATCCTCTGTGTTCATCCCAGGCTTGTTTGAACTCGGTCACCGTTTTCTTCTCCACCACCTGCCTCGTGAGCGCATTCCACGCATCAACCACTCTCTCTGTAAAGAAGAATTTCTTAACATTACTCTTGAATCTACCACCCATCAACCTCAAATTATGCCCTCTGGTTTTACCATTTTCCTTTCTCTGGAATAGATTTTGTTCTACATTAATACCTTTCAAGTATTGAACGTCTGAATCATATCGCCCCTGTCCCTCCTTTCCTCTAGGGTATACATATTCAGGGCTTCCAGTTGTTCCTCATACGTCTTCTGGTGCAGACCTCCTACCATTTTTGTCGCCTTCCTCTGGACCGCTTCAAGTCTTTTTATGCGGTCTCTAAAATTGAACACAATACTCCAAGTGGGGCCTCACCATCGATCTGTACAGGGGCATCAACACCTTCTTTCTTCTACTGGTCATGCCTCTCTCTATGCAGCCTAGCATCCTTCTGGCAACAGCCACTGCTTTGTCGCACTGTTTTTTCACCACTTGGTACTCCCACTGCCCTGGTACATTAACTAGATTGTGAGCCCACTTGGACAGATAGGGAAAAATGCTTGAGTAGCTGAATAAATTCATGTAAACCAGGGGTGTCAAACTCAATCACATAAGCCGAAATCTAAAACACAGGCTAAGTCACAAGCCAAATATTTTATTAAGATACTTAGTCGTAGTATAGATCCTTCCTCACCCTGAGACACCATATCTCACACTATCCTCTTGCATTAACCCTGTCTTGTATTCTTTCTTTTTTGAATGAGGGTGTTGCCAAGGATTTGGTGTATAATTCACTTCAGCTTCAAGTGGTAACCATGGCTTGCTGCAGGGGCTGGGTGGCTCACTCTTCCCTTGCATCTCAGCCCACTGTAGTTCGGTTCCTGCCAGGAGTACAGCACAATCGTCCGTCTGTTAAGAAATCCTGTCCGTACTAGAGTCTTAAGTTAGTTCTTGGGACTTTACAGAAAGCCCCGTTTGCACCTTTGTCTAATGAGACTCTAAAGGATGTTATGTTGTAAAAGGTGTTTCTGGTAGCCATGGCTTCAACCCGGTGGGTTTCTCATTTGCAGGCCTTGTCCTGCAGGGATTCCTTTTTGGGATTTACGGATTCTAGGCTGTCAGTTCAGACAGTACCATAGCTTCTTCCTAAGGTAGTGTCCGTGTCATTCTTTCTTCTCAGCTGCTCTCACTTTTCCTTCCTGCTTTCTGGGAGGAGGCGTGCTTTTCTTCATTTCTTAAGAATGTGTAGAATTCTTCTATACTATTTGTAGGTTGCTAACGACTTTACACATTTAGAATACCTCTTTCTATTATTCAAGGGATGTGACGAGGGTATGGTAGTGTCCAAAGCCTACATCGCTTGATGGCTCAAGGAGGCCATTGTTTCTGCTTACTGGTTCACAAGGAAGCAGTTGACGGTAGATGTTCATAACCATTCAAACAGAGCAATGACTACTTGGACTTAGTCCAGAGGTTTTTCCTTGGAGGAGATTTGTCCTGTGGCTACTTTGTCTTTCAAGAATTTCTTTTCTAAACATTACCAGTTAGATGTGGTGCCATGTGCAGAAGCTGCGTTTGGGGCTTCGGTTATTGTGAAGACACCGTTTGTTTCCCATCCAGATTGAGGATTGCTTTGCTACATCCTACTAGTCAGGATTCATCTGCTGCTGTTGCTAAGGAAGGAAAAATTATGTTCGTACCTGTTAATTTTCTTTCCTTTAGATGCAGCAGATGACTCTAGAGCCCCACCCTTTCTGGATGTTGTCTGTTGGTTTATAGTTTTCAATTTCAGAAGTTTTGTATTATTTTCTTTGAAATTGAGTAAGGGAAAGAAGTTTTTTACATGCCCAGCAATATTACTAGTTCCAGATGCTTGGGCAAGGAGCAATACTGAAGATACAGGAGGTGTGCCAGCCAATAGGACCACCTGTTAATCAGTTTCTTTATCTCCAGCTGCCGGTAGATGTCTGCTATACCCACTAGTCTCTGGATTCATCTGCTGAGTCTAAAGGAAAGAAAATTAACAAGTACAAATATAATTTTTCCATCTCAAATGACCATGAGGGCCTTTAGGTTCTTAAAACAGTATTAAAATACTGAAGGGCCACCCCACTTAAAGCTCAGTGAATCTGTGATAAATTTGATTGCTGTTTGGAAGCCAATGTAGGACAGCTGGATGTGGGCTAATATGCTCTTACTGACATACCCTTGGCAACAGTCATGCCATTGCATTGTGGACCAATTGCAAGGGTGTGCAAGGAGGACTTGGGCAACCCTGAGTACAGTGAGCTGCAATATAATGCTAAAGTCATCAATTTGCAATAAACTCTGAAGCCCCCACAATAATCATAGTTTATATAATGTGCAGCATATAATGTCTCACATGCTTTCATAGAGAATAGTTGGTCCAAAATGACCCCCAAACTCTGCATTTCAGTGGCCTAGGTTAAGTTGATATTTATTTATTTTATTTATATGCCACTTATATCCTAAGTGGTTTTACATTCATATACTTTATCATATTTCCTTATCTGTCCCGGCATGCTCAAACTCTATCTAGTGTACCTGGGGCAATGGGGGAGGGGGAGATTAAGTGACTTCCCCATGGTCTGACATTGTAGAAGAAAGGATTAGTGCAGCACCTTTCACAGTAAACTTATTAAGGATCAGAAGCTAGCTCTGGGAGGAGGGCCAGGCAAGGGGATAATTCAGCAGTAACCTTTCCTGGAATTTGGTAGGCTGAGCCTGAGGTACAGTATTTTCCTGCCAGTGCTAGGTTTAATGGCTGACATGGCCTAGTGGTTCATGCAAATGGCTGATAATGCATGCTGATCTAGCTATATTCTGTATTCATTCCTCAAAGACAGTGATGCCTCTTGTCCTTGGGAGTACGGTTTGCCATGTGAGGGAGAATTACCACCTGAATCATTTTTCTGAAGCAGGTCCTGCATTAGGAGGATCAATTGCAGTTCTTGTAAAACTTACTTGATGATGTGAGTGAACTGCAGTGCCAGTCTCCCTTCTCATCTACCAGATGGGTGCATTTGAAGGAGCCATTATTCATTGGGCTGGAACACAGTAAAATCATTGTTCACATCTCACCAGGCTGGTTTTAGCAAACTGAAACTTCATTTGGGGAGAGAGGAGTAATGTCTAAGAGAAAATATTTATTTTTAACAGATAAACACAGAGGAACATCTTGATCCAGATGGCCAGGAACAGATCTCCTGGGACCGTAGTATTCCAAGTCAGATATCTCAGTTGATACCTCAGCAACAGGAGGTCCCTGCTGAAAGTATTACCATCTGGATTGACCCACTGGATGCTACCCAAGAGTATACAGGTATGTTTAACTGTGTGTAGATGCTGCTTTTCAAAGGATATATAGTCTGAGAAGTTCTGTAGACCAACATTTTTTGTGTAATTTGGTTGGATTCATAACAGATATAAACTTCATTGGGTGTTGTATGTCCATGTAAACTTTTAGACCAGGGGTGCACACACTTTTTTGGCTTTCGAGCTACTTTTAAAATGACCAAGTCAAATTGATCTACCAACAATAAAATTTTAAAAAACATAAAGCACACTGTACGCAGAGAAAATGTTAATTATCATTTATATTTGTTGGTTTTTTACAGAGGTCAAGGCAGATGACTTTAAAATATGCAATGTCACCTCAGTAACAACTATACAAAAATAGACAAATATACCCCCTCCCCTTTTACTAAATTCAATAACGGTTTTTAGCACAGGGAGCTGTGCTGAATGCCTCACGCTGCTCCCGATGCTCATAGGCTCCCTGCACTAAAAATCACTATCGCGGTTTAGTAAAAGGGGGCTATAGTGCAAAATATAGACAGCAGATATAAATTCAGACACATTTTGATCACTAAATTTAAAATAAAATCATTTTTCCTACCTTTGCTGTCTGGTGATTTCATGAGTCTCTGGTTGCACTTACTTCTTCTGACTGTGCATTTAATATTTCTTCCCTTCTTTTTGCCTCCTGCATGCTTCCTCTCCTCCAGACCTCATTCCATTCCCCAACCAACATCTCTCTATCTCTCCCTCTGAGTCCAACTTTTTCTTCCTCTCTCCCTGCCCCTCCCCTTTCTCCCTCTCCCTCTCTCCCTCCCTCTCTCTGTGTCTATCTTTCTCTCTTCCTCCCTCCCTCCAAAGCCATCGCCACCGATTTCTCCCTGTTTCCCCGACGCCAGGCCAGGCACACACAAGCCCCCGACGTCAATTCAGTTGTCAGAGAGGAAGTTCCGGGCCAGCCAGGCAGCGATTGGCTGACTCGGAACTTCCCCTCTGATTTCAAAATTGACGTGGGGGAGGGGGGGGGAAGCTGTGGGCCCGATGTCTATCATCAGGGAAGCAAGGAGAACAGAATGCAAAGGCAATGCAATTCTATCCCGGTCCACGATCGACTCGCGTTGCCTTTGCGATCTACTGGTCGATCACGATCGACCTTTTGGGCACCCCTGGTTTAGACGTTAGTTGGTTTTTTTTAATAACAAATCGCCTTTGTGCAAAGGCCAAGTAGACAGCTGTTTCCATCACATATGGTGTTATAAAATACTAGAGGCAAAGTAGCAAAAAAAAAAAAAAAAATCTTACGGCCTCTTTTACAAAGCCACGCTAGCGGCTGCTCTGCGCTAATGGCCCCGAAGCCCATAGAGATTTAAAGGGCTTCAGGGCCGTTGCCTCATGGCTTTGTAAAAGAGGCAGTTAATGATAAATGGTTTATTTAATTTCTGCCTTTTCTAGGGCATATCACAAAAGAACATGCATAATAACACTATGTAACACAATTTTTGTTCCTTGTCAGTAAAATCCAGATTCTGCAGAACGGCACCTAAATTGATTGGTGCTTAGAAAAACGGTGCTGGCTGTATATCAATCACACTTAGGCGCTGTTAACAGAATCACAGCTACTGGTACCTAAGAAAAAACTTAGGTGCCAGTAATGGAGGGCTACATTTCCTGTGCCTATTTTTCTTTGGATAATCGTGCAGAGTGGCGCCTCTGCCCCTAAACACACCTACTTTGACCTTAGGTGCCATGCTGTAGTCATGATTCTGGTGTCTACTTTATTTTAATGTGTTTTAAATCAGCGGTCTCAAACACGCGGCCCACGGGCCGCATGTGGCTCTCCAGGTTTTATTTGTGGCCCGCGGTCTGGAGGTGATCATTGTCTTCCTTTTGGAGCAGCAGCCGGCTCGTTTGTTCAAAGCCACGGGTTGGCGGCTCCTTGCGCTATCCACTCCTGCATCGGAAGCCTCTCTGATGTCACAACATCAGAGAGGCTTCAGACGCAGGCACGGATCTCGCAAGGAGCCGCCACCCGCGGCTTTGAACGAACGAGCAGGCTAGACACGCTGCTGCGCCAGTGGCGTACCAAGGGGGGGCGGTCCACTGTTCTCTTCCCTGCGGGGCCGACCAACTCTCGCGGCCCGACGTCAATTCTGACGTCGAGAGGACGTTCTGGCTAGCCAATCGCTGCCTGGCTGCCCGGAACGTCCTTTCCGACGTTAGAATTGACGTCGGGCGGCGAGAGTTGGTCGGCCTGGTGCAGAAGAGAAGCAGGGAGATCTCTGCCTGTTCCCGATAGCGGCAGCGGCAGCAGCTTATTCCGTGACGGCGGTGGCATGGGGGAGGGCAGGAAGGAAGGAAGAAAGAAAGAAAGAAAGAAGGTGGGGTGGGGACAGGGAGCCAGACAAAAAAGCAAAAAATGGGGCACGGAGGAAGGAAGAAAGAAGGAGGGGGACAGGGAACCAGAAACAAAGCAAAAAATGGGGCACGGAATCAAAGAAAGACAGACAGAGAAAGAAAGAAAAAGTTGGGGGAGGGAATGAGGTCTGGAAGAGAGGAAGCATACAGGAGGCTGAAAGAAGGGAAGAAGCATTGGATGCACAGTCAGAAGAATAAAGTGCAACCAGAGACTGATGAAATTACCAAACAAAGGTAGGAAAATGATTTTATTTTCAATTTAGTGATTGAAATGTGCCAGTTTTGAGAAAGAAAAGATATTGAACTTTAAATGTGAGTGCTGCAGAAAAAATAGAGTACTTGGAGGGCCGCAGAAAAAATAGTTAATGTCTTATTAAAGAAATGACAATTTTGCATGAGGTAAAACTCTTTATAGATTATATATCTTTCCTTTTAACTGTTAAAGGAAAGTTTTATAAACTATAAAGAATTTTACCTCATGCAAAATTGTCATTTCTTTAATAAGACATTAACTATTTTTTCTGCGGCCCTCCAAGTACCTACAAATCCAAAATGTGGCCCCGCAAAGGGTTTGAGTTTGAGTCCACTGGTTTTAAATGGTGAGTTCAATTACTGCACCAATTAAAGCTAATTAATGCAATTAAGTTAAGTGCTGTTTACAGAATTTGGCCCCGAGTATAATTTCCTAATTGCTTATACCTAAAAAGTATAGAAAATGTCTGTTATTTCCATAAAACTTTGTTTTTTGTGACCATGGTAGTCAAATTTACAATTTACCTATTTAAAATATGAAAATGCTGAATTTTCATCTTTTTATTGTTATAAAGTCATAAAAAGCAGTATATGAATCACAACTTGTATTTATATTGAAGTTATACAGAGATGACCACAGAAGATTTAAAAGTGAGTAGTTTTTAGAGATTTGCAATTATATTGTAAGTCACTTTCAAGAATCAGCCCCAAGATGCAATCTTCCTTCATTTTCTCATTATATTATCCTTAGTAGCGTCATTCAAAGTTGGTAGAAGCACTTACTTTGCTTCTCTGAGTATGCTCCCATGTTCTCCTGGAATGTCTCGAGCCGAGCATCAAGGATATGGACTGTGAGAGACATCCTACAGCCCATTTTACTGTAATTCGCCAGATTCTTAACCAACTCCATATAGTGTTTTGAGCTTGTGATTGCCCAGGAAGTCCGGAACCACTGTGACAAAGCTGTTCCAAGCTGCTTTATCCTTTCTTGTTAGCTTCTTGGGCAATTCCTTACACTCCAGGATCTTCTTTATCTGTGGTCTGACGAAGACACCAGCTTTGACCTTTGCCTCGGACAGATTAGGGAAGATGTCTTGAAGGTACTGAAGGTTGCCGACTACTTATCCTGAGCTCTGACACATTGTTTCATTAGGCCCAGTATGATGTGCAGTAGTGGCATCGGCACCTTCTGGGGGTCCACCAGTGGTTCCCATTTGATGTTGCTTTTCCCCAAAGAGAACTCGGTCCGCTGTGGTCAGTCCCACCTTTGGTAGTGTGCCTTTGGGTCCCTGTTGTCCAAAAAGTAGAGATAGCAGGGAAACTTTGTAAAACTGCCTTGGAGACCCATTAGGAATGCCACCAATATAAAGGTCGTCTTTTCCTTATAATGACTGGGATAGCCATCCAGATGATCACTCGAAACTGGAAGAACTGTGATCGTTTAAATTTTTCATTCTGGTGGGCAAGTCTTTGCTCTAGTTATAGATATGAAAGAATAAATGCTGAGAATTTGGGGCAAGGTAATATATCTAAATTGATTTGGGGCCCATTGGCATCATATGTCACTTCCTAATAATTGTTTGTTGACTGTGAGTCAGTTTTTTTTGTTTACTTTGGTACATATCCAGGAAAGGGTGGGAGGGGGTTATTTATGTTTTAAATTGAATTTTGAATATTCACACTTGGGATGGGTGGGAAGATATCAGTATTCAAAATAGGGTACGGTTTTTATGGCAATATATGTTTTTGTGTTTATTGAATGATTATTGGGTGGGTGAGGGAAAAGGGTTGATTATGAACATGTGAAAGTTGAATGTGCTTTTGTCATATCATTATATGTTGCATTTGTTGTATTGCACTGTTGAAGTTTTGAAAATTAAGAAAGAATTATATATATATATATAATAAAAGGAATGCCACCATTTTAAAGTTTATGACGACCTACCAGCTGTACTCGTACTTCATGGCGCCTAGTAAGATCTTGATGCTGTTGTAATCGTCTTTGAGGTGCACTGAGTAAGCCAGTGGAAGAGGCAGGTACTTGTTCCTTTTATGGAGCAGCATGGCTTTGATGCTCCTGAATGAGCTGTCAATGAAGACACCCCCATTCTTTCAGGTTACAGGTGATTCCAATTGCCTCAACCAGACCGTGGCAGAAGCAGAGCCCATCTTGATAGGTGAAGAAGGTGGAAAAAGCTTTGTGGCGCTTTCTCTGATCTGTGACTTACACATTTTCATCCATCAAGTTCCACTGCTTGAGCCTTGACGTTGGACTAAGATCTCTGTTCAAATCATTGAGGTGGTTTTGGTTTGAATAGTATGGGTTTCTCTTATTAGTTGCACCACTGATATTGTAAACATCTCCCTCACTCTCTGACTTGCTGCTCTCTCCTGAAGAAATGGGTATGGGGAGCTTGTGGCAATGGATGATGAAATGTCTGGATATATGATTGCAGATGCATGCTTTCTAGTTCAACGTTTGGAAGGGTCCACATGCAAAAGTAGCAGTTGCTTGAGTGGTCAATGGATTTCCGCCAAATTACTGGGATAGCAAACTTCATGGTCCTCTTTTCCCCTCTGTACCATCCTGTAGAAGAACAAAATGAAATTATGATAATGAAAAAATTAATTTATTTCACTTTTGACTAATGTGTATGAAATTTTCACAAAATATTTCATATATATTTTCAAATAACATTGGCTTCCCATCTCTCATCGAATCACTTTCAAAGTTATATTTCTGGTTTATAAAACATTAATCTTTAACGAACCCCAATTTATATCAAAAATGATTGTCCCATACAACTCCTCTCGCTCTCTAAGATCATCCTCATCGAACTTGCTTTCAATCCCCTCGTTGAGAATTATCGGCACAAGACGAAATGATATGTTCTCCGTGGTGGCCCCTTCATTGTGGAACGCCCTTCCAAATTTTATTAAAAACGAAAAAGACATTACTTCTTTTAAAAAAATTTTAAAAACATATTTATTTCAAGACGCATTTGATTTATGACAGATCTATTCTAAATTTCTACCTTACCTCACCCCATTTTTACCTAATGTGTTTTCCTTTTTATGTAAATTTTAACAAATATCATAATTGTAACTTTTCCCCTCTTTCCTACTCATTCATGTCTGTCCAAATTGTCTGTCTATTGTCTAGCCCATTTAAACTATATGTATTACCACAATCTGTTGGTTTTTAAACTGTACATCGCTTAGATATTGTAATAAGCGATTCATCAAATGTAATTAAACTTGAAACTTGAAAATTTTTTAATTTAAATATGTTTAAAAATTAAACATTCTAAGAAATGTTATAGCGGAAAATTCTACAATACTAGTGAGAAATTAAATTTTTTCCTTCCAGAGTTTTGGGGGGCAGTACTTGCATATGAAGTGAGGTGCTCAAGGTTTGTCTTGATCCCCAACAGGCATGCCGGAATATTCCTTGTAGACATTGCACATCTTAGCAGATGCTTCTATAGAGTACTTTTTTCCCCTTTTCTTGATAAATTGGCAGCATACATAGCAAAATGCATCTGCTGGATGTTTGCACCTTAGTAAAAGAGCCCCTAAGTTTACTCAGCTTGAAATTAATCTGAAATATTTTGCTCCTTCTTCCCTTGTATAATCAGTCTGGTTTGTTCTGGTAGGGAACTCCGGTCCTCGAGAGCCATATTCCAGTCGGGTTTTCAGGATTTCCCCAATGAATATGCATTGAAAGCAGTTAATGCAAATAGATCTCATGCATATTCATTGGGGAAATGCTGAAAACCCGACTGGAATACGGCTCTCGAGAACCGGAGTTCCCTACCCCTGGTCTATGTAGTCAGTTTGTATATGTCTTTGTTTTAAATTTTGTATCCCCCTATTTTATTATTGTTGTATTCTCACCTAGAATTATGAGAGGTGTGTAATCAAATTTTAAATAAACAATGAACCTATGATAGCCATTTTCTATACTTTTGTATCATAGGCAATTAAGAAAGAACACTTATTACCTAGGAATAAAAAATAAAGAGGGATATTTTTGATAGTGTGTCTAAGTCCGATTTTGGATGTTTCTTGCAAGACATCCAAAAGTTAGGGTGAGGAAATGTACATTTTCAAAACCACTAGATGTCCAAATGTTTTTTTAGATGTCTTGGCCATCAGGACATCCAAACATAGGACGCCTAACTTTGTTGGCCATTTTCGAGCACAAAAACGTCCCAAGTTCAAAACGTCCAAATGCAGACCATTTGGATGGGGGAGGGGCCATCATTGTAATGGATTGGCCACACAGACACACCAACAGAACAGTGGGGCATCTTAGAGGGTACTGTTTTGTAGATCGTCCAAGTGCCGACTTGGGTGGGTGTTTAGATGTATTTAAGTTATGATTATGAGCCCCATACCGTATATACTCGAACATAAACCCATCCATATATAAACCAGGATAACATTTTTCTTCCCTGGTTTTTTTCTTTAATTTGAATATAAACTTTGCATGCATAAGGCTTGCTGTCTTCAGGTGCAGATGCTTAAGGCCCCTTGCTGGCCCTACTTGCATTTACTTTAGCATCCAGGCAATAGCAGAAAGAAACAAAATGCCAGAACAGGATATTGTGCCAACTCAACTATAAGCCAGGATCCCAGTTTTTGGAACCAAAAATCTTGGCTTATAGTCAATTATACAGTACACACCTCTAAATCAGGAGTTCTCAACCCTGCCTGTCAGGCTTTCAAGATATTCATGGTGAAGAGGCATGAGATAGATTTGGTTGCACTGCCTCCATTGTACGCATTCCATCTCATGTATATTCGTTGTGGGTATCCTGAAAATCTGAGGACTGGGTTGAGAACTGTGGGAGTATTTATGGTGTAATTAAACAATTAGATAAACATCTCGTGTCTAGGGAAATTACACCTACTGCATACCAGGTACAGCTTAATGTCTTCTTACAATGGTAAAATGGAAGCCAAGATATCTGAAACTGATTTTATTATAAAGATAGAAAAATATATTCACAGGGCCAGCAGCGAATAACAAAACTAATAATGATTTACAATATCTCTGTATGTATGTGTATGTATGTTTGTGTGTGTGTGTATATATATATATATATATATATATATATGTCAGCATACAACTCTTACACAGGTAATCACTAAGTAATTAGTAAATATGACTAATTATTACACAATATATAATTCCTTACAAGACTGATTCCTGATAAGTATAGCAGCAAAACTTATGATAGCTTAGCACCAAGGATCCAAACGCACCTGATCCATTCAAAACAAGATTCTAGCTATCCGAGCAAAACTGAAAAAGATAATTCCTGCCTCACTCTTGGATATAGCCACAGTCTGTGGACCCAGATCTTGTTCAGGATACGAGCATGCAGCGGGCCTGATGAAGTCTTGCAGTTGTAGATTCTTCGCCATGTCAGCACAAGGTCTCTTACCCCTGGTACAGCCAAAGCATATGATTGCCAGTCCTTCTTGTGATACAAACCAGAGAAAGTTCAGTTATTCAAAAGATCAGTTCTTCTTTTACTCTCAGCCGAGGGCAAGATCACACATGAGAAATTCTTCTTATCAGTTCTTATTGTAAAAATGGTGCAGTATTAAGGAGTTTACAATTGTAGGTCTGAGCTACCCCAATAACCAAAATTGTCTAACTTTGAAAAGCACCTCGATCCTTAGCATGTGTCGGGTGACCCTCGAGGACGAATCAATCCAGACCAGCAGGGAATGAATAGTGTTCTTCTTGTGCAAAGGCCTTGGTAGTCAGCAAGACAAGCCACAGATAAGAACACAAAGCACAGTTCATAACCAGAGATGAGAATGTAACACTCTTCCACATTCACATAGGCATGGACATGCAGAGATGATAATTGTCCTTGGCTGTACACACACACAGTTCTTGTAAACACATCCAGAATGCTTCAGGGCAGCAAAGATGGTTCATAATTTGCTTGGCCTCAGACTAAGGCCTCATACCATTAGGTGAAGCAGGAATCACCCCTACAGAACCTCTGTTCTTAAGTTACTGTTGCGTTTTGTAAAGGGAGCACCACGTCACTGATGTGAATTGAGATAAAAATAAACCATCATAACACGGCCAATAGTCAAATCAAGCCAGGGGATGAATTGCCTCGGAATTATAACCAGCCTTTGGGCTGTTCGATCAAGAGCAGTCATTTTGCTTGTAGCTAGCAAGAAGTTTTCATCAATTTATAGAAGAAACCAAGAATTGAGGTATAAAAGTTCAAAAGACCTCCAGTCAGTGGTGAATTCATAAATAATGAAGATAGTCTTTATTCACAAGGACAGTACATAAGGAGAATTCATCCAATTTTTACCCACTAATTATCAATCCAGTGGAGGTGATGCTATAGGAATGTCCTGAGAAGTTCCCTCTTTGGACCTTCACTCTAATTTTAGCCACCGTATTGCCCAAATTAAGCCTGCTATTATAATATTAGAGGCCACGAGACACCATCATATAACTGGAGGATGTTTTCTCTAGCCATATGGTTAATATTGATGCTACTATAGATAATTATAGTCTTGGGTCCAGACTCGGGAGGAGATAGGAGGGGATAAGAGCTGCATTTAGCAGTTGAATATTTTCACAATATGTGTAGCTAGCTGCAGTGACCTCTTTTATATGTTTAATGTTCACCCTGATGCCTAGACATATAGTAATGCTGACTGT
The DNA here is from genome assembly GCF_902459505.1 of Geotrypetes seraphini. Classification (NCBI taxonomy): domain Eukaryota; kingdom Metazoa; phylum Chordata; class Amphibia; order Gymnophiona; family Dermophiidae; genus Geotrypetes; species Geotrypetes seraphini. The sequence goes on from NC_047085.1 coordinate 115,302,472, forward strand.
ATAATGTTCACCCTGATGCCTAGACATATAGTACCGTATTTTCGCGGATATAACGCGCACCATTGTAAAACGCGCACAGGGGTATAGCGCGCAGAAATCACGATGATATGTACAAAAACTTTTCTATACCGCGCTCAGGCATATAACGCGCATGCTGCCCGACTCTCCTCTGGCCACCCCGACTCTCCTTTCGCTCTCCCCGACTCTCCTCTGGCCACCCCGACTCTCCTTTCGCCCTCCCCGACTCTCATCTGGTTGCCCCGACTCACCCTGACTTTCGGTGCACTGCCCCGACTCTCCTCTGGTTGCCCCGACTCACCCTGACTTTCGGTGCACTGCCCCGACTCTCCTCTGGTTGCCCCGACTCACCGTTCACCCGCCCTGACTTTCGGTGCACTGCCCCGCCTCTCTGTGCCTGTCCCCCTTGAAGTCCTGTCCCCCCTTGAAGGTCTGCCTGTCCCCCCTTGAAGGTCTGCCTGTCCCCCCTTGAAGTCCTGTCCCCCTTGAAGGTCTGCCTGTCCCCCTTGAAGATCTGCCTGTCCCCCCTTGAAGTCCTGTCCCCATCCTGAAAGCCTGATGCCCCCCCTCGACGTCCGATTCTTCTCCCCCCTCGGCAGGACCACTCGCACCCCCACCCCGAAGGACCGCCGACTCCCCGACAATATTGGGCCAGGAGGGAGCCCAAATCCTCCTGGCCACGGCGACCCCCTAACCCCACCCCGCACTACATTACGGGCAGGAGGGATCCCAGGCCCTCCTGCCCTCGACGCAAACCCCCCTCCCCCCCAGCCGACCCGCGACCCCCCTGGCCGACCCCCACGACCCCCCCACCCCCCTTCCCCGTACCTTTGGAAGTTGGCCGGACAGACGGGAGCCAAACCCGCCTGTCCGGCAGGCAGCCAACGAAGGAATGAGGCCGGATTGGCCCATCCGTCCTAAAGCTCCGCCTACTGGTGGGGCCTAAGGCGCGTGGGCCAATCAGAATAGGCCCTGGAGCCTTAGGTCCCACCTGGGGGCGCGGCCTGAGACACATGGTCGGGTTTGGCCCATGTGCCTCAGGCCGCGCCCCCAGGTGGGACCTAAGGCTCCAGGGCCTATTCTGATTGGCCCACGCGCCTTAGGCCCCACCAGTAGGCGGAGCTTTAGGACGGATGGGCCAATCCGGCCTCATTCCTTCGTTGGCTGCCTGCCGGACAGGCGGGTTTGGCTCCCGTCTGTCCGGCCAACTTCCAAAGGTACGGGGAAGGGGGGTGGGGGGGTCGTGGGGGTCGGCCAGGGGGGTCGCGGGTCGGCTGGGGGGGAGGGGGGTTTGCGTCGAGGGCAGGAGGGCCTGGGATCCCTCCTGCCCGTAATGTAGTGCGGGGTGGGGTTAGGGGGTCGCCGTGGCCAGGAGGGTTTGGGCTCCCTTCTGGCCCAACTACACAAAGTACGGGGAAGGCGGGTGGGGGTGTCGTGGGGGTCGGCCAGGGGGGTCGCGGGTCGGCTGGGGGACGGGCGGAGGTTCTTGGGGGGGGGGCGGTCGTTGGGGGGAGGGGGTTTGCGTCGAGGGCAGGAGGGCCTGGGATCCCTCCTGCCCGTAATGTAGTGCGGGGTGGGGTTAGGGGGTCGCCGTGGCCAGGAGGGTTTGGGCTCCCTCCTGGCCCGATATTGTTGGGGAGTCGGCGGTCCTTCGGGGTGAGGGTGCGAGTGGTCCTGCCGGGGGGGGGGATGTATCGGACGTCGGGGAGTCGGCCGGGCAAGAGGGCTTGGGCTCCCTCTTGCTCCGATCGTGGATGCGGGTGCGGGTGGGAGCGCGTGCGAGCGGTCGTTCGGGGTGGGGGTGCGAGCGGTCCTGCTGGGGGGGTGAATCGGGCGTCGGGCGGGGTGGGAACTATGTTTAAAAACTTTTGTATACCGCGCTCAGGCATATAACGCGCGAGGGGTATGCGCGGTACGTAAAATCACGTATAACGCGCGCGTTATATCCGCGAAAATACGGTAATGCTGAAGGCATCTCCTATATGCTGAAATTGGGATCTTTGTTCGATCAGTGTTTAAATAAAGACTTTATCGTTGGTTGAAAAAACGCCTCCCTTGCTTTCTGTTTTGACTATTTTAAAAATAGGGTCACTGTCAGCGTACTTGTGCCTGTGTTCGTGATGGGATATTTCAGAAATTTCTTTTGTCTTCATATAGCAGTGGCCTACCCAGTTTCAGTTCAGGCCCACCCAGTGGCAGCTTGCATTGTCATAGTAGCTGGCGAGAATCCCCAAACCCCACCAGCTAGCGATTCCTATCCAGAGCCATGTGTGGGGGTGCTTTTCGGTGTTAGCAACTGGAAGCTGACTCCCTGACTCAAGGAGGCTCTGGAGAGGACTGCTTAGCTAATAGGGCTTGGGGATCCTTGTTAGTGAGCAGAGAAGAAACATGTGGGCCTAAGTTCTTTTCAGAATCGTGCCTAAAGGTGCCTATCTTTGTCTTCACTCCCAAATATTCCCATTTAAGCGTTAGGCGCAGGTAGCCTCCATGTGATAGGCACCTACCTTTTATAGAAATGGGTAGGTGCCTATTAGCCAATTATTATTATTTTTCCAATTATGAATTTGTTAAAGCTCTTTTAGGTGATTAATGTAGGCATTTAATATAGCATCCTTTTATAGAATCTGGCCCCAGGTGACTAGACTTCAAATTTCATATTCTCACATTACCTGGGATACCACTTTAGCTATGTGAAGGGTGGGTTTGTACTTGTGTGTACACTTCTCCCTCCATATTCGCTGTGATAGGGGATTAACAGACCCACGAATTGAGAAAAACTGCAAATAACTTTTTGATATGTTATTTGCTGTTTTCTATTAAAAACCATTGTGAATATGGTGAAACTGTGAATAACATCGTGGGAGACCTGGCCTGTTCCTGAAGGAGAGGCAAAACTCGGTGAAGAAAGTGCTGGGAATCAACAAGTTTCTCTGTAAACGTTTGGAATCAGCGATTTCTCTAACTAAGCTGATGTCATTTGGGGGAGGAGCCAGAAAGCTAAAAACCACAAATAATCGAAACCGCGATTGCTGAAACTGCGAATATGGAGGGAGAAGTGTAATGTGTTATAAAGCACCAGTAAAAATGTGGAAGTACATTTTCTGTCATTTGATGTATTGATTTTTTTTTTTTTTTTTTCCAGAGGATCTACGACAATATGTCACCACAATGGTGTGCGTGGCTGTGGATGGTAAACCAGTTATAGGAGTCATACACAAGCCCTTCTCTGCATACACAGGTAAGTATCCAGCCATCAAAACACTGGAGGCACCGAGAAATTAGATATTTGAGAGCATGTCTTAATACGTTGTGAAAAGAACTGAGTTCATAGGACTCAAACAGAAAATCTAACTATTGCTCTAAATTAAAAGATGGAGATCAAGTGTAAAACTGCATGCCAACTAGGAATGTTTTATGAAAAGAGGTTATAATTATGGTACAACAGTTTGTTATTGGTTTTCTGAATAAATTACAAACATGCACACAGGGCATAGCCCAAAACAGAAGCAAGTCCCATACAAAACTGGAACAATAATCACAAATAAAATAGCATGAACCCCTACCCCCTCCTGGAGTAGGGAGCAACCTCCAGTATACAGAACAAGGAAACAAAAAGAACAGCAGCAAGATAATATGGACCACATCCCACCGAGTACAGATCATATATCCAAACAAAGCAAAAGGCATAATGATGCACTGCAACATCATAGCTAATATGAAAAGAAAAATCCAATATCCCAATTAATTTAACTATAATGCTTCCCCCTCAACCCATCCAAACCCAACCCAAAGCGTTACCTCAGCAAAGAACTTGGAAAACTACTGACTCTTAGAGCCTTCCGAGATCTTGCTTCCATCTTTCCAAGAAGCAGGAGAACAAGTAATCCCCAACCCAGATAGAGCAGAGAGAAAACAAACAAACAACCCCCCCCCCCCCCCCACACACACACACACACCCTCTCGTGTCCCCGTCTGCCACACCCACCTACCCACGCAACCCCAATATTAGGAAAGGGAATTTAGGACCTCATTGCGTGCCCTGGGATCTAAGGATTGATGTAGGGGTCCCATATCTGAAGGAATTGTTGTTTATACTTATAGCTGGTAGAGGCTACTCTCCACTCCAAAAGCAAAAGTGTAAGAAGTCTGCTTCTCCAAGCCCAAAAGGAGAGAGCCGCTGCAGTGGTCCACACAGACAGGATTATCTTTTTTCCCAAAACTCCAACCCGCCTCATAAACAGCCACTGACCCTGCAAGGGAAGCCAAAAAGCTTCATATTTGTCAAGCAGAAGGGACTCCATATAGCAGAGCACTAGTCTCCAAAACCTCTTAACCTTGGGGTACAACCAAAAGGCATGAATAAACAAATGGATATGATGAGTACATTTCTGACAATCGGGCGATGGTATAAACCCCAAAAGATGAAGCTGGCTCTGTGTATAATATGCCCGATGGAGCACCCGAAATTGGCAATTTCACAAGTCTCCATTAACTGAAATACTTGGAATCCATCTAATCAAAGCTTCCAAATACAACGATTCTGAGGGAATATCCAAATCGGTACACCACCTCTCCTTTAAGACAACCCACCTAGGGGGTGAAATGAGACTCTGAAGGGTTTTATGCAACCCAGAGACAGTGAAGCCATTTTTCCAAGTAAGGTTGCAACACCTCCTGGAAACGGACCTCAATGGGGAAAGTCAAACTAACCCGGTCCAAGGGTCAAATGTAATGTTGTAGTTGTTTAAAAGCTAAAAAAAATCCCCCAAGGAGAACTGGTATCAAGTCTGCAGATCCACCTAAGACTATACTGTTCCATCAGCACGTAAAACCTGATGTAAAAGAGTAGTGCCCTGAAAACTAAGTTTCCGGAAACTGGCATTGTCCGAACCCGGGGAAAACTGCACATTACACTGAATAGGTAGGTAACCAGTCACCCGGAGGTTGCCACCCCACCCACCCACTAGAAAAGACCAAATCTCCTGTAAGGATTGCAAAAGGAAACTACCTTTGAAGGAGTTGACGCTGTGGCACATGAAGGCTCCCCTTTCTCACCATCCCTATTCAATGTCTACGTAAGTGTGTTCGATCAACATATCGCTGACCTCAACGCTCACACCTTCTCCTATGCAGATGACATCTACCTCCTATTCATGGATAAAGACTCAGTACTAGACATAATTTAGTACATTACTACACTAATAGAAGACTTAAACTCATGGTCTCACCAGCGCTTCCTCAAATTGAACAAACAGAAAACAAAGGTGCTCTGGTTTGGCAGCCAAAACACACCACCTCCACAGGAAATCACCTTGAACAAGGGTGAGCAGATACCTATAAGCAGAACGTCAAGGGTGCTTGGGGTACTACTCAACTCGAAATTAACCATGAGAGACCAAGTCAACTCACTGGTCAAGAAGATCTTCTTTCGATTAAGACAGCTGAGAACAATCAGATCAGCCCTAAGCCCGAAAAACTTCAGGACAGTGGCCCAAGTTGTCCTCCTCCCCTACTTGGACTACTGTAACTCCCTCTACTGCTGCATCACAGAGAAAGACCTTAAGAAACTTCAGGTACTCCAAAACACAGCTGCAAGACTCATCCTTCGCAAAACCAAATATGAGAGGGCAAGTCCACTGCTTAAGGAATTGCACTGGGTACCAGTTAAAAGCAGAGTTCAGTTCAAAATTGCATGTATGGTCCATAAAGCCATATATGGAGAAAGCTCAGCTGGACTCTCTTCTGTCATCTCGATCTTACAATCCTTCAGTGGCTTGAGGACAGCTCAAAGCTGGAAGCTGCCACTCCCCTCCCCATGCCAGGTCCGGAGAAAAGCTCTCTTCGAGACCACCTTTGAATTCCAAGGACTCTTTCCACACACTTTCAATTCAGGAAGGCACTGAAAACATATCTATTCTCTTCACTGCACTGATTTGTTACAACGTATTCATGTACATGTAGCATATACCTCCGTTTCATTTCTAATATTATGTAAGCTGCAATGATTCCTAGTCGACATTTGCGGGATACAAGAATCAGTATGGTATAGTAACAGAGGATTTTCACATTTTCATGTACTGGCGGGCCTGAAGATCTGATGGCCTGAAGAATATCCTGCTTATAGGCTTAATTCAAGATTACTGTGTAGGGTCTCGATCCACAGCGGACCATGAGTGGGCCTAAGATTCAGTGTGCAGGGAAGCCAGGATTCCAAAAAAGAATGGAGCTCACCTCTTTAATCGCCTCCGAGATCCCGACCAAGCAGAGATTACTCCACCAGGACTGATTCTCCATGTCCTTGAGCTTTTTTCCAAGTGCCGAAACGCGAGCCCGAAGACACTGCTGCTCCCCATCATATTGCTGAACCTGATCCTCAATGGTGGCAAGGCGATGCTGGTAAGAAGCAAATTCCCCTGCAACGATTCCAGCCGTGTGTCCACCGTGTCCAATTTATCTACAGTTGCTGCAGCTTAGTTGTTAGCGAATCCTCCAGAAGCGACTTGACTTCCTTCACCCAGCCTGTTAACCATGGAAGAGGAGGATTCGCCCTCCGCCATCTTGGAGTCCCCGGTCCGGCTGCGGTCTCGCTCTCGGCGTGGTAATTTCGAGGTCTTGAAGCTCTGCAACTGCTGCTCACTTGACTCACAAGGTCTTAAAAGACTACCGGTATAATTGGTAGGGCAGGAGTAGCACCGATCAGCAGATTTATAATGAAAGTAGCGAGGGACCACAGGAGCTCACCCCTCCGACATCTGCTCAGCAGCTCACCCACAAAAAAGGTATGTGCGGGTGGGCAGACAAGTGGGGGAAGTAAAAAAAAAATTGGAGAAGAGAGGGATCCCTCCTGTCCCGGCCTACCAGAAGCCTGCATGAAGTCTGGGAGGGGGGTCGGGTGATGACCCAAATATAGGACGAGACCCCCATTTTTGGACCATTATTTTGGTCAAAAAATCTCATCCTATATTCGAGTATATATGGTAATTAGACTTTGGAATTTTTTTGCCAGAGAATGTGGTAAAAGCAGTTAAATTAGCAGGTTTAAATAAGATCTGGATAATTTCCTAAAATAAAAGTCTAGAAGTTGTTAAGATGGATTTGGGAAAATCCACTGCTTATTTCTAGGACAAGCAACATAAAATCTGTTTTACTCTTTTGGGATCTTGTCAGATAACTTGTGACCTGAGTTGACCACTGTTGGAAACAGGATACTAGACTTGATGGAACTTCGGTTTGTCCAGTATGCCAACACTTACATTCTTATGACATAATAACATAACAGTTTATAAAGTTCAATCAGACCGCAATTGCAAAATTATTTTAGAGTTATAGACTTGTACCTTTCCCTTAAAACTGCTGATTTTAGAACAGGTTAGTACATAGGCTGTAAAATATATTAAGAAAAGAAAAATGAGAATTAAGGGCAAAAAGAGGAAATGGGGTTGCTGAGGAACAAACAAGATGACAGCTGAGAGTTTTTGGTCAATATTGTTGCTGCAGTTTTGGAATAGATGCCCCACCACCACCTTTATGATTTCAACTATGACGCTGTAAAAGGGGAATTTTATGGTAATGTTTATTTTTAATTCTTTTCTCTGTCCTGCACTGGATGTTACCTTTCTCTGTCCTGCACTGGATGTTTCCATGTAAGTGCCAAATTGTCTACTGGTAAAAGTCAAATATATGAGTTGCCAGGTTCCTGGGAGGGAGTGGGGGAAGGGAGAAGCAGTTTTTTTTACAATAGCATCTCCAGGTCTGTCGCACAGCAGCAAGAGGCACTGTCTCTGAGGCATTTGACTGGCCCCCAAAATGTATGTTTATAAAAGGAACGCAACTAGCATTTGTGTGTTTTACTATTATTAGGAATATATGAGGCACAATGTGTCAAAGCTGTAGTTACTCTTTAAACAGGACCTGTTTTCTTGTATTCTGTACAATCTCCCTTTGTCCAGCTATTCTGTTAGCTGGTTCCTAAATTCTGTTGTGGTCCCTTTCTGAAATTTTTGAAAGGGACTATTCATTCTTGCCTGCCTTTCTCGGCCACCAGTCTGTTTCTGCTTCTTTCCCCTCAGGTTTCAAATATCTATTCACAGAAACTAATCCTATGGTTATTCTTATTTCTTCTGCATGTTATTCCTCCATCCAGGGCTGGTTCTAGACATTCTGGGCAGAAATTAAGGAGGGGACCCCTGATCCCCTCTCCTCTCTATACCCTCCCCTTGATATCCCTACCTCCTATTACTAACACACATAAAACAACTTAAAATGAATTATTTACACACAAAACACAGGCAAACCTTTACCAAATACAGAACAAGAGATCACAAATAGAACTTGAACAGGGAACCCCAAGAAATTAAACTGGGGAAATATTACAACACTGGAGAAATAAAAATAGATTTGTACTTCTTTCTGTACTGAACACACAAGGATCCCAGGCCCAGGTCCAAAAATTAGCCACCTCCCTGGATGGTGGAGATCCCAAAACTCTGCCAGTTAAAGACCACCTCCTTCTGGCAGCCAGAAATCTCCAAGCTCTACAGCTAGCGGAAATGACTCTGAGCTGTCACCAGCTACAGATCTTGAAGAGTTCTGGCCGCTAGACTAGAGGAAGAGGAATTCAGATGGCAGGGCTTTGAGAAGCCCACCAACTTAGGTATTTATATTTTGAATTTGGGTAGGAGGCATGGGGCTTGGCAGGAAGAAAATTTAGTGCCTACCCACTTTGAACTCAGGACCACTGCCCACCCTCACTCACCCATGAGTTCTCTGGTAAGCCACTGGACACAATACAAAGATCTGTGATGCACATATCCAAAAGCTAACATATTCCAGGTAATATATTTAAAATAAAACTCTTTAGTCTACTTTTGTTGCCTGCACATTTTATTTTTCTATCATGTTGGTCCCATTTTGACTCTTCTGCTTTCCTGTAACTTCTGATCATTCACTTTCCAGTGGTTGCTGTCCATATGTTTTTTTCTCCTCTCTCCTGTCTTGTTTCATTGCATCACTACGTACTCCTGTCTTTGATATACGAATCTTTCCTTATTAGCTCTTCCTGCCCTTTTTAACTTTTCTGCCTCTCCAACCACTCAAATTTCAACCTTACATAGAAATATAGAATATGAAGGCAGAAAAGGGCCACGGCCCATCAAGTCTGCCCACTCTAATGACCATCCCCCAAAAGTTCTTCTTTGAAGTGATCCCACGTGCTTATCCCATTTTTTTGTTTTGTTTTTAAATCTAGCATGCTGCTGGCCTCAATTACCTGCAGTGGTAGATCATTCCAGTGATAACCACCCTTTCGGTGAAGAAATACTTCCTGGTGTCGCTATGAAATCTCCCACCCCTGATTTTCAACGGGTGCCTTCTTGTTGCCGTAGGTCCTTTAAGGAAAAATATATCTTCTTCTACTTCAATATGGCCCGTGACATATTTGAACGTCTCAATCATGTGCCGTATTGAAGTAGAAGATATCTTTTTCCTTAAAGGACCTACGGCAACAAGAGGGCACCCGTCACCTTTTTACTTTTCATCCACTTACTAATTTTCCTTCTCCATTTCTCTTGCTCTAAGAACATAAGAGCATAAGAATAGCTTTACTGGGTCAGACCAGTGGTCCATCTAGCCCAGTATCCCGTCATCACAGAGGCCCAATCCAAGTTGCAAGCCTGGCAAACCAAATAGTAGCAGTATTCCATGCTACCAATCCAGGGCAAGCAGGTGGTCTCATAGGTTGCCTGCATTTCATCCATCAGGTTCGGACCACAAAGATCAGATCTTACGCAAATTGGATATCCATTATTTGGAAAGGACTGTTGAGTTCAGGCTGTCTGATCACTTTTTTGTTCTAACTGCTGTGCCTCACTATGGTAGGACGGCATCCAAGTTCTTGATCGCTTAATGGATTTGAATAGTCATTTCCATGACTTACATCTCCCGTGGCAAGCAGCCGCCAATCTTGCTTAAAGCACATATGACGAGAAGTATAGCTGCATCATGGGAGGAATCTCATGCGATTCATCCTGATGAAATTTGCAGGGCGGTTACTTGGTCCTCTCTTCATACTTTTACCCACAGCACATTCTGATGCCGTTTTTGGGGCCTCGGGTTTGAGGGCTGATTCTTCTGTCCCTCCCTAGCTATTGTAGCGTTGGTACATCACCTAGCATATGAAATTCAGAAGGGATGTAACAGAATGGAAGATTAGGTTTATACCTTCAATAATCTTCCTTGGAGGATTCCATGCAACCCACCCTCTCTGTATTCACTTAGTTGTTTGAAGTAGCCTGCTCCTTTCTTCCTCAGTTACTCTCATTACAGGCTTGAAGATTTTCCAGCCAGTTGCCAGACCTTTGGGGAGTTTCTGTGAGTATGGACATTACCGAAGGCCTTTCTTGGGTGCTCACTTCATATTGCAGGCTAGTTCTACATTGTTCCTCCAGTGTTGCCTTTGTGCCTGTTTATCACTTGTTTATATTTTGCAGAGCAAACCAGTTCTGTTGATGGGGATTCTCCCCCATACCCCCTTGTCATGGATTTGTTCAGGTATGTTGCTTGGCTTTGGGACTTAACTGGATATGCTTCCTAGCTCTCAGGCTAAGGGGGTGGAGCGGGTGCTCAGAAAGATTGTGGATTTCTGCAACTCTCGGACTGCGGGTTGGGATTGAATACCTAGTTTATGGAATCTTCCAGGGACTAATAGAAAGAAGATTATCAAAGGTATAAACCTAATCTTCCATTTTTCTCATTGACATCACTGGAATAAGGGCTGGTTCTATGTGGAAGACTGCAATATCTAGCCTAGCTCCTAGCCGTGTAGGCTAAGACCATTCAGCTTCAAAGAGCCTATTAGCCTCCTCCTAGGATTTCCAGTTCACGAACTGGACCTGATATAACAGAGAGCTTGACTTCTTAGCCCCAAGTCATTGCTTGGAAGTGAGAGCTTGGGCTCTCTGCAGCTCCAGGTAGCCCATAAGTAGGTTTGGTTTTAATTCAGCTGAACTGCTTGGTTTATCTTTATTCCTCTGCTGTTTGGGTAATAAAGCAATTAAAAAAACAATCAAATCTGTGAACCAAGTGAGTGGAATTTAAGATATGGTGGGTCCTAGTTTGCAGTTCAGAGTGAGGCCCATGCATGCTGGCTTATGTGGTGGGGTATGCTGCCAGGCTGCCTGCAGGAGTTGGTGGCTGAGCACAACTGCTGGCTCTGTTTTCCTCTTATATGACAAGCTACTTCTCACTACAGAAATGGAGGTCATTGGAGGCTACTGCTGTCCCAATGCCCTTAGTGAGAACTGCAACCACGTTACTGCAGTTTGTTTATAGCAGGAACAGCTTCAGCCTTCATTAGGACTTGGGGGTAGGTGATAGCCTATGTTCCTTCACTGACCTTGGGCTCAGAATGACTGTAGCAAGTGATTGTGCTAGTCAAGCAAGTCCAGGCAGCTGAGACTGGTCTCCTGAGCTCAGGAACGATGCAGAGTCCCCTGGCCCTGGGGCCAAAAGATGCGAGAAAGACCAGGTACCAGAAAGAGGCTGTATGGTCACTGGAGGCCAGCTGGAAATAGGGGACAACTTTGATTCATAGTCACTCAAAGATTTGGTGTCTGAGAGTCTTCCTCACCCCAGAGGAGAAGCATTCCCTAGTCATTTGTTCATTTCATTGGGAAGAGTTTTCTCACCTTATTGACTCTTTCCTCAGCCTCCTCAGCCAAGGCCTTAGACTTTGAGGTAAGCAGAGAATGCAATGGGGTCCCTTGGGCTGCAGTCTTCAAGGGAGGGTGACAGGATGGTCAGCAGGACTAAAGGAAAAGACATTATTAAGTATGACTGAATTTCATATTCTATAGTGGATAGTCAGTTTTTCTTTATTCAGTGATATATTTCTTTCAAAGCTTTTTGCAAATGCTACTAATTTCATTTTTCAGTGTCCTCCCCCCAAAAAGAAAATAAAAAAATAAAATAAATAAAATAAAATTGTCAACAGTTTTCAGACAGGAAGTGTAGCAGCAAAGTACCACTATTGTTACCACTGCTAAACGAGTGTTTCAGTATCTTAAAGCTAACCTGTTAACGAACTAAGCAGGTAGTTTCCCTTCTTAAAACTACTTCCTATTTGAAATTGCCTGCAAACTTTGCACCACCTTTTACTGTGTGTAAAAAATGTTCTTGTATAAACATGTGAATCTGAGAATCATTTCCTTTGGATTTAGATTTAATTACTTGTTTTTCTAAAACGAAACGCAAAGTAAATTGCCTTTTAACCACTGTGGATATTTTCCTTGCTCAAAGACCTTACAAGTCTAATGACTTCATTTACTGCCTTGCTTTGATATCTTAATGTGCCTTAATGCAAGCTATATGTGTAGTAAGTAGGCCCTACAAGCAGAAGAAAGAAGTTATCCTGCCATTGTATCGGGCGATGATGCGCCCGCATCTGGAGTACTGCGTCCAATATTGGTCGCCGTACCTAAAGAAGAATATGGCGATACTTGAGAGGGTTCAGAAGAGAGCGACGCATTTGATAAAAGATATGGAAAACCTTTCATACGCTGAAAGATTAGAGAGACTGAGGCTTTTTTCGCTGGAGAAGCGGAGACTTAGAGGAGATATGATAGAGACTTACAAGATCACGAAGGGCATAGAGAAAGTGAGAGGGATAGATCCTTCAAACTTTCAACAACTACAAGAACGAGAGGGCATTTGGAAAAATTAAAAGGGGACAGATTCAGAACCAATGCTAGGAAGTTCTTATTCACCCAACGGGTGGTGGATACCTGGAACGCGCTTCCAGAGGGCGTGATAGGGCAGAGTACGGTATTGGAGTTCAAGAAGGAATTGGACAATTTTCTGATGGAGAAGGGGATAGAAGGGTATAGATAGAGGGCTACTATACAGGTCCTGGACCTGATGGGCTGCCGCGTGAGCGGACTGCTGGGCATGATGGACCTCTGGTCTGACCCAGCAGAGGCACGGCTTATGTTCTTATGTTATTGAGAATAATAGGGTTTGTGTTAAATAACATGTGTTAATACAAGTTAGTAAATGAGGCTATTAAGTAGTTTTGTACTGAGGCAGTGGAAGGTGAAGTTTCTTACCTGAAGTCAAAAGGAAGTTTTGTTGTGAGAACTTTAGATTTGAACCTGCTTCTGTGGTCCTTGATTTTCATTTTTATAACCACTAGGCCACTCCTTGCATATTATTCCTCATCCTTGTCCATGCTCTAAACTTTGAATGTCTCTCCTGAGATCAGCTAAAAATATGCATTCTGTGAAAACCCACACATTTTTAAAAGGCGGACCTACACTTTCATAAATCATAAGTTCCTTTATGTCAACGATAATGGTAGGGGCATAGTATAATTGTTAATGTCCATTTCTTTCTTTTTCCACATTGTAGAATTTGCAGAATCATAGCGTCCATTTCATACGTCTTCTTTTAGTTTACCTTCATACCCAATAAAATGTCTCTCTCTTACAGCATGGGGCATGGTGAACGGTGGATCGAATGTAAAAGCACGTAACTCCTATAGTAAGACTCCTAAGATCATTGTGTCCCGCTCCCACGCAGGGAAAGTAAAGGAGGTTGCTTTGAAAACATTTGGAAATGAGACGGAGATAATTCCAGCTGGTGGTGCAGGTATGTTGGAGCTCTACCTTCCGTTGTCTTTGTTACCCTATTTGAAGCTATTTTAAATGTTATTGGCAAACTGTAGCCTATCAGGGGAGAAAGGGGCTTGATTTTGTTTTCCTACTGTATACCGTATTTTCACGCATATAACGCGCGCGTTATACGCGTTTTTACCTACCGCGCATACCCCTCGCGCGTTATACGCGTGAGCGCAGTATACAAAAGTTTTTCTACATAGTTCCCACCCCGCCCGACGCCCGATTCACCCCCCCCAGCAGGACCGCTCGCACCCCCACCCCGAACGACCGCTCGCACGCGCTCCCACCCGCACCTGCGATCGGAGCAAGAGGGAGCCCAAGCCCTCTTGCCCGGCCGACTCCCCGACAATATCGGGCCAGGAGGGAGCCCAAACCCTCCTGGCCACGGCGACCCCCTACCCCCACCCCGCACTACATTACGGGCAGGAGGGATCCCAGGCCCTCCTGCCCTCGACGCAAACCCCCCTCCCTCCAATGACCGCCCCCCCCAAGAACCTCCGACCGCCCCCCCAGCCGACCCGCGACCCCCCTGGCCGACCCCCACGACACCCCCACCCCCCTTCCCCGTACTTTTGGTAGTTGGCCGGACAGACGGGAGCCAAACCCGCCTGTCCGGCAGGCAGCCAACGACGGAATGAGGCCGGATTGGCCCATCCGTCCCAAAGCTCCGCCTACTGGTGGGGCCTAAGGCGCGTGGGCCAATCAGAATAGGCCCTGGAGCCTTATGTCTGTCCGGCCAACTACCAAAGGTACGGGGAAGGGGGGTGGGGGTGTCGTGGGGGTCGGTCAGGGGGGTCGCGGGTCGGCTGGGGGGGCGGTCGGAGGTTCTTGGGGGGGGGCGGTCGTTGGAGGGAGGGGGGTTTGCGTCGAGGTCAGGAGGGCCTGGGATCCCTCCTGCCCGTAATGTAGTGCGGGGTGGGGGTAGGGGGTCGCCGTGGCCAGGAGGGTTTGGGCTCCCTCCTGGCCCGATATTGTCGGGGAGTCGGCCGGGCAAGAGGGCTTGGGCTCCCTCTTGCTCCGATCGCGGGTGCGGGTGGGAGCGCGTGCGAGCGGTCGTTCGGGGTGGGGGTGCGAGCGGTCCTGCTGGGGGGGGTGAATCGGGCGTCGGGCGGGGTGGGAACTATGTAGAAAAACTTTTGTATCTCGTGGGCTCTTATTAGACTCTCTGCTGTGTCTTCCAGAAGGGAGGATATTTACGGTAGTGGGCAAGCCATAAGCTTCTAATAAAAGCATTTATGAGGGGGCGGTCGGAGGTTCTTGGGGGGGGGGCGGTCGTTGGAGGGAGGGGGGTTTGTGTTGAGGGCAGGAGGGCCTGGGATCCCTCCTGCCCGTAATGTAGTGCGGGGTGGGGGTAGGGGGTCGCCGTGGCCAGGAGGGTTTGGGCTCCCTTCTGGCCCGATATTGTCGGGGAGTCGGCGGTCCTTCGGGGTGGGGGTGCGAGTGGTCCTGCCGGAGGGGGGGGCAGGGCGGGTAAACGGAGAGTCGGGACAGCGCACGGAGAGTCGGGGTGGCCAGAGGAGAGTCGGGGCGGGCGAAAGGAGAGTCGGGGTGGCCAGAGGAGAGTCGGGGCGGGCGAAAGGACAGTCGGGCAGCATGCGCGTTATACCCGTGAGTGCAGTATACAAAAGTTTTTATACATAATATCGTGGTTTCTGCGCGCTATACCCGTGTGCGCGTTATACACGGGTGCGCGTTATCTGCGTGAAAATACGGTACCTCCCTCCTCCAGTTGAAAGCATGGGGTAACTTATTTGGCTAGCACAGGGACATCAATATGGTGCAGCAGAACTAAAGGAAAGGACATTATCAAGTATGATGGAATTTCATATTCTTTAGGGATAGTCAGTTTTTCTTTAATCAGTGATGTATTTCTTTCCAAGCATTTTGCAGATATTACTAATTTCACTTTTCAGTGTTCCCCCCCCCAAAAAAAAAATGAACAGTTTTCAGATAGCTCATGTAGCAGCAAAGTACTTCTATTATTATTACTGCTAAATGAGTATTTCAGTATCTTCTTATAACTAACCTGTTAACCAACTAAGCAGGTAGTTTCCCTTCTGAAAACTGCTTCCTATTCGAACTTTGCACCTTCTTTTACTATGTGTAAAAAAGAATTTTCTTGTATAAACATGTAAATTTGAGAATCATTTTTTAATTGCTTGTTCACTTTCCAAAAATGCTAGGACTAGAGGGGGCATGCGATGAAGCTACTAAGATTTAAACAAACTGGAGAAAATATTTCTTCACACAATGTGTAATTACCTGGAATTCGTTGTCGGAGAATGTGGTGGAATTAGTTAGTTTAGCAGGATTTTTAAAAGGCTTGGATAATTTCCTAAAAGAGAAGTCCATAGGTCATTATTGAGATGGCTTGGGGTAACATAGAAACATAGAAAAAGATGGCAGATAAGGGCCGTGGCCCATCTAGTCTGCCCACCCTAATGACCCTCCCCTATTTAACTCTGTGTAGAGATCCCACGAGATGATCCCATTTCTTCTTAAAATCAGGCACGCTGCTTGCTTCGATCACCTGAAGTGGAAGTTTATTCCAGCGATCAACCACTCTTTCGGTGAAAAAGTATTTCCTGGTGTCGCCGTGCAATTTACCGCCCCTGATTCTCCATGGATGTCCTCTTGTCGCCGTCGGACCTTTGAAAAAGAAGATATCCTCTTCTACCTCGATACGGCCCGTGAGGTATTTGAACGTCTCGATCATGTCTCCCCTCTCTCTGCGTTCCTCGAGTGAGTATAGGCGTAATTTATCCAGCCGTTCCTCGTACGGGAGATCCTTGAGTCCCGAGACCATCCGGGTGGCCATCCGCTGGACTGACTCAAGTCTCAGTACATCCTTGCGGTAATGAGGCCTCCAGAATTGTACGCAGTACTCCAGATGGGGCGTCACCATGGATCTATACAACGGCATAATGACTTCAGGCTTACGGCTGATGAAACTCCTACGTATACATCCTATGATCTGCCTAGCCTTAGATGAAGCCCGCTCCACTTGATTGGCAGTCTTCATGTCTTCACTGATGATTACCCCTAAATCCCGTTCTGCAGCAGTCCTTGCTAGGATCTCGCCATTTAGGGTGTAAGTCTTGCATGGATTTTGATTGCCAAGGTGCATGACTTTGCATTTTTTGGCATTGAAATTCAGTTGCCAGGTCCTAGACCATTGCTCCAATAGGAGTAGGTCGTGTATCATATTGTCCGTTGTGCTCATACCTATTATATTACATAGTTTGGCGTCATCGGCGAATAATGTTATTTTACCCCGAAGCCCCTCAGCCAAGTCCCTTATAAAGATATTGAAAAGGATCGGGCCCAAGACCGAGCCCTGCGGCACTCCGCTGATCACTGCTGTCGTTACGGAGGGGGGTGCCGTTCACCACCACCCTCTGAAGTATACCACTAAGCCAGTCTCCAACCCATTTTGTCAAAGTGTCACCTAATCCTATAGAACTCATTTTGCACAACAACCTGTGGTGTGGGACACTATCAAATGCTTTGCTGAAGTCCAAGTATACAATGTCCAAGGACTTTCCAACATCAAGCTTCCCCGTCACCCAGTCAAAGAAGCTGATCAAGTTGGATTGGCAGGATTTCCCCTTGGTAAATCCATGTTGACGGGGATCCCGTAGATTCTCCACGTCCAGGATCTTATCTAATTGGTGTTTGATTAGAGTTTCCATTAGTTTGCTCACTATTGATGTGAGACTCACTGGTCTGTAGTTCTCAGCCTCCGTCCTGCAACCTTTTTTGTGGAGTGGAATGACGTTAGCCGTTTTCCAGTCCAACGGGACTCTACCTGTGCTAAGGGAGAGATTGAAGAGCGCGGATAGTGGTTCCGCCAGGAAGTCCCTTAACTCCCTGAGCACCCTGGGGTGTAGGTTGTCTGGCCCCATTGCTTTGTTGACCTTGAGTTTTGACAGCTCACAGTAGACACTGCTTGTTGTAAACTTGAAATCACTAAACGGGTCTACTGAGCCATCCTTTTTCTGTAGCTGAGGGCCGGAACCTGGCGCTTCGCGGGTGAAGACTGAACAGAAGTATTTGTTTAACAATTCGGCTTTTTCTGAGTCAGCTTCTACATAGTTCCCGTCTGGTTTCCTAAGGCGTACTATACCGCTTGTGTTTCGGTTTCTGTCGCTAATATACCTGAAGAAGGATTTATCGTCCTTCATGATGTTCTTTGCTAAAGTTTCCTCCATTCGGAATTTGGCCTCTCTAACTGCTGTTTTGACAGCTCTTGTCTTAGTCAAATAGACTTCTCAAGAGTCCTGAGATCCTGTATGTTTGTAAGAAATGAACGCTTTTTTCTTTTCTTTTATGAGGTTCGAGATCTCCGCAGAGAACCATTGTGGTTTAGTGTTCCTGCGCCGTTTACTCACTGATTTTATATAGCGGTTGGTTGCCTCCTGAATGGTAGCTTTCAGAGTTAACCACAGTTCTTCTACATTATCTGTTCCTGCTCGGTTTTGTAGCGCTTGATGGATGAAATCCCCCATACCCTCAAAGTTGACGTTCTTGAAGCTAAGGACCTTGGTCAATGTGTTAGTTTTGGCGAAACCCTTCCTGAGATTGAACCATACCATGTTGTGGTCACTGGAGGCCAACTTGTCGCCCACTGAGACCCCAGTGACACTTTCACCATTGGTAAGTAATAGATCTAGTATTGCCTGTTCCCTCATTGGCTCCGATACCAGTTGCCTCAGTTTAGCTCCCTTCATAGAGTTCAATAGTCTCCTGCTGCTGCTGGATGCAGTGGAAAGTGTGTTCCAATCCACATCAGGCATATTGAAGTCTACTAATAACACTGTATCCCCACGTAAGGTGATATTCTCTATGTCACCAATTAATTCCATATCCAGGTCATCCTGTTGCCTTGGGGGTCTGTATATTATGCCAAGATACAGGCATTTGTCATTCCCCCTGGCCAAATATCTGTGATTCTGGTGACTTTAATATCATCCTTAGTGTATATTGCTACCCCTCCTCCCATTCTGCCCTCCCTGTCTTGGCGAAGTAGGTTGTATCCTGGTATGACCATGTCCCATCCTTGGGAGTCTGTGAGCCAGATCTCAGATATCGCCACCACATCCAGGTCAGCGTTCCTCATTTCAGTCTCTAGTTCCAGGATCTTGTTGCCCAAACTGTGGGCGTTGACGTACATAGCCCTCCATGTAGTATGTTTGCTACTGCTTATTCCTAGGATAAGCAGTATAAAATCTATTGATGATCTCACTGGATGTTCAATGACCTAGAGGAAGGAACATCCAGTGAGATCATCAAGTTTGCAGATGACACAAAGCTATGCCGGGCAATCAGATCGCAGAAGGATAGCGAGGAACTCCAGAGCGACTTGTGTCAGTTAGAGAAATGGGCGGAGAAATGGCAGATGAAGTTTAATGTGGAAAAGTGCAAAGTAATGCATTTAGGCAGAAAGAACAAGGAGCACGAGTATAGAATGTCAGGAGCAACTCTGGGTAGAGCGAACAAGAAAAGGACCTGGGCATGCTGATAGATAGGACCCTGAAGCTGTCAGCACAATGCGCGGCGGCGTAAAGAAAGCAAATAGAATGTTAGGCATGATAAAGAAGGGAATCACGAGTAGATCGGAGAGGGTTATAATGCCGCTTTATAGAGCAATGGTCAGACCACACTTGGAATACTGTGTCCAACATTGGTCTCCCAACCTAAAGAAGGATATAAAACTGCTAGAGAGAGTGCAGAGACGATCAACAAAGCTAGTAAAAGGTATGGAGAATCTGAAATACGAGGAATGACTTAAGAGACTGGGATTGTTCTCCCTTGAGAAAAGGAGACTGCAAGGGGATATGATCGAGACCTTCAAAATACTGAAAGGAATCGACAAAATAGAGCAGGAAAAAAAGTTATTTACAATGTCCAGTGTGACACGGACAAGAGGACATGGACTGAAGCTAAGGGGGGACAAGACCAGGACAAATATCAGGAAGTTCTGCTTCACACAAAGAGTGGTTGACACCTGGAATGCTCTCCCAGAGGAGATTATAGCGGAATCGACCGTCCTAGGATTTAAAAACTAACTAGATGCACATCTCCTTACGAGAGGCATAGAGGGTGACTAAAATTACACAAGGTGTACACCTGGCTGGGCCTTCGAGTGCACGGATCATAGAAACATAGAAAAAGATGGCAGATACGGGCCGCGGCCCATCTAGTCTGCCCACCCTAATGACCCTCCCCTATTTAACTCTGTGTAGAGATCCGAAGGTCTGATCCAGAGATGGTGCTTCTTATGTTCTTATGTACTACTTAGGATCTAGCTAGCTGGGCACTTGTGACCTGGATTGGCCACTGTTGGGAACAGGATACTGGGCTAGATGGACCATTGGTTTGACCCAGTAAGGCTATTCTTATGTTCTAACATGCTGGCCATGAGATAGATCCAACCTGCCTTCGTTGGTACAGTCCACTTGAGGTTTTTAGGAAAAAAAATTTCAACTTAACAAGCACACACAATTTGAAAAATTGCAGAACTATTTGGTGAACATGAAGTCACAAGAGAATTACAGACTTTAATAGGAATAAATCTTACTATAATAAGCTAACATATTTATGCAACCTGTACACATGGGTTTACGATTGTAGCAAACTGTTGAGAACTCTTGTTTGCCCTTACGTCACTGCAGTAGAAGCAATTGATTTCTGTCTGATTCTCTCCTCTGGTTTTGAGAGCAACTCCTCCACAGTGTGTGCAGCTACAGTCAGCCTCATCAGCTAAGAAATGTGAAATGGTAAATGAGAGTTTTATGATACATGTACAAAAAAAAAAAGTAGGAACAAAAACAATTTTATGTGGAAGGAAAAAAGTCTCCCCTTCTCAAATCTGAGTCAAACTTAAAAAGCCAAGGACAATTATGGGCCCTTAGTCTGGACTTCTTCCTTTATTGGAGTAGTATTGTCTACGACACCACCCGTAAAAGTTGTTGCACCAACTTTATGGAATGTCCTGCCTATTCACCTCAAACAGCAAGATTCTTTTCCCAAATTTAAATTGGAACTAAAAACATTTTTATTTGAAGACATTTACAATTGTAGCATTTTCCCCCTCCTCCTGTACGCTTCCCTTTCCCCCCATCTTTCCTATATATACATTGTATTTCTTCCCCTCCCAATTTGATTTTTGTAAAAAGTTTTACCGTGTATGTAATATGTTTTTATCCCAGGACAAGCAGGCAGCCTATTCTCACACATGGGCGACGTCATCCACGGATCCCGGATGCGGACAGCCTCGCAAGCAGACTTGCTTGTAGAAACTTAGAAGTTTTGAGTCATCCGCACTGCGCGTGCGCGAGTGCCTTCCCGTCCAGCGCAGGACAAGTCTCCTTAATTTTCCGCGGAGCCGAGAACTCAGTCTTTGACTCTGCGTTTATCTTTGTTACTTCATGCTTTCTCTCACCGCGGTTTGAGTTTATTTTCTTCACAAATCGCTGTGTTCTTTTCTTTATTTCTAGTTTAAAAAAAAAAAAATCTTATTTTATTTTTCTTCCATTTGATTGGCGGGGGAGGCCGCTCGGCCGCAGCCCGCGGGTTTCGACTTCACTGCGGCTATTTTTCCTCCTATGTCCTGGCCAGCAATGGCCTTCAAGAAGTGTAGCCAGTGACAGTGTGTGATTTCCCTCACGGACCCACACCTTTGGTGCCTCAAGTGCCTTGGGCCGGACCATCAACCGAAGTCGTGCGAGCGCTGTGCTACTCTTCAACCTTGAGCACTTAAACGTCGTCGGATTTTAGTGGAGAAGCTTTTCGGGATGGACTCTTCAGTCACACCCTCGACTTCGAAAGCGGCCTCGGTTCCACCTTCTACCGAGGGTCCTCCTGCCACCATAACTCCGACCTCGAGCCTCATCAAACCTTCTTCCTTTGCGGCGGCTTTCCTCGAGTACACCTGCTGTATCTTCTCCTGGATCCTCAGGTCAGACAGCTCAGCAGAAAGTTCCAGCGGTGGTCCTCAAGCTTCCTAAGACTTCCAAGTTGAAGCACATTTCCACTGCCACTTTGGAACTTCCAGCCATAGCAGGTGGTCCGGTTTCAGACGCGGATCCATCCTTGCCGGTTTCTTTCCAGACCATGTTGGAGAAGCAATTCTTTCAGTTCCTTACTAATATGGGATCCAGCCTGGGCATTCAGCAGACTCCCGCGAGGTTGAGCCGCTTCATTTGCCTCAGTCAGAACTTACACACTCTTTGCAGGGAGCAGACTCTCCTGCGAGTGTCTGGTCTGGTATCCAAGCACGCGAAGCAAGGAGCAGAATCTTTGCAAGTGCCTCGACAGGAATCCTCACACTCTATACAAGGAGCAGAGTCTTTGGGAGTGCATCGAGGTTCCTCCATCAAGCCTCTGGACCTTCGCTCTACAACCTCCAGTCCTATCCATTCTTTGGTGGCATCGGCTGCTTCTGTCTCCGAGGGGAAGTCTCCTCAATCTTCGAGATCTGCTTCCAAGCATCGCTCTCACCAACGATCGAGGCCTTCATCGAGGCATACTTCCAGGCATAGTTCTTCTTCTAAAGAACGTCCTTCAACAAAGCTTCTACTCCTACTTCGACTAGACCGCCGACTCCTCGCTCAAGGTCTCCACTTCCGAACTTCGAGGATGCAGCGGTTTCGATTGCTTCGTCCAAGTCTCCATATTCTTTTGATGCCTTTTTTTCCTGTCGAAGCTTCATCTTTGACCCAGGCTGCCTTGACGTCCTCGAGTCCTTCTCAAGGCAATGCATTAGTGGATCAGCTATCTTTCTCATCTTTTCTTCGTCAGATGGCTGTTGACTTGGATCTTCAATTAGATGCTGGTCCAAATACTCTAAGGAGTACCTCGAAGTCATGCATCTCCCTCAACCTCCGGCAGAGTCTCTTAAGCTTCCTCTTCACAAGCTTTTGTATCAGACTTTTGGTCAATGCCTGGAGACCCCTTGTACCATACCGGCTGTTCCAGGCAAATTGGACTCTAGGTATAAAACTGTACATCGCAAAGGGTTTGACAACTCACAGTTATCTCATCAGTCCCTGCTAGTCGAGTCCTCCTTGAAGAGGTCCCATCCTTCCAAGGTTTATGCCACCATTCCTCCTGGAAGGGAAGGGAAAATTATGGATAAATTTGGACGTCGCATCTATCAAAATGCCATGATGTCCTCTAAAGTCCTCAATTATAATTTTCATTTTATTACTTATTTTGAGTTCCTCATTTCTTTATTATCAAAATTCTTGATTTATTTGGATACTCAAAAGCACTTTGAATTTCAAGAAGTCCTTGCTTCTTTATCACAACTCTGATTACATCTCCTACAGTCATCTTACGATGCCTTCGAGTTATATGCCCGGGCAGCTACTTGGTCTGTAGTTATGCACCGCCTTGCCTGGCTTCATACCATTGACATGGACCCTAATCTTCAGGATCGCTTAGCTAATATTCCTTGTGTGGGCAATGACCTCTTTGATGAATCTATCGAGGCAGCCACCAAGAAATTGTCTGAACATGAAAAAAATCCTTTGCTTCTATTGTCAGACCTAAGCCAAAGCCAGATCCTGCCAAACCTACATGCCCTGCTCCTATATATCAACAGCGTTTTGTTCCTAGGACGGCTCCTTACAATCGCCGTCCTCTTAAAAAAAACAGCAGCCTCAGAAGCAACAAAAACCTCAACCTTCTACTGCACCTAAGGCTACTCAGCCTTTTTGACTGTTTAAAACAGAGCATAACCTCTACCGCTCTGACTCTGACTTCTTTTCCCCCTATAGGAGGTCGTCTCCATCATTTTTACCACCGATGGATGACTATTACATCCGACCTCTGGGTGCTCACCATAATCAGGGAAGGATACTCTCTTCATTTCACTCAGGTTCCACCAGAGCTTCCTCCAAGAGAGTATCCTTCCAGTCCTTCCCAGACCGCTCTTCTTCATAAAGCTCAAGCTCTGCTTCGTCTCCATGCCATCGAACCAGTTCCTTTGGAGGAGCAGAACAGGGGTTTTTACTCCCGTTACTTCTTTGTTCTGAAAAAGATGGGCGATTTGCGGCCCATTCTGGATGTCAGGGCTCTCAACAAATTTTTGGTCAAAGAAAAATTTTGAATGTTGTCCCTGGCATCCCTTTATCCCCTTCTCGAGCAGAATGACTGGTTATGCTCTCTGGATCTCAAGGAGGCCTACACTCGTATCCCCATTCATCCGGCCTCCCGTCAATATCTCAGATTTCGGGTGGGGAATCTGCATTATCAATACAGAGTGCTACCCTTCGGCCTGGCTTTATCTCCCAGAGTGTTCACCAAGTGCCTGGTAGTGGTAGCAGTAGCTCTACGGAACCATGGTCTTCAGGTATTTCCATACCTCGACGAACGGCTCATCAAAGATTCAACATCTCAAGGGGTTATTGTAGCGACCCAACGGACTACCGGGTTCCTACAAAGTTTGGGATTCGAAATCAACTTTCCCAAATCCCAACTTCAGCCCTCACAGAATCTACAATTCATTGGAGCTGTTCTGGACACTGTCCAACTCAGAGCATTCCTCCCACAACAACGTTTGGAGACTCTTCTTCAACTCTGTCATACAGTGTCTTCCCGATCTTCCATCTCAGCGAGACTCATGATGGTACTCCTAGGTCACATGGCATCCACAATACATGTGACTCCTTTTGCCAGACTTCACCTCAGAATTCCTCAGTGGACCCTGGCATCTCAATGGACGCAGGTTTGCGACCCACTTTCTCAACACATAACAGTCACTCCTTCTTTGAAGCAGTCTTTCCGTTGGTGGATGCTCTCTTCCAATCTCTCCAGAGGCTTGCTTTTTCAAACGCTCTCTCCCCATCAGAAGGTCTTCACGACAGATTCCTCGACCTACGCTTGGGGCGCTCATCTCGATGGTCTCCGCACTCAAGGCCACTGGACCAGTATGGATCGTCAGTGTCGTATCAATCTTTTGGAACTCAGAGGGATCCTCAAGGCTCTGAACACTTTTCAACATCTTCTTCATGACCAAGTAGTTTTCATTTGGACGGACAACCAAGTCGCCATGTATTATATCAACAAACATGGAGGGACGGGATCTGCCTCCCTTTGTCAAGAAGCTCTGAGGGTTTGGGACTGGGCAATCCACCACAACACCTTCCTCAAAGCTGTCTACATCCAAGGGGCGAAGAATTGATTGGCGGACAACTTGAGTCGTCTTCTGCAACCTCACGAATGGACGCTCCATTTCTCGCCTCTTCATCACATTTTTTTACAGTGGGGAACACTTCAGATATACCTCTTTGCAGCTCCCCACAACTACAAACTGCCTCAGTTCTGCTCCAGGATATACTCTCCCCATCGCCTCGAGGCAGATGCTTTTCTTCTGGAATGGACGAATCTCTTCCTATATGCATTCCCTCTCATTTTCAAGACTCTGGTCAAGTTGAAGAACGATCATGCCACCATGATTCTGACTTCCCCTCGGTGGCCGAGACAACCTTGGTACTCCCTTCTACTTCAACTCAGCAGCAAGAAGCCATACCTTCTACCAGTTTTTCCTTCTCTGCTTACACAGAGTCAGGGATCTCTGCTTCATCCCAACCTGCAGTCTCTACACCTGACAGCTTGATACCTCTCAACATAACTCCTCTTCAGTTTTCTCAATCTGTAAGAGACGGTTTAGAGGCTTCTCGGAAGCCTACCACTAGACAATGCTATCACCAAAAATGGACTAGATTTTCTACATGATGTTTTTCCCATGATAAGGAGCCTCAGTATTCCTCCTTATCTTCTGTTTTAGATTACCTTTTGCACTTATCCACTTCTGGCCTCAAATCTACATCGATCTGAGTCCATCTCAGTGCAATTGCGGCTTTCCATCAGCCTATTGATGGGAAACCCCTCTCTGCTCATCCGGTGGTTTCCAGATTCATGAAAGGACTGTTCAATGTCAAACCTCCTTTCAAACCGCCTCCAGTGGTTTGGGATCTCAGTGTTGTTCTTGCTCAATTGATGAAGCCTCCATTTGAACCAATGTCTACGGCTCATCTGAAGTATCTCACTTGGAAAGTGGTGTTTCTTGTCCTCACATCTGCTCATAGAGTCAGTGAGCTGCAAGCATTAGTTGCTGATCCAGCTTTCACAGTTTTCCATCATGACAAGGGGGTCCTCCGTACTCATCCTAAATTCTTACCTAAAGTGGTTTCAGAATTTCATCTCAACCAATCTATTGTACTTCCAGTGTTTTTTTCCAAGACCTCATTCTCATCCTGGAGAATCAGCTCTTCATACTCTGGACTGTAAACGTGCTTTGGCCTTCTACTTGGAACGCAACAAATCACACAGAACTGCTCCTCAACTTTTTGTTTCCTTCAATCCAAACAAGTTGGGACATCCAATCTCTAACTGGATGACTGCTTGTATCTCTTTCTGCTGTGCCCAGGCTGGATTACAACTACAGAGTCGAGTCACGGCCCATAAAGTCAGAGCAATGGCAGCTTCAGTGGCTTTCCTCAGATCTACACCTATTAAGGAAATTTGCAAAGCTGCTACCTGGTCCTCGGTTCATACATTCACCTCTCACTATTGTCTGGATGTTTTCTCCAGACGGGCTGGCCATTTTGGCCAGAGAGTATTACAAAAATTATTCTCCTAAGTTGTCAACATTCCCTCCATCCCATTCTGGTTAGCTTGGAGGTCACCCATGTGTGAGAATAGGCTGCCTGCTTGTCCTGAGATAAAGCACAGTTACCGTAACAGTTGTTATCCAGGGACAGCAGGCAGCTATTCTCACAACCCACCCACCTCCCCTGGTTGGCTTCGCTGCTAGCTATCTGAACTGAGGAGACTCGTCCTGCGCTGAGTGGGAAGGCACTCGCGCATGCGCGATGCGGCTGACTCAAAATTTTTAAGTCTCTACAATCAAGTCTGCTTGCGAAGCTGTCTGCATCCGGGCTCTGTGGATGATGTCATCCATGTGTGAGAATAGCTGCCTGCTGTCCCTGGATAACAACTGTTACAGTAAGTAACTGTGCTATTTGTACTGTAGATTATTTTTAAATATTTTATTGTATACCGCCTAGATTTTTTTTTAGATAAGCGGTCTATCAAAATAAACTTGAAACTTGAGGAAGTAGACTCTAGAATAGAAAAAAAATTTCAGATTTTTTTTTATCTTCATGAAATAATAATAAACATACAATACATATTTATACACCATTGGTGAATCAAAATTTCAAGAAACAAAAATCCCCAACAAGAAAAAAAACATCAAAAGCCACACTTCTAGCCCTTCATAAAGGGGAAGTAAAAAATTAGAAAAATTGATTGCTGTAGTATGTACCTAGTTTGCACCTCCATTTTGATGATGGTCTAGTTACCGTCAGGAAGTAATAATGTACCAGTGGATACTTATTCTTAAGGAGGGGTTCATATCTAGTGCTTCCACAGCCTTTTAATTGGTTCCTTTTACTAAGCTGTGGCAAAAAGTGGCCTTAGTTTGTTTTTTAAAATTTGATATCCCGCAAAATCTTACAAGAGTTCTCAGCAGTTTTACATAATAGTAAAATTCAATAAAAACAAAAGAAAAGAACGCCATAAAATAATAGGAAAATGATTTTAAAATAAAATCACAATCATATCAGAGATAAGAATACTGTAACATACAAACGATGCCTGATATCCTCTCAATTAATGAATATGGTCAATTGGAAAGGAGTCGGTTCTGAAAGCTAATTGGAAAAAAAAAATAATTTTTAATATCTTATAGGCCCTGAGATTCACTTCAGACTGAATATAATTTGGAAATTGATTCCAAAGACTGGGTGCCAAATGAAAAAAAAAAAAAATCCTTGTGACACGTAAATTCCCATCTAGTTCTACAAACTGCTGGCAAGACTAATCTGTTACCTTGCAGTGATCTTAATGTATGCTCTGGAGTATAAGGGGTAGAAACATAGAAACATAGAAAGATGACGGCAGAAAAGGGCCACAGCCCATCAAGTCTGCCCACTCCATTTACCCACCCTATTAAGTCTGAGTGCTAATGACTTAGTTCCTTAACTCGACCGTCGTAGGGATCCCACGTGGATGTCCCATTTATTCTTAAAGTCGAGCACACTGGTGGCCTTGATCACCTGCATCGGAAGTTTGTTCCAGTGATCTATCACCCTTTCTGTGAAGAAATACTTCCTGATGTCACCACTAAATTTCCCTCCTCTGAGTTTGAGCCGGTGCCCCCTTGTGACCGAGGGTCCCTTGGGAAAGAATATATCGTTTTCCACCTCTACACGACCTGTGACGTACTTGAATGTCTCGATCATATCACCCCTTTCCCTGCGCTCCTCTAGGGTATAGAGCTGCAGCTTGCCCATTCTCTCTTCGTATGAGAGACCCTTGAGTCCAGCGACCATCCTAGTGGCCATCCGCTGGACCGACTCAGCTCGAAGCACATCTTTCCGGTAATGTGGCCTCCAGAATTGCACACAGTATTCCAGATAAGGTCTCACCATGGTTCTGTAGAGTGGCATTATGACTTCAGGTTTGCGGCTGACGAAGCTTCTATTGATACATCCCATCATTTGTCTTGCCTTGGATGAGGCCTTCTCTACTTGTTTGGCAGCCTTCATGTCTGCGCTGATGATCACTCCCAAGTCCCGTTCTTCTGAAGTCTTAGCTAGTATTTCTCCATTCAAGGTGTATGTTCTGCATGGATTTCTGCTACCGAGATGCATGACCTTACACTTCTTAGCGTTGAAGCCCAGCTGCCATGTTGAGGACCAGTTTTCCAATGTGATCAGATCCTGCATCATACTATCTTTGAGATTGCTTTCACCTACTATATTACACAGTTTGGCGTCGTCGGCAAACAGTGCTACTTTACCCTGAAGCCCTCGGGTCAAGTCCCTTATGAATATGTTGAAAAGGGATGGTCCCAGGACTGAGCCCTGCGGCACTCCGCTAGTCACTTCCGATGTCTCAGAGAGGGTGCCATTGACCACCACCCTCTGAAGTCTTCCACTCAGCCACTCCTTGACCCATGCAGTTAGTTTCTCACCTAACCCCATTGATTTCATCTTGTTTAATAGACTACGGTGTGGGACACTGTCAAAGGCTTTACTGAAATCCAAGTACACTATGTCCAGAGACTCTCCCAAGTCCAGCTTTCCTGTCACCCAGTCAAAGAAGCTGATAAGATTGGACTGGCATGACCTGCCCCTAGTGAATCCATGTTGGCAGGGATCCCTCAGATTCCCCTCATCCAGTATTGTGTCCAGTTTGCCTTTAAGTAGGGTTTCCATGAGTTTACACACTATTGATGTGAGACTCACTGGTCTGTAATTCGCAGCCTCCGCTCTGCAACCCTTCTTGTGCAGAGGAACAACGTTGGCAGTTTTCCAGTCCAGGGGGACTCTCCCCGTTCTCAGGGAGAGATTGAAGAGCACGGCTAACGGTTCCGCCAAAATATCGCATAGCTCTCTGAGCACTCTTGGGTGCAAATTGTCCGGTCCCATGGCTTTGTTCACCTTGAGTCCTGACAGTTCTCTGTAAACATCAGCTGGTGTGAACTCAAAATTCTGAAATAGGTCTTCCATGCTTTGCTTTGCTTCCAGCTGTGGCCCGTGTCCCGGTGCCTCGCATGTAAAGACTGAATAGAAGTAATCATTCAGTATTTTGGCTTTATCGGAATCTGTTTCCGCATAATTCCCGTCTGGCGTTCTAAGGCGTACTATCCCGTTTGCGTTCTTTTTCCTGTCGCTAATGTATCTGAAGAAAGATTTGTCCCCTTTCTTAATGTTCTTCGCTAGAGTTTCTTCCGTTCGAAGTTTGGCCTCCCTGACTGCTGTTTGACCGCTGCAGACTTTGTCCTGTATTCAATGTTAGCTTCTTCTTCCCCGGTGCGTTTGTATGAGAGAAATGTTTTTTTCTTCTCCTTGACTAGGTACGAGACCTCATCTGTGAACCATTGGGGTTTCTTTTTCCTTTGTTGTTTGGTTACCGATTTTATGTAGCGGATAGTTGCCTCATGAAGGGTCGATTTCAAGGTTGACCACATAGCTTCCACGTTATCAGTCACTTTTTGAACCTGCATTGTCTGATAGATGAAATCTCCCATGCGTGTGAAGTCAGTGCCCCGGAAATTGAGTACCCTTGTTTTTGTTTGTGATCTAGGGAATCCTTTCTTAAGGTTAAACCATACCATGTTATGGTCACTGGTGGCTAGTGTTTCTCCCACCGAGACCTCCGAGACGCTTTCCCCGTTCGTAAGTACCAGGTCCAGGATGGCCTGGGCCCTTGTGGGCTCTAGTACCAGTTGTTTGAGCCATACTCCCTTCATGGACATTAATATCCTTCTGCTATCACAAGTTGTTGCTGAGAGTGTGTTCCAGTCTACATCAGGCATGTTGAAGTCTCCTAACAGAACTACGTCCCCCCGTAAGGTGATATTCTCCATGTCTTCAATTAATTCTGTGTCCTTGTCCTCCGATTGTCTTGGGGGTCTGTATACCACACCAAGGTATAGGCATTTTTCTCCGCCTCTGGCCAAGTTTACCCAGATGGATTCCCCAGTATACTTGACATCTGTGATCCTGGTTGTCTTGATGTTCTCTTTGATGTAAAGTGCTACCCCACCTCCTAACTTACCCTCTCTGTCTTGCCGAAGCAGGTTGTATCCTGGTATAGTTATATTCCACCCATGAGAGTCTGTGAACCATGTTTCGGATATTGCTACTACGTCTAGATCTGCATTAACTATTTCTGTTTCTAGTTCTAAAAATTTATTCCCTAGGTAGTCAGTGAATTCAAGTAACTTGAGTACTAATATTTTAAAATTAATTGGTAACCAATTGTAATATAAGAAAAGAGGAGTTACACAGTCAAACTTACTCTTACTCCCTCGTAACTTAATAGCAGTATTTTGTGTGTTCTTATGTGTTGGGGCTTTCCCACATGCTAAGGCCATTTTTATTACAGCTGGAAAATGGCTTATTTTCTATTTTGTATATTAATGACCATGTGCTTATTACCAAGTACATACTGCCACCCTTCCACTAATCTTTTAGTACATATTAATGTAGATAACACAGAAACGTGTACACACTGCCCTTGATATGCGCCCTAAAAAAAAAATTATTAGAAATATTTTTTAGCATATGTGCACATATTTCAGTTACTGTAGGGATGCCTTAGTATGTTTTGTGGTACTCCATTTTTAGCTGCTTTAGACGTTCATTAGCACCTAATGTAAAACTTAGTAAAATAGCCCCAGTGTTAATAAAGGTACTCAACTGATCAGATTCAAATAACCCTATTCAAAGGCACAATACTTAAACATATTTACAAAACACTTAGCCGGAATGTACCTGACTTTTAACAACAAAAATTGTTTTGTTTGCCATTGGGTTTCTCTTATTTTCAATCAGGAAAAATTGGAACATTTCAATTAAAAAAAAAGAAACATCATGATGTCTGAAAAATATACACTGTAGCCACTCTGTCAGAGCTCAGTGCTAATGTTGCTAATAAAATTGCAGTCATAGCCAGTTCTGAGTTAGTGTTCTAATAATATAACATTTTAAAGTATCCACAGTCTGATCCTTATCTTGATGCATGCCCTCTTAGTTGGTAAATAGAAAATTCTTGGAACAGTCAGAAAGAACCCTCTGGCGCTTTCAAAACCTTCTTTATGTTGACAGGAGTTCTTCTTGAAATGGAGCCAAGTTTCATTTAGGGCCTCTTATATCAAGCCAAATAGCACGATCCAGCATGGTAAATGCACCAAAGCCCATAAGGATTGAATGGGCTTTGGTGCATTTGCCATGTGGCACTTGCTACCGTAGCTTGATAAAACAGAGTCTTAGAATATTATCAGAATGAAGGGTCAAACTAGGTACGTACTGCAGTAATCCTTTTTTTATTTATTTATTTTTTGCATTTCCCGGCATATGTAAAATAGTAAAATTGTCTTGGACTACCCTTTTTAAAAAGAAGAGGAAAAGAAAATCCTCATGAGTTGTAGAAATGTTAATTGTGACATTGAGTGAAGGAATAAAGCCCCCCCCCCCCCTTTATCAAGCTCACTATGAACGTCAGAGTTTATACCGTAGCAGCCGGCAATAAATAAAACCCTAACGCAGCTTCATAAAAAGGGCCCTAAGTGTTAGACTGGGTTAAGCAAGAGCTGATATGTAAGACAAATGGCCTGTTGGTCTCACTTAAAAAAGTAAAACCATTAAACGTGTGTGATATGTTTTTTGTTTTATTTTTTTTAAGATAGTTTATGGTTGCTACTCATAATGGTGAGATTTCTTGTTGTTTTATGCAATTTTTGCATTTGATTTTATGGAAAAAGAGGGTTGGGTTTCAGTGTGCTTTTTGTTTTATAAGGTGTCTGCTATAAGGTCTTCCACAGAGCAGTGGTAGTAGCAACAGAATTTCAGAGAATATGGGATAAATGCAGGGGATACATAGCTGTGAAGACATGAGAGAAGACATGAGATCAGCTTTGGTCTGCTGTGCCTGGAACTGAATTGCACAGATTAGACAGGCTTTCATTGCTGTCATATTTCATGTTTCTGTGCTGTAATTACAGCGAGTGTGGGTGAGGGGAATGGAATGTATGTTCTTGTAGAAAAATCAATCCAGTGTTGGCGGGGAGAGGGATGTCTAATTATCAAAGGGGGTGTGTGTTTGAAGGAGTGTCTAATTATCAAAGGGGTGTGTGTGAGAGAGATTTTGGTATAACTTTTTAAAATTTATGACAGCCTCTTTTTAACACTGATTTAAATCTTTATACTGCTGAGCTGCCTATTTTCATTGTATGAATAATTTTCCTTTTAAATTTTGAATTTGATGTGACTTAAGCCCAGAGCAACGTTTCATCCTTGACTAAGTGTGCCAAAGAGATGTTTTTGTTTTATAGTATTGCTGGCTTCAGCTTTGTCCCATTACTTAAGAAAACTTTTTAAATTGCATTTGTGTGTTCTTCTTTTGAAATGTTCACGCTAGATTTTTTTTTTTTCTTTTCGTATCCTGAAGGTTATAAAGTTCTTTCTCTGCTAGAGGAGATGGTTGATAATAAGGAGCAAGCAGATGTATACATTCATACATCCTATATCAAGAAGTGGGATATATGCGCTGGCAATGCTCTGCTGCGTTCCCTGGGAGGACACATGACCACTCTGAGAGGAGAAGAGATTGTCTACACTGGTTCCGATGGTAACGAGGGGGGACTTCTAGCGAGCATTGGTACGGACCACAGTGCGCTGGTTGAAAAACTGAGTTCTAAGCTCCCAGATTTGGAGAAGTCGTCGCACAAGTAGATTCCCCAGCAGCAAAGGAGTATAAATTCTCCTGTAGGAAGCCCTTCCTATCAGCCTGAGGAGCAAGGCAAGGAACTAGCATCGGAGAGAGAATATGCACAAGGCAGTCCAGCGCACTTTGGACAAATGAGGTTTATAGGGCAGCAGCTGAGAAAATACCAACATATTGACAGTGTTCTACTTTTAATTTTATAAAAACTCTTTCCCGTACACTTAAATGGGGGGGGTCTTTTCTAAAGATTAATGCTTATTTTATTCCTATGGGCTCTGCTGCCAAAAAAAACATGTGCTGATGTTTAGTAAAAGACCCCCTTAGATTGTGACTAGATGAAACTTTAAAAAATTAACAACAAAAGGTCTGTGATTTAGAGTAGAGAATGACACGGTGACAAAATTCATCACCGTTCCCGTCCCCGCGGATAACCGCGGGAAATAAACCCTTGTCATTTTCTAGTGTCTATTTCATCCTCTGTCCTTCTACACCAGCATTCTTCAAAGCAAAGCTAGCGGGTCAGTGGTTGTGGCCATTCATACTCTGATTCTTCCCTCTTTCCTTGAAGAATGACATAAAGATGGTTTCCCACGGTTATCCGCGGGGACGGGAACGGTGATGAATTTTGTCACCGTGTCATTCTCTAATTTTAGAGCTAAAAAACTGGTGATGGTTTTCACATGCATCTTAAAAGCTCATAACCTGTAGAGCTGGTAGTCATTTCTTACAGAACGTAACCAGAGAAACCGATTCATTCCTTTCATTTTGTGTTGCTGTCTCACCAACTTGGCTGAAAAGCGTGCCCTATGCTGGCCTTTCCCCTTTACACGAAAACACTAGAAATAAGAAAATATTAGCTGAATACATTTTGTGGCTTATTTAAAATTTTCTAACCTGGCATTTTAAAATGATACAGGTACTGAAGTATTTTTGTTCTGGTGACCTCTGAAGTTTTTGTATTGGTTTATTCAGGTAACTCTACTCACTGTATGTGTTTTGGTTTGGTTTTTTAATTTTAAAACTGAGTTCTGTTTCCTTGTATCATTTTGATAAATGATTTTTCTTTCCATGCTGTTTTTTTTCTTTCTCTAAACTTCAGTGTAAAAAAAAGGTGGGGAGGGGGAAGGGTTAAAAGAAAACTTAATTATCAACCCTTGCCAATCAGATGGTAGCCGGAGCATCTCTGTGCTTGCCTGGTGTTCAGCAAAGGGAATATTGCCTTCCTCATCTAATCTTCTAATCTTTTTTTTTTTTCTGATTTATTCTTGTGTGATTTACTCAAAAAAAGGAGTTAAACTTCTTCCTATATATATCCCTGTGCAAGCTATGGAGCAGTCAAACCTCATATGTCCGACTGCAGCATACTTACGCAGCTGGAGAAACAAACGCATATTACATACATCCTACAGCTCCTCCTTACACAGGATAACATATTGCCCATTTATACACGTATAGAATACATGCAACAATATTCACCACTAGGACTAAAACTTACCTAGTTGATATTCGGAAATACTTATATGGTCAGTTATGATGTTGATGTCATATTTGCTTTTTTTAATAAAATAGTAATGTGTCATTTAATGGATAACTTGGCTGTTTAAGATGATAAAACAGCCATCCTATATAATAAAACTCTAGCCGCGCATGCGCACTCCTATCGGCGTGCTTCCAAGATCAGTAGGTCTGTGGCCGCAGGAGTGCACATGTGCGAATCCCCAGCAACTACCTACACTCGCCGGAAGGACTGGACCCCAGCGCTGGACATCCTGCTCTCCTGTCGGCAACAATGCACAGGCATAGGAAAAGCAGTGGCTGCCTCTCGGCTTCTTCAGACTTTGCAAATAATCTTTATTGATTTTTTTTTTTCAAAACATAAAAATAACAGATAAAACAGTAACAATCCAAATAATGGACAATAATAGAAAAGAGGAAGTACTTATAATGCTAAATGAAGAAGGAGATATAAAGTAATAGGGCCATAAAGCCTACAGCAGGTTTAGATAGTTTAAATATCTTTACAATAAAGATCTAAAGGTGCTCAGGTTTTAGAAAAACCAGAGTATGATTTATTTTTCATAGCTATAGGGGGCCTGCACAGCTGTCTCAGAAGGGTGAAATGTGATCTGCATAGCACACTGGATCCCACCACTGATTAAACGAATGGCTGTGTTGTTGAATGATCTGCAATGGCTTGAGCATCTCACTCAAACCAAATGTACTAGACAAAGATGCACTAAAGTCAGCAATCATCGCTAAACCTGTTTTCACAGCTTTAGCGATGATCGCTTTTACCGACCCGATGCACAAAACGGCTTACCGCATGTTTTTCCCGTAGATCACCCGTTTTTCGATCTGTCTATGCAAATTAGATAAAACCCCATGCAAAATAGCCAAGCGACTGATGCACTAACAGCGCTTGGCTATGCAAAAACAAAAAACAACCCCAGGAGTTTTAGCTATCAGGAAAAAAAAAACAACTGGCATCCTGTCGGTTAACTGTGTTACCAACAGGTCTGCCTGGCTTTTTTCATTTTTTTTCCCGCAATGGCACAGATATTTTGCATGTGTTATACATGCAAAATATCTGTCCCATAAAAAAAAAAGTCCACCGCCAATGATAGCCCATCCCAATGCCCCCCCCCCTCACCACCACCTCATGAACCGGCTCCATGACTTACCCCCACGGCAGTGAAAATAGCAGGAGAGATGCCTACTCCCTCTTGCCTGGCCAAGTGCCCCCACCTGATCCTGGACTCACCACCGACCCTCTCCTCTCCCTTAATTCTGAAGAAAAAAAGGGATGCTCACTCTTTCCTGCCACTGGATGCTCCCCCAATCCCCCCGTACTTTTGGTAGACAGGAGCTGGAGAGAAACATGGTCCCTCCATCTCCACACGTGGAAAATGATGGGCCTTCCTCTCTCCGCTGCACCATGTGATACACAGAAAGGAGCCTAAGGCGCCATCCCATATGATGCATGGAGAGGGGCCTAAGGTCCTGATTTGCTCAGATGTCAGACCAGAGGGAGGAGTCTAAGACTCTAATTGGCTCAGATGCCTAAGACCCCTCCCAATGGGTAAAGGGATCACCCCTTCAAAGAAATGCAGTAGATTGATGAGGCAAGATTTCCCTTGACTAAAACCATGTTGGCTTTCTCTCATTAAAATCATGCTACGTATATTTGCTATCATTTTGTTCTTTATAATAATTTCTACCATTTTGTCTGACACTGACATCAGACTCACCAGTCTATAATTTCCCGGATCACTTCTGGAACCCTTTTTAAAAATCAACATCGCACAAACCCTCCAATCTTCTGATACTATGCTGGTTTTTAAAGAAAAATTATAAATTATTAACAATAGCTCTGCAAGTTCATTTTTCAATTCTGTCAGCACGCTGGGATTTATACCATCCAGTCCAGGCAATTTGCTACTGTTCAGTTTGTCAAATTGACCCGTTGCATCATCCAGTGTTACAGAGATTGGTATGAGTTTCTCTGATTCATCAGAATTGAATACAATTTGTGGCACCAATATCTCCCCTCCCTCACCCTATCTTCCTCAGTGAAGACCAAGGCAAAGAATTAATTTAATCTTTCCGCTATGACATTGTCTTCCCTGAGAGCCCTTTTTAACTCTTTGTTGTCTAGCGCAGTATTTCTCAACTTCTTCAAGCCAAGTACCCCCTAAGTCTAACAAATATCAGCCGAGTACCCCTGCCCAAGCTCCACCCCTGACCCCATCCCCATAATAATAGTACTAATTGTAATGCAATTTCTTCAATTCATTTTTCATATACACACAATATAATCTTATTAACACAAAATAGTGACCACAAAATTTAAAAAAATACAAAGCACACTGTGTACAGAGAAAATGTTAATTATCATTTATATTTGGGGGGTTTCAAAGAGGTCAAGGCAGATGACTTAAATATGCAGTGTCATCTCAGTAACAACTATAGAAAAATAAATATAGTGCAAAATATACATTAGCAGATATAAATTCATAAAACTGACACAATTCAATCACTAAATTGAAAATGAAATCATTTTTCCTACCTTTGGTGATTTCATATGTCTCTGGTTGCACTTCCTTCTGACTGTGCATCCAATATTTCTTTCTTTCTACCTCCTGCATGCTTTCTCTCCTCCAGACCTCCCTTCCCCAACCAACATATCTCTCTTTCCCTCTGAGTCCAGCTTTTCTTCCTCTCTCCTCTACCCCTATTGGCAATATGTGTTTCTCTCTCTCTCTTTCATCATCTGTCTTTCTCTCATTCCCTTCCTTTTTCACAAAGGGTATGGAGAAAGAGAGATCCAAGGTGCATCTACCCCACCTCCTCTACTGCCACATCCAACATTTCTCTTCTCATCCCCCAGATCATATGCAGCATTTTTCTCTACTGCCCACCAGCCCCATGCCCATTTCTCCTATCACTCCTCTTTTTTTCCTTTATTGTTTTTAAAATGCATTTAATTATTATCATTTATAATCAAATAATAAACAATACATTGATTCATTGTATGCCTTATTTCTTAATACATAATAATATCAAATTATCTATAAGCCTTCCATAGTCCAACCTTCCCTACCTACCAACCTCCCCCCTCCCAACCCAGTAAAGGGATGTGTGCAGGAGAATCATGAGGTGTTAGGATATGAAAATCTGTAATTCAAAAATCAGTAGGATTATCCACTTGGGAAATAACCCAAGTGTTATATGCGCCCCAAATGGTATTATAACTATGTATCTGATTTCTCCTAAGAGCAGTCAATTTAGACATTTGTTGTATAAATTGAACTTAGTCAACAATACTTGGGAGTGCCGGGAGATCTGGTTGTTTCCAAGCAGATGCCAGAACAAGTCGACCTGCAGTCAGTATCAAATGTATCCATTTCTGCTGTTTAATAGGCAGAGTAAAAGGTCCCACTTTCAGCAAACACTCCATAGTCTTGGGTATCGAGATGCCCAACACTGCCTCAATAAAAGAGATTACTCTATACCAGTGTTTTTCAACCTTTTTTGGGCAAAGGCACACTTGTTTCATGAAAAAAATCACGAGGCACACCACCATAAGAAAATGTTAAAAAATTTAACTCTCTGCCTATATTGACTATATATAAAGTAATTCTCTTGAATAGGAATCAAATAAACACAAAGAAAGTATTTTATAATTACTTTATTATGAAATAAAAATTATAAAATACTTTATTCAGTGCGAAACCTGGGCCTGTTTGGCTGAACACAAAGCTGATATTCTGGCTGGAATCGAAGAAAGACACACACGTAGCTCTTCGTCAACAGCTCTCAGTCTCTCTCTGTATTTGGTTTTTATAGCATACAAAAATAGACAAATATACCCTCCATCCTTTTTATTAAACCACAATAGCAGTTTTTAGCGCAGGGAGCTGCGCTGAATGCCCAGCGCTGCTCTTGACGCTCATAGGCTCCCTGCGCTAAAAACCACTATTGCGGTTTAGTAAAAGGGGACCATATTGTAAAATATAGACAGCAGATATAAATTCAGAACTGTGCATAGTAAGTGAAGGGAAGTTTTCATCTCTGGGAATTTACCCAGTTAACTATTAAGTTATTTGGGCAAATTCCTTTGAAAACTGTGGTAATACTGCCTCCACTTTGCTAAATTTAA
This sequence comes from Geotrypetes seraphini, assembly GCF_902459505.1. Lineage (NCBI taxonomy): Eukaryota > Metazoa > Chordata > Amphibia > Gymnophiona > Dermophiidae > Geotrypetes > Geotrypetes seraphini. Next base: position 115,341,127 of record NC_047085.1, read on the forward strand.
AATAAAATCATTTTTCCTACCTTGTCTGGTGATTTCTGGTTGCACTTTCTTCTTCTGACTGTGCATCCAATCTTTCTTCCCTTCTATCAGCCTGTATGCTTTCTCTCCTCCACACCTCATTCCCTCCCCCAACTTTTTCTTCCTCTCTCCCTGACCTTTCTTTCTTTTTTTCTGTTTCTCTTCTTTCCTTCTGTTTCCCTGCCTGCCCCCTTTCTTTCTTTCTCCCTGCCGTTCCCCAAGCCACTGCCACTGCCATCGGGGAACAGGACCCACCAATGGATAACAGGTCCCAAAGCCGACGCCGACGCATGCTCTCCCTGACGTCAATTCTACAATCGGAGAGGAAGTTCCGCCCAGCCAGGCAGCGATTGGCTGGCCCGAACCAGGCAGCGATTGGCTGGCCCGAACTTCCTCTCCGACTGTATAATTGACGTCGGGGAGAAGAAGACTTATCGGCTCCATAGATTAGATCGCCAAGACAAAGTGAGTCCTGGGTGATCGACTCACTTTGCCTTGGCGAGCTACTGGCGCCCCTGCCTCGGGCCCCCTGTCAGCTCCGGGCCCGGCGGCCCTGCGGCACACCAGGCAACATCTCGCGGCACACTAGTGTGCCGCGGAACAGCGGTTGAAAAACACTGCTCTATACCAAGAGGTCTGTGCTTTTATACAGTGCCACCAAATATGTTCAAAGCTACCCACTTCTCCACATCCTCTCCAACATTCATCCAACCCTTTCCCATACATAGCTCGCAATCGTACTGGAGTGTAATGCCAGCCAAAAAAAATCATAACCATTTTCTGTCATATTGCTAGCAATGGTACCATGAAGAAGAGAATGCAATATTTTAGACCATTCTTTATCAGTATAATATTTACCAATCTTTTCCCAGCGGCGTCTATATTACAAAGGGGATGAAGATGCTCCAGTTGTGCATTATATAATCTAGTAATACTGTCCCTCCCACTCTCTTTCATCATAGCCCTCCCTAGGGTCGACTGTTCAGGGGAGGCAAAATCTCCAAGGACCACTTTTCTGATAAAGCTTTCAATTTGCCTATAATAAAATAAATCTCTCGGTAGGAGGCCGTTTTCCTCCATCAACACTTCAAAGGAGACAACTTTCCCATCCTCCAATAGCTGATCCAATGTTTTAAGACCCTTCCTTTCCCATAGATGGAAGGCTGAATCCACTTCACCTGGAGCGAAGTTGGGCATATATATATATAATTGCTCCCCCCCCCCAAATACATCTTACCCCCAAAACATTGTCTATGCACCTGAATCCACAAGTCAAGAGTATGTCGTAATACCGGATTAGACATCTTAGCTACAGTAGTAAGTAGTAGGGCTTGGAGCCAGGGTACCGCCCACAGCGGGGCAATGCCCAATATCTCCTGCTCCATGTGGACCCAAGATTTTCCCCTATCCTACTTCCAATTAATTAAATATTGTAATTGTGCTACTTGATAGTAATATCGACAATGTGGCACTGCCATTCCAGCCTCCTAGGTTGATACATCATTGCATGAGATACTCTTGGAGTCTTGTGTTGCCAAATATATGCAAATATCTTCCACTCCAAGTAGAGAAAAAATTTACTAGATAAAGGGACCAGTAGGGTGGAAAAAAGATATATAGTGTTCCCCCCGGTAGTTCGCGGTCCTGGTCATTCGCTGTATTTTCCGACTGCGAACCACTGACAAGGAGAGGGCAGTGGGAGAGGCAGGAGAAAGCTGCCGGAGCGCTGATGAGTGCAGGAAATCACTTGCTGTATGTTACAACCGCCTCTTCCTGCACTAAGTCGGGCCTTATCCAATCAGGAGCTATTTTGACATGCTTGATAAACGGTGTACAGAGGGCTCAAAGAAGTAGTTGGTGGGAGAAGGGAAAGCAAGCAGTTGCGAGTAAGGAAAAAAACTGTCTCTCTCTAGTTAATAGTTTTGTGGAAGCCGGGAGAGAATTTCTCTAAACTGATAGCTACTTCTGTGCATATAGTTCAGGGGATCAGCGTCCCAGAACCCTGAATATACTGGTAAAGGGGGAATTTCTATTGGTACTATTTACTCTCTTTTTACCCAATAGTGTCCTTCTGGCCTGCCTCCTGTGCACATAACCAGCCACAGGGTACCATAGGAGGCCAGGGGCTACACAAATGCATACAAATATGCATAAGAAATTTGCATACAATAGAGGTAGTGCATGTAGATTTATCTCATGCATGTTCATTGTAGATATCCTGAAAATCTGACTGGCTGGGTTTGTCCCAAACACTTGGATGAAAACCCCTCAAGCAGAGCAAGGTTTTGATTTCAATTAGTACAAAACATCACCATAACTTTGTTTTTGCCCTGTAGATTCTGCCCACTTATTTGGGCTGCCAGCTCAGTTGGATCAGGATCTGAGTCTGTGATTCCATAAATCTTCATGTGCAATTAACTTGGAGGGCTCTCCCCATTTTTAACCCCTTCCATGTAGCTTGGCTATCTTGGTATCAGTCTTTGGACAATTGTTTGTGTGTGTTTCTCTTGATATGGCCACTAGATGTCACCACTGTATATTAGTTCAGATTTCCTCCACTAAAGAGGCTTATAGACCTTATCTCTGCAGCATCCACTTTCTCAATACCATGACTTGAACTCAGCCTCTGGAATTAAACTCAAATTTCATGCCTAGCATCATGCTGCATTAACAATAGACTAGTGGTCTCAAACTTGCGGCCTAGGGGCCACATGTGAAAGTCCATGGTGCTGTGATCAGCCCAAAGGGCAAAGCTGTGAACTGGAAGTGTTACTCCAATACATGGAACTGCAAATACTTCCTGTGGTCCAGAAAAAATGGGAATGTGCAGCTAGACCACCGTCAAATCTAGAGCGGCAAGAAATTCCCCTGGCATCACTGATGAGGCCCTCGGTATGTTTATCATAATCACAAAAGTAAAATAAAACAGTTTCTTGATCATATGTCTCTTTAGCTATAAATTATAATATTAAGACTTAGCCAAAAGGAAAGATTTATAAACTATACAGAGTTTTACTTCATGCAAAATTGTCATTTCTTTAATAAGACATTAACTAATTTTTTCTGAGGCCCTCCAAGTACCTACAAATCCAAAATGTGGCCCTGCAAAGGGTCTGAGTTTGAGACCACTGCAATAGACCAACATTCACACATTTAGTGTGAATTAAAATATAAGAAATTCAAAGATGTATGTGAAGAATTTTATTTGGTATTGACTCCTGACTGAATATTACAAACATTTTTCCAGGATTTGTGTTTAAAACCAAGCTGCTTTGATCAGACTGCACAGTGAACACTTTATAGAACTATGGTCTCTCTCTTTATAGAACTCTAGTCTCCCTTTGTGTTACATTCAATGTGTAATCAAGATAAACTATTGTCTTCTATTTGTTTTTATATTATGAATCTCAAGAGATCTACCTAAATTCACAATGCTAATTACTTAGGGCTAGATTCACAAAGCAAACCAATCGTATACCAATCGGTTTGCGACCCTTGTGCAACACGATTTCCCTCTGACCCGATTCACTAACCTCTCCTGCAATCTGCTTCCGATCTGTGCATGCAAATTAGGGGAAACGGCATGCAAAGTAGGCAGGGACGCGATTCACTAAGAAGGAAGACTGATTGGGCTTGCTAATCCGAAGTGAAGCGACTGTTGAGGACCAGTTGCTTCACTTTTTATCGACTCTCCTGCTCTTTAAGTCCATGGGCTGGCTATGCACTTTTGCAGAATACATAAAAAAGGAAGATGGGCTTCCTCCATCGTAACAGCATTTAGGCTTCAAAATGTAGAGGAATGCTCTTGGTGCCCCCTTGGCAATTGACATAGGTTGAGTTGTCTGAGAAAACTCAAACTACTTTGTTCTTTGAAGTGTTCCCTAATGCTGGATGTCCCTTGCAATGTGCTCCCCAGTCATAAAAGCTGGCGTCCACAATTAGAATCGCTCATGAAGAAATGTGGAGGGGATCCCCTCTGGTGAGTGAGGATTCAACTATCAGATCAGACTGTGATAGGCTTCTGCTGTCCAATGAAACTGCGGGTGCAGTGCATCCATCTATGGGGACCATAAGGAAAGGAGCACCTCCTGGAGTGCATCCATCTATGGGGACCATAAGGAAAGGAGCACCTCCTTGCTCAGGGGACTACTTCCATGGTTGTAACCATTGACCCCCAGAACCTATAAGTACTGCCAGGCTGTCTGTCAGAACTTGCTTGCTCTGAAACTTCCATAGCTGGTGCAGAAGCTTTTCTCTGTGGGTTTCCTGAAGGAACACTGTTTTTCCTCATCTTGAACCAGAGTCCCAGGTATTCAGGTTTTGTTTGGTTCTAGGTGGCACTTCTGGAAGTTTTTATTTATTTATTCAGTTTTCTATAACATTCTCCCAGGAGACCTTAGAACTTTTCACATGAGTTTATGCAGGTACTCAAGCATTTTCCCCTGTCTGTCCTGGTGGGCTCACAATCTATCTAATGTACCTGGGGCAATGAGGGGATTAAGTGATTTGCCCAGGGTCACAAGGAGCAGCATAGGTTTGAACCCACAACCCCAGGTTGCTGAGGCTATAGCTTTAACCACTGTGCCACCCAGCCAAATTTCTGCAGCTCTCTGTGAACCACTAGTCTGCCCTCAGATTTGGACTGGGCTCTGATTAGCCAATCATCCATGTCCGGATGAACTTGTATTCCTATCTAAACATAGAAGATGACGGCAGATAAGGGCCATAGCCCATCAGGTCTGCCCACTCTACTGACCCACCCCCAAGTCTACTATCCTAGGGATCCCATTCCTGGTGACAGGTTCCCTTGGCTTAACCCTCTAAAGGATCCCACATGGGCATCCCATTTGCTCTTAAATTCTTGCACGCTATTTGCCTCGATCACCTGCACCGGGAGCTCGTTCCAAGGATCAACCACTCTCTCGGTGAAGAAATATTTCCTGGTGTCGCCATGAAATTTCCCGCCCCTGAGTTTGAGCGGATGCCCTCTTGTGGCTGAGGGTCCTTTGAGAAAGAGAATCTCTTCTTCCATCTCGATACGGCCGGTAATATACTTAAACGTCTCGATCATGTCTCCTCTCTCCCTACGTTCCTCGAGTGAGTACAGCCGCAAATTTTTCAGCCTTTCCTAGAGAATGTCACGGGGAAAAAATCTGCCCCTGTCCCCAACCACTGTCCCCTTCACCGCCCCATTCCTGTAGCATCCATACAAGCCTCAGTACTGCAATATTTAGCTTATTCCTTCTTTATAAATCAAAGTTCTTGCTGCTGAACTAGAGAAAGAGATGTTCAGCTGGCAGGGCTTTGTTTATTAATTTTTATCAACACAACTAATATAGTACTTTATCCTAAAGCAAAAAAAAAAAAAAGAAAGAAAAGAAAATAAATACGAGCAGCTGGAGCGTTAAAGTTGAATGTGGCTGCCGGAAAGGTCGTTTCTGATGCAACCTTTAAGGCAGCCACACACAACTTCAATGCTCTGGCTGCTCGTAGGAAGATAATTTAGAAATCACCGGCCATGAAGGTAAGGGACAGGGAGGGAGTAGGGAGATGTTTGGACTGGGCGATAGCAGCGATCAGTAAGGAGGGAGAGAGCGCGATAGGTGCGATAGAAAAGAGCTACAAGTAGTTGTTCAGCAGACGGTTCCAACTCTGGAATCAACAGTACAGCCCACCCCTAAGAAGCGCAGAGTGGTGGTCATCGGAGATTCGCTGCTGAGGGGCACCGAGGGACCAATCTGCAGACCAGACCTACAATCAAGAGAGGTCTGCTGTTTGCCAGGGGCCAGGATCTGGGATGTCACTGCTTGCATTGACAGACTCATCAAGCCCCAAGACCACTTCCCCATGGTTCTAATCCACGTCGGAACCAACGGCACCGCAAGGAGCAGCCCGGACAGCATACCTGAAGACTTCAGGGCCCTGGGGGAGAAGCTGAGGAGGATGGATGCGCAGGTAGTCTTCTCGATTCTCCCAGTGAGGGGCAAGGGCAGAGCCAGAGAGGATCGAATACAAAGGGCGAACGACTGGCTGCGAGGATGCTGCAAGGAGATGAACTTCGGGTTTCTGCACCATGGAGAAGCATTGCAAGGACTACAGGGACACGACGGGCTACACCTAACCAGAAGAGGGAAGAATGTCCTTGGACACCGCCTAGCCCACCTACTCCACAGGGCTTTAAACTAGGTAAGTCGGGGGAGGGTACAGGCACAAACAACATACCAGGCGAACTAAAATGCCAATACATTTATGAGGCTGAGGAAAGTAGACACCGAAATTCTGGGTCAGGGGTGAGTGCACACACTTTTGAGTCGGGAGTAGGGTCACATCATATTTATGGGTCACATTGTAATTCCGGGTCTAGGGGGAGTACACACTGTAGTTCTGGGTATATGGGGAGTACACATTGTGGTTCTGAGCCTCAGGAAAGCACAAATAACACAAACAATGCTAAAGGTGTTCAAATAGCTCAAACAGGAATATCCCCACTGAGACATAACAAAAATATAACATGGAGGGCTATGTACGTCAACGCACACAGTTTAGGAAACAAGATCCTGGAATTGGAAACAGAAATAAGGAATGCCGACCTGGATGTGGTGGCGATATCCGAAACCTGGCTCACAGACTCCCACGGGTGGGACATGGTCATACCGGGTTACAACTTGCTTCGCCGGGACAGAGAGGGTAGGAAGGGAGGGGGTGTAGCATTATATACTAAAGATGACATTAAGGTCACGAGAATCTCAGATGTCCAGTATACTGGGGAATCCCTTTGGGTTAATTTGGCCAGAGGAAAGGACAAATGCTTGTATCTTGGCGTAATTTACAGACCCCCAAGACAACAGGATGACCTGGATATGGAAATAATCGAAGATATAGAAAATATCACCTTGCGTGGGGACACAGTATTGCTAGGTGACTTCAACATGCCTGATGTGGATTGGGTTACACTTACCTCTGCTTCCGGCAGCAGCAGGAGGCTATTAAACTCTATGAAAGGAGCAAGCCTCATGCAACTGGTGTTAGAACCGACAAGGGATCAGGCAATACTGGACCTGATACTCACTAATGGAGAAAGTGTCACAGAGGTCTCGATGGGCGACACATTGGCCTCCAGTGACCACAATATGGTATGGTTCAATATCAGGAAAGGTTTCACTAAATCTACTACACTAACCAAAGTCCTCAAATTCAAGGACACAAATTTCAAAGAAATGGGAGACTTCGTTCACCAGGCGCTACAAAGCCAAGAAGAAACCGATAACGTGGAAGACATGTGGTCGACTTTGAAAGCAACCATACAAGAAGCAACAAACCGCTATGTAAAATCAGTAAGTAAACGGCGAAGGAACAATAAGCCACAGTAGTTTACTGCGGAGATCTCAGACTTGATCAAGGAGAAGAAAAAAGCATTCATCTCTTACAAACAATCAGGGAAGCAGGACTCTAGAGCAGACTACCTGGCCAAATCAAAAGCCGTCAAAACAGCAGTCAGGGAGGCTAAATTCCTCATGGAGGAGTCTCTAGCAAAGAACATCCAGAAGGGAGATAAATCCTTCTTCAGGTATATCAGTGATAGAAGAAAAAACTCAGGCGGGATTGTACGTCTTAGGAAACCAGACGGAGACTATGTGGAAAAGGATTCGGAAAAAGCCCAACTATTAAATGAATACTTCTGCTCAGTCTTCACCCGAGAAGCGCCAGGGCTCGGCCCTCAGCTACAGACAAGGGTTGGCTCAGTTGACCCGTTTAGTAACTTTGAGTTTACGCCCAGCAGTGTCTAAGGTGAGCTGTCAAAGCTCAAGGTTAACAAAGCAATGGGGCCGGACAACCTGCACCCCAGGGTGCTTAGGGAGCTGAGTGATGTCTTGGCGGAACCATTGTCCGCGCTCTTCAACCTCTCCCTTAGTACAGGCAGCGTCCCGTTGGACTGGAGGACGGCTAACGTCATTCCACTCCACAAGAAAGGCTCAAAGATGGAGACAGCAAACTACAGACCAGTGAGTCTAACATCGATAGTGAGCAAACTAATGGAAACTCTAATCAAACACCAATTAGATAAGATCCTGGATGAGGAGAATCTACGGGATCCCCGACAACATGGATTTACTAAGGGGAGATCCTGCCAATCCAACCTGATCAGCTTCTTTGACTGGGTAACGGGGAAGCTGGATATTGGGGAGTCCCTGGACATCGTGTACCTGGACTTTAGTAAAGCATTCAATAGCGTACCACACCGCAGGTTACTGAGCAAGATGAGTTCTATAGGATTAGGTAACACATTGACGAAATGGGTTGGGAGCTGGCTTGGAGGTAGGCTCCAAAGGGTGGTGGTGAACGGCACCCCCTCTGAAATGACGGAGGTGATTAGTGGAGTACCACAGGGCTCAGTCTTGGGCCCAATCCTATTCAACATCTTTATAAGAGACTTGGCAGAAGGGCTTCGAGGTAAAATAACATTATTCGCCGATGACGCCAAACTGAGTAATGTAGTGGGCAAATGCACAACAGACGAAGATTCAGTGCCCGACAACATGATGCACGACCTACTCCTACTGGAACGATGGTCTAGGACATGGCAACTCAACTTCAATGCCAAAAAATGCAAAGTTATGCACCTGGGCAGCCAGAATCCATGCAAGTCTTATACCCTTAATGGCGAGATCCTAGCAAAAACGGTAGCAGAACGAGACTTGGGGGTAATCGTCAGTGAGGACATGAAGTCTGCCAATCAAGTGGAGCAGGCTTCGTCCAAGGCAAGACAAATCATGGGCTGCATACGAAGGGGTTTCGTCAGTCGTAAGGCGGAAGTCATTATGCCATTGTATAGATCCATGGTGAGGCCCCACCTGGAATACTGTGTGCAATTCTGGAGGCCGCATTATCGCAAGGATGTGCTGAGACTGGAGTCGGTGCAAAGAATGGCCACCCGGATGGTCTCGGGACTCAAGGATCTACCATACGAAAAACGGCTTGACAAATTACAGCTATACTCGCTCGAGGAGCGCAGAGAGAGGGGGGACATGATCGAGACGTTCAAGTATCTTACGGGCCACATCGAGGCGGAGGAAGATATCTTCTTTTTCAAGGGTCCCATGACAACAAGAGGGCATCCGTTGAAAATCAGGGGCGGGAAACTACGAGGTGACACCAGGAAATTCTTTTTCACTGAAAGAGTGGTTGATCGCTGGAATAGTCTTCCACTACAGGTGATTGAGGCCAGCAGCGTGCCTGATTTTAAGGCCAAATGGGATCGGCACATGGGATCTCTTCACAGGGCAAAGGTAGGGGAGGGACATTAAGGTGGGCAGACTAGATGGGCCGTGGGCCCTTATCTGCCGTCTATTTCTATGTTTCTATGTTTCTATGATAGGCGCGTTCCCTCCCTTAACTGTAGGGACAAGGCCATTCACCGCTCCACGGGGCAGTGAATGGCCTTGTCCCCGTAGCCATGGTGAACACAGTTTTTTCCCCACCATTTTGGTGGGCTACCTGCGGCTATTCGTGGGCAACAGCCACCGTGTCATTCTCTATTCCCATCCTGCATTGGTGAGCTGCAACCACTACTACCACCACCTTGGTGAAAGTCCATGGTGCTGTGATCAGCCCAAAGGGCAAAGCTGTGAACAGGAAGTGTTACTCTAATACATGGAACTGCAAATACTTCCTGTGGTCTAGAAAAAATGGGAATGTGCAGCTAGGCCACCGTCAAATCTAGAGTGGCAAGAAATTCCCCTGGCATCACTGATGAAATAACCAACTTCACTGTCTCCATTTGGAAATGTGATATCTTGAGGGCTGCATCCACTGCTATGAGGTCTAGAATTGACCGCCAGTCTTCGGAGTCTCTCTTTGGCACAGTGAAGTAAATCGAGTATCTGCCATCTTCATTTGGAAGGGAGATTTGTTTGGTAACCTGTACCACCAGTGAATCCACCTTTGAGGGAACAAAAAGCTGGTTAAATGCAGCATCCATCGGACAGAGCTTTGACTTGATTTTGGCCACTGAAGAAGCCCCTCCAATATCTCCCAATAATCCATAAGCATTTTTGTAATGGGTTGATGTGAGGGAAAGCAAGAGGTCTGTGCCTTGGTGCTGCTTATAAACAAGCACTGTATGGCAGAGAACTAAGAAGCCTCTAGCTTCAATTCTTGGAGGGATTCAGTGATTATCCTCATAAGCACTGAAGGTTTAAACAGCCTGCGCACAGTTGGGTTCTCGCTAAGATCAGGTGCCTCCACCATATCCAGATCTGGGTGCCCCAGAGATGAAGCCGCATCTCCTGCTATAGAGGAGCCTAACTGCATAAAAATAGTCATTTACACCCCGGTCATCCTCCGACTGAACTTCCCCATCTTGCGCATGGCACTGCTGCTGGGGAACTGTGCTCTTGGGAGGATGAAACCCCTGGCGCCAGCACAGATATAGATCACCTCACTCTGCTTAGCGCATGTTTAGAGCATGAACCCTTACTACCTACAAAATAGGGGGTGCTAATAGCCAAGTGCTAATGGGGAAATTAACATATGGCCATTAATGGAGAAAATAGAATATGGGGCCATTTTACCACTGCACTAGTTCATGGGAAAGATCCACACTGGGGATTGCACTGGCCTCTTTTTAGTAAAAGGGCCCCCAAACTGCTATTTTAAATTCTATCCTTGATTTTATTGGAAGCAAGTAACCTAAACTAACATACATTATGGTAGCTGTTTAAAAGGCATTGAAAGAGAATATTGTGCATTATTGCCTTATCATGTGAGGGCTTATTGAAAAGTAATGAGACTGCCTTTGGTTTTCTTTCCAAGAAGTTGACGTGGCAACGCAATGCTGTTTCTTGTGAAGCTCATACATCGACGTTTCTGAACCTGCAATTGAACTGCTTTAGTCTTCATTGTTGGGTCACAGCGAGAGGAAGAACTTCATACGTTTCATCATGTCAGATGAGGAAAATGTGTCTGTGAGACTATGCAGTAGGGCTAGTTGTTTCACCACAGTATGCTTGCCATAACATTCCAAGGGTTTCATTACACGTTGCCCCTCTCCTAAAGTCACTTCATTGGCTTCCCATCTGTTTCCGAATACAATTCATACTCCTTTTACGGACCTACAAATGCACTCACTCAGCTGCCCCTCACTATCTCTCTTCACATCTCCCCTATGTTCCCCCACACCCAACTCTGCACCCCAAAGCGACTCCTTCTCTACACAGGTCACAGTGTGTCCAGTCCACATCCCAGATCCGTATCTTCTCCATATTCATATGCTCCTGAAGCTTCAATGGTCACAGTGTCAGGGACACACCCCAGAGCAACCCCTTCTTTCCAAACGCATATGCCCCTGAGTCTATAAAGGTCACAATGTGTCCAGTCTGCCCCCCCCCCTCCTTTTCACCACATTCAAGTGCACTTCAGAAGACTGTTAGGTCACAGTGTCTTCATGATGCAGGACATCCCAAAGCTAACCCCTTCCTGAAGCTTCAAAGACTGCAATGTGGCCAGACTAACCCTTCACTTCATGCCGTCAAATCTAGTAAAATCTTGTATAAAATCAGTCATTCGTTGCCAAGAGCCAGTCCAGCTAAGTAGTCTCTCACCAGCCCAGGGAGGAGCTGGGAAAGGAATTCAGTTTCCCGACCACCTCAGTCCAGGCAGTGATCCCTGTGCCAGATCTGTGCTCAGCTGGTAAGTTCCTCCTATCTGTGCCCTTCTCTTCAACTGCCAACTCCAAACTCCGTTCCTTCTGCCTTGCTGCGCCATATGCTTGGAACAAGCTGCTCGAATCCCTACGATGGGCTCCGTCTTTAGCAGTGTTCAAGGCCCAATTAAAAGCCTACCTCTTTGAAAGTGCCTTCAACTCCTAACTCCTCTCACCTTGGGTTCTGCATCCCCAACTCTATATGTCATGTCTTTCTGTCCAAGTTAGATTGTAAGCTCTTCTGATCAGGGATCTTATATAAATGTCAAAATGTACAGCGCTGCGTACCCCTTTCAGCACTATATAAATGATGATTAGTAGTAGTAAAATTCAATCACACACCTCTGACATACTCTCACAGACACGTCTTCCTCATCTGCCATGACGAGAGAGATAATGGTTACTACAAATGGGCAGACTGGATGAGCCATATGGCCTTTATCTGGCCATCATGTTTCTATGTTTCTCTTCTGTGACCCAACAATGAAGACTACAGCAATCCAACTGTAGATCAGAAATGTTGATGTATGAGAGTCACAAGAACCAGCACAGCATTGCCACATCTGCTATCTTGGACAGAAAAACAGAAGTCTAATTATTTTTCAATCAGTCCTTGTATGTTAGTAATTACTAGTGTTGCCCAATTTCCAATTCGAATTGATTCATTTTGGTTGAATCGATTTGAATCGATTTGATTTTTTTAAAAATCGGCCTGCCGATGCGACCCTCCTCCCCGTGCCTTACTAAAGCAGGAGTGTCAGCGCTGCCTCTTGCTGGCCTGCCGCTTCCGCTTTAGGGGGCGAGGGGGGAGGGTCAGTCGGGAAGAGCTGCAAAAATCCTGGTTTTACCTTGTTCCGTGCTTTGGCGCTCTTTGCTGCATCCTCCGGCTTCTCCCCGGCCTCCTGCTCTTACTGCAGCCTGCAGAGAGAATCACCGGTGCTTTTCGCGATCCTTGCAGGCTACCACCATCCTCAGAAGCACGTTCCCTCTGATGCGGTCCCACTCCTCTGACGGGCAGGATTGCGTCAGAGGGAACGTGCTTCTGAGGACGGTGGCAGCCTGCAAGGATCGCGTAGAGCACTGGCGATCCGCTCTGCAGGCTGTGGTAAGAGTGGGAGGCCAGGGGACACCAGAGGATCTACAAAGAAGGGGGAAACATGCAGGCCTTCAGGGGGGCAGGCCTTTGGGGGAGGGGGGCCCTGGTCTAGAAGTACATGGAGGGAAGGGAGAAGGAGTACTGCTGGACAGGGGAAGCAGGGAAGGGAAGGGAGAAGGGGTACTGCTAGACAAGAGGAGCAGGGAAGGGAGAAGGTACTGCTGGACAGGGGGAGAGGTAAAAGAAAGGGAGAAGAGGTGCTGCTGGACCTGGCAGAAAGAGGGAAAGGAAAGGTGCTACACACTGGAGGGGGGGGTGAGATGGTGAATGGGGAGAGAGCATGTTGGGTTGGGGTGGTGGGAAGGAGGGTTGCCACTCGAGGGAAGAGGCAATGACAGAGAGAGAAAGCGTGCAAGAGGCAGAAAGTATTGGACTCACGGAGAGGGTAAGATGGATGGGGAGGCAGAAAGGAGGGAGAGATGCTGGATGAAAGGGTAGTTGAGAAATGGAGAGATGGTGGATCTGAGGATGGTGGGGTCCATCGCTGCAGCTGTGTGAATGGAGATGAAAAAAGGGAAAATGCCAGACCTCCGGGGTAGGGAAGGGAAACGGAAGAGGAGGACAGAGATGGAAGATGGATGGTTAGCACGGAGAAAGAAGAAAGAAGGAGACCCTGGCAAGCGAGTTATCAGATGACAACCAGAGTCTGGGACCAACAAGATTTGAATAATGACCAGACAACAAAAGGTAGAAAAAATAATTTTATTTTCTGTTTTGTGATTACAATATGTCAGATTTAAAATGTGTATCCTGCCAGAGCTGGTTTTAGACTGTGAACGTGAGCTAGGATTTAACAGAGAGGAAAAGTCTTTTTTGTTTGTTTATACCACAGCACCAGTGTGGGTAGGAGAGGGCAAAGAGGGTGAAGAGGTTATAAAATAAACCCACCAGGATGTCTGAGAAATACACTCACTTGGGCAGGAAAATTAAATTGAATTGAAAAATTGATTCAATAGGCTGAATCGAATCAAAATTTGTTTTCCTGAATCAGGCAGCACTAGTAACTACCTCACATGGTTTCTTTTGCAGGTGTACAGCAAGACAATGAGCAGCAGCTGTATGAAGAACTATGCTGATGTTATGGAGGCACAGATCAATAAAAGAGTATTTCTAATTCCAAATACATTGGCATTTTCTCAGGTTGTTTTGCTCCTCCCCAGTCCCTACTAATCTTTCCACAGTGGCTTGTGCTCTTGCATATAAACTGAAATATTAACAATTGCCACATGGGGGAAGCAGAACATCACTATTCAGCTTAAGCTGCAGTATCTAGTGAGGTACTGCAAGAAGCTGAAACTTAAGAAAAAAAACATGCCTTTGGATGTAAAGTTACTTTTATGGAAGGAGCAGTTTTAAATTCTCAGTGTGAGAACAATATCATAGAAAATGTAGAGAAAAAAATGAAGTTATATAAAGACCATGTGGCCTATCTATTCTACCCATGTATACCAGCTACAATCCCTTCCTTTCCCTAAGAGATCCTATGTCATATTACAAGACTGTGGTTCAAACTGGAAATATGATGGGAATAATCATTTTGAGATTTTTCCCTTACTGTGATTGCAGTTCTGTATGGCCACTTGCTACTGAACTGGGTTAACATCTGTTCTGTGTGTGATCTTTTCTCAGGATCTTTTTCCTCTCAGCTAGAGCTTGGGAGAGAAGCACACATAGACTTCTGTTCTGCATGCTCTCTTGGATTTTAATACAAGAGGATAGTGCATGTTCTGGAATCCAAGTGGTGCCTTGGGAACTGGATTCGATTTCTACTGTGGTTCCTTGTGATTCTGGGCAAGTCATATAACCTTCCATTGCCCCAGGTACAAAACTTACATTATGAGCCCTCTAGGGACAGAGAAAATACCTGCATACACCCCCTAATTCTAAATATAATGATCAAAATTGTGCATACAATTTAATTGTTTAATGAGCCAATTAATGCAGTTAATTGGTGCTAATCATTTATTGATTGATTGATTCAATTTCCTATACTGTTCTCCCAGGGGAGCTCAGAATTGTTTACATTAATTATTTCAGGCACTCAACATAATTCCCTGTCTGTCCCAGTGGGCTCACAATTTATCTAATGTACCTGGGACAATGGGGGAGCCAGTGACTTGCCCAGGATAACTGGCAATAATTGGAATTTATGTGAACATCTTTGTATAGACGTGCATGTAAATTTTCTGTGTGGATCTGAAAAATGGGTGTAGCTATAGGAGGGGACAGGGGTGTTGAAGAATGCAGGGGATCCATGCCAAACTTAGGCATGAAAATCTAGACCGGGGTTCAATTAGTGTAAATTCTCATGCCCAAAATTGGACATGGATCCTGGTGCTAGGCGCTATTCTATAAACCAGTGTCTCTGTGAAAGGCACGTCCTGTAGGAAGTCAGCCGGCACCAGCGCCTCTCCTTGTTAGAATCTCACCGTGGCACACAGTTTGCGATAAACGATGCGCAACTATGAGCACTGTGTACAGAATAGCACTCAAAGAGGGAAATTTGGTGAGAGCTGCCCAGTTAGGCACCTTAGGTGCCTAGATTGCTCCTGCCGGTGCCTAAGTTGTTTTAATTGGCCTTAAGTGGCATGATAATTGATCGCATCATTAAAAGCCACTTTAAAACAATCTTTAAATCCTTAGGTGCTGCTAAGCGCTTTCTGGGACCGTCAGCTAATTCTCAGGCATCTAGCGATGCTTAGTGATGCTGCAGGCCTAAGTAGGTGTGTTTAGGTGCGACGTAGGCCTTAGGCATCACTAAGCACTACAACAAACCTAGGCACCAGAAATGTAGGCCTTTGAAACTCTGGCCTACATTACATTTTTCAAGGCGCCTGTCGTTTCAGGTTCCACTTATGCTTTGTAGCCTGAAACTACTACTACTACCACTATTGCTCCCCAACCCATATCTGTCCCACATGTTCTGTCTGTCCTAATTAGATTGCAAGTTCTTCTGAGAAGGACCATCTATCACCTGTTGAATACGCCTTTCAGCACTATAGAAATGATAAATAGTAGCAGTATGTCTATAGCACTATTAGGTGGTCAGCGCTATTCACATTATGGACTCAATTCTGTAAATGGCACCCAAGAATCAGCTCCACCGTGCATTTTTTTTTGGTGCCCAAAATTGGGTGCCATTTACAGAATTGAGTCCATAATGTGAATAGCGCTGACCACCTAATAGTGCTATAGACATATTGCTACTATTTATCATTTCTATAGTGCTGAAAGGCGTATTCAACAGGTGATAGATGGTCCTTCTCAGAAGAACTTGCAATCTAATTAGGACAGACAGAACATGTGGGACAGATATGGGTTGGGGAGCAATAGTGGTAGTAGTAGTAGTTTCAGGCTACAAAGCATCATTTTTTTCTTTCTTTTTTGCCAAAAGTAGGTTTTCTCAGATGAATCTGATCTGTTCTTTTACTGGATGACCAAAGACTTTGATTGGGGGAGAGTGCTATGTGTGGTGTACTTGTCATTCAGCAAAGCCTTTGACATGATTCCACATACAGTAAGAGCGGCATAATAATAATAATAAAAAAATCTAAGTCTGTTTTGGGCCTAGAGCACTAGTCACCCAAAGTTGGCAGCGTCTAAAGTCCATTCTTGAAAAATAAGTCCCAAAATTTTTGGGAGGGAGAATTGTCTAATTATATGTCTAGCCGTTTGATTGTCCAGACCGCCAAATCATAAACCTTTATACTGCATTCTTGTCCAAAAAATTGTCTAAGTCCAAAATGCCTAGAAAAAGATCTTTTGCACATGGGAGGGGTCAGAAAAGTGATGGACTGGCCACCCAGACATGGTAACAGAGTAGTGAGGCACCTTACAAGGCCCTGCTGTGAACTTCACAAAATGGTGCCATATAAACATCTCACTACAACTCCCTTGAAGGTCATGGTGAGACCCCTAAAACACTCCCCAAACCTACTATATCCACCTGTCTACCACCCCAATAGCCCTTATGGCTGCAGATGCGACCTATATGGCAGTACAGTAGGGTTGGGATATTTTTTGGGTGGACTCATTTCTCACCATGAATGCTGTAGTTAGAGTGGCTTATGGGCCTGGGTCCTCCTCTTATGGTTCACTAGCCCACCCCCAGACTACTTAAGCCACCTCTGTGCAGCTCTACTAGGCTTTCCTATGCCAGGTACTGATGTTCTGCAGGTAGGTAGGTATGTTTTTATTCCGATATTTATGGCAATGTGTGGGGATCGGTGATTACTGGGGGAGTGTGTGGGGTCTGTACTTTGTATATAAAGTGCTTATCTGGTCACTTTGGATAACTTCTGGGCACTTAGAACTGTTTTTACATTGCCTAGGTCACAACGAATAAGTTCCGTCTAGACCAGGGGTGTCAAAGTCCCTCCTCGATGGCCGCAAATCCAGTCGGATTTTCAGGATTTCCCCAATGAATATGCATGAGATCTATTAGCATACAATGAAAGCAGTGCATGCAAACAGATCTCATGCACATTCATTTGGGAAATCCTGAAAACCCGACTGGATTGCGGCCCTCGAGGAGGGACTTTGACATCCCTGGTATAGGCACTCTCATCAAACTTTTGATTATCGCTGGAGGATAATGTTTGGTCAGGCCATAGTAAAGGGGGGGGGCGGGGGAGCGGTTCGCTTTGGACATGGTCTTCCTAAGGGCGTGGCACCCCTCTTCCTCTCTAAACACCCCTCCCCCTTCTGCTCCTCTCCTTGCCGCGCACCCCTCGCCTTCCCCCCGTACCTTTTTTACTTTCCTGGCGCGAGGTTGCTGCCTGCATCGGCGCTTTCTAGGATGTCACTTCCAGGAACCACGCCTAGGAAGTAACGTCAAAGGGAATGCCAACACCGATGTGAGCACGCTGCTCACACCAGAGAAGCTCAAAAGGGAAGGGTGGTACCTATGTGGCAGGGGGTGGGGGAGGGTTGCCACCCCTCCCCCCTGGGTGCTGCTCACCCTCACCACACCACTGCTTAGATTGTTTTTCAGAGAACCCTGGTGACTTAAATGAAGCGCAAGGTGAAAGATTTCACCAAGACATAAAAACAATGGAAGCCAGATGCCAAAGAAGGTGTCATGCTCACATGATGGCAGACTATTGTTGGAATCTTACGCGGGATTAGTCCTGGCAGATCTCACTCTCGGAAGTCTTACAAGAGGAGCTTCTTGTGTGTCGAATGACTGGAAAGTTTGTATCATAAACGTGTATGAAATAAGTAGATTTTCATGTTGTACACCTTTCTTTTAATTTTTAATTTGTTTTCTTCTTTCATGCTTTAAAAGATATTCATTTAAACACTACATTAAAATATCCTGATTTTTGTTGGACGAGCAGAGCGAAGAGTGGTATATGGTACACGTTCTGTATCAAAAACTGGAGCTGCTTGGAGAAAACTGGTGCCATTTTTGGAATCAGCAGGTCAAATATACCCAGAGATAGGTTTAACATTTGAGGCACCAAAATAAGTGTTGGCCAGTGTTATCCTTTAATAATGAGGTAATTATTAGTTACAACTTTTGTGCAGATGATTTTCAGCTGCATGGTGTGCGTGCTATTTAGAAAAGGTATATAAAGGATATGGATCACACAGGAACACCTGAAGCAAGGTCCTCGGCATTACTATCGATTCCTCCCTTTCCCTCAACGACCACCTGAATTCCTTGGCAAAATCATGTTTTTTCAGCCTCCACATGCTGAGGAAAGTTAGATCCTACTTTCACCAAAAACATTTCACCGTCCTTGTACAATCCATCATCCTATCCAAACTCGATTACTGTAATGCCATTTATTTATGCCTAAGAAAAAAACAGTCTTCGCAGACTCCAGCTTATCCAGAATACTGCAGCCAAGCTGATTTTTGCTAAACACAAATTTGACCACGTCTCCCCTCTACTTACCAATCTTCACTGGCTCCCTGTACTCTCCAGAATCCATTTCAAATGCTCCTGCCTGGCTTTCAAGATCATTCATGGCATCCTTCCGCCCCTAATCCCTCTATCCTTCCTCGCCCTGACGCCTGCTACCACCAGATCAGCCCACAGACATAAACTATCCTTCCCCTCTCTACACGGCATCCTCCACGCAGGTAAACTGGGAAGATCCCTTCTCTCCAAAATCACGGGCCTTTGGAATGATCTCACTATCCCGCTGCGGAACCTGGGCTCCCTCCAACTATTCCGAAAACAACTGAAAACCTGGCTTTTCTCTAACATATAACTTCTTTTCTCCTGATTACATCCCCTCTTTTATATGCTTTTGTAAATCCTTCTCTCTCTTCCCTATTTTTAAGCTTTGTAAACTGTGTCGAGCTCCACTTCCGTGGAGATGATGCGGTATATAAACTTAAGGCTTAGTTTAGTTTAGTTTAGTTTAGAAGGTGTTTTATTATAAAATATGCCCAACATGGCCACGTTTTGTCCATGTCAGGAGTCAATATGGTTAAAAAAAACCAACAAGTCAAACATTCATAGTATATGGGAACCAGCTGCTGGCCTGGTGATAATTTTGTTAAGCTTATAAGACTCAAGTTTTGAGAGCTAGTAAGTCAAGAATGCATCACCTTTCCTTTCCTTTCTTTCTCGCTCTGAAGGAGGTAGCTCTGCCTAGTCAAAAGATAAGTTTGTCATCTGGTTGTTTTATTGGATGCATTAAATTGGCCTATAAATCTTGCTTTATCTAGTCCTTTTTAGACAGGGCTGATTTATTTATTTCTATGCGTGCATATATTATAAGGAAACAGGATTATTTTAATTCTTTGCACATCAGTTTGACAAAACAATACTTGCAAAGCCTACTGCTTATTCTGAATGTGTGGCTGCCCGTGCCTGACAGGTTGTAGCTCCAAGTCCAATAGATCACTGGGGCTTCACTGGCTTCCACATAATTTCAGGACAAATGTAAAGCTCTTTGCCTGGTTTATAAATCATTGCACAATTTAGATCTGAGTTACTTAAACACCTTGTTGTCATGTTATCAACTAGCTCAACTCTTGTGTTGCTTTTATAAAGTTACATCTTTTAGGAGATCCATTTGATTAATTCAAGGCAGTGTGCTTCCTATAGTGTTGGTCCCATGTAGTAGAGCAATCCCTTAGAATTGCCAGAAAAGAGGGCTGAAAGGGCACCTAACTTGCCCCTCCCCCTCCTTTATGAAGCTTTGCTTGGCTTTTTAATTGCCAGCTGGATAAGGGGAGCAGTGAAGGGGTGGTGGTGGACACAGGGGAGATAAAATCTAATCTAATCTAATCTAAATCTTAAGTTTATATACCGCATCATCTCCATGAGAATGGAGCTCGACATGGTTTACAAGAACTTAAAATAGTGGGTAGAGAAGAAGAAAAAGGATTACATGAACTTATGTGTAGAAGGGGGGAGAGAAAGGGGGGAAGGATAGAGCTACAATTTGCTGAAAAGCCAGGTTTTCAGTTGTTTGCGGAATAACTGAAGGGAGCTCAGGTTCCGCAGCGGGGTGGTGAGGTCGTTCCAAAGACCTGTGATTTTGAAGAGAAGGGATTTTCCCAGTTTGCCTGAATAATGGATGCCGCGTGGAGAGGGGAAGGCTATTTTAAGCCTTTGGGCAGTTCTGGAGGAGTCGGGACTGGAGGAGTTGAAAGACAGTGGGATAAGAGGAGGCAGGATTCCGTGAATGATCTTGAAAGCCAGGCAGGAACATTTGAAATAAAAAGAAGGGAGAATGGACAGGAAAAAGCGGCTAAGGAGACAGAGAGAGAAAGAAATAAAGACAGACACACACATATATTCTAGCACCCGTTAATGTAATGGGCTATAAGGCTAGTATATTTATAATATTATTCATTTTTCTCTATTTCCCTAGGCACTTTAGCTTAGAATGTGAGCCCACCTGGGACAGAGAGGGAATTTTTTTCTTGATGTGCCTTAAGTCAATACAACTTACATAAATTGTAATCTGCTTAGGTATAAACGGAAAATGTTTTTATGTAACCCACACAGAACTGTACATATACTAGCCATATTATTTTTATTGGACAATATGGGGCTCATAATAAAAGAAAAGTCTAAAAACCTGCCCATATTCGGAACTTGGATGACCTAAAAGACAGGTCATCCAAGTGTTGATAATTGAAATGGATTTTTAGACATAGCCAGAGACTTTTTAGGCCTTTGAATCTCGCTGTGCACCCTGAGCTGAAAGGGAACGTGTTTGAAGGAGTGGTTAGGGTGGGATGTGGGCCGACATAGACGTAAATACATTACATAGAACCACCAAAATATGCCAAAATGACACTGGAAGTGATTTTTTTTCTCTTTAACTATTAATGAATGGGAATAAGCCTCAGAATATTGAGTGTTAAGTTCTCACTCATACAGGGTTTTTTCAGAGAGAAAGACACTTCTTTTCTCTTACTCACATTCACATCACTGGCTTGAACCCATCCTCCCTACCATCTTTCTAACATTAAATATAATTTTTATTTCTTCAACAATTTACATTAAAACTACTCTTTAATACTAAAGAGACTCTATAGTTCATTAATGCTAAAAATTGCAGGGATAATTGAAAGTTTAACGAGACCGCCTAGATGGAACTTATAAGTTGCGACTTAGGCAATCTAAAAACAAGTCTAAGTGCCCAGAGGTTATCCAGAGTGACCAGATAACCACTGCAGACACAAAGTACAGATCCCCACACATCACCATAAAAATCGGAATAAAAATGTACACACCTGCCTGCAGAACATCAGCACCTGACATAGGAAAGCCTAGTAGAGCTGCACAGAGATGGTTTAAGTAGTCTGGGGGTTGGCCTAGTGAACCGTAGAGAGGAAGACCCAGGCCCATAAGCCACTCTAACCACTGCATTCAGGGTGAAAAATGTGAGTCCACCAAAACTCCTGCCATATAGGTGGCACCTACAGCCATAAGGACTATTGGAATTGTAGACAGTTGGGTTTAGTGGGTTTTGGCAGAGTTGTGGTGAGATGTATATGTGATACCCTTTTTGTGAAGTTCACAGCAGTGCCCTGTAAGGTGCCCCACTACTCTGTTGCCATGTCTGGGTGGCCAGTCCACCACTTTGCTGGATCCTCCCACGTCCATAAAGTCTTGTTCTAGGCTTTTGGGTCTTGGACGATTTTTTGAATGAAAATTTAGTATAAAGATAGACGTACTAGCAGTCTGAACGATCAAACGGGTGGATGTTGAAGTAGACAATTTTTGAAAAAAAAATATTGGGATGTATTTATCGAGAATGGACTTTGGACGCTGCTGACTTTGGGCGACTAGCGCCCTAGGCCCAAAATGGACTTAGACGTTTGTTTTGATTATGCCCCTCTCTATTTTTATTGGACAGTTCTTTTATTGTTTATATTAATTGATTGTTTTAGCGATTTGCTCACCTGTTAGAATAAACTTGATTGTTTCAGTCATCTACTCCACTTTCTTTTTCTTTTTTGTTTTGTGGTTCTCCATATTATTGGGCCTACAAGGACAAATGTTAAAATTGGAGCCCTACAAGTTGCACAAAACACACGAGCTTGAGTTAATGAAGGATGTTCCAAATTTGTGCAAATTTTCACAAATAAAATTTTCCCAATTTTATTTAAGGTTTATTGGCTACCTTTAGAATGGAAAATCAAATAAAAATTTTAGCTGTGATTTTTAATGCTTTATATTTTAATTTTTGGCTTACAGGTCTACCAACCATCCACATCTCTGAGACCTGTTTCAAAAAATCTTCATGTACCAATTTTTCATGTTGTTAGATCTGAAAAATATCAAACCTCAATTTTTAAGTTTGTAGGTGCTAAATTATGGAATTCATTACCTGCTGAACTGTGTTTATTATACTACTATAAATCACTTAAGACGTTGTTAAAATGCATTTGTTTAAAAAGTATTTGTTCAGCTGATGCTCGAATTTGTTACTCAAGATGTTACAGTAGTCAGTGACTTAAGTTGAAACTCAGGTGTAATCAGGTTTTTTATTTTATTGTTATTTATTATTATTTAATATTTTTTTATTGTTCATTAGGTGGTACCAAAGGATGGTAAATGCATGGAATAGTCTCCTAATAGAGGTGGTGGAGACAAAGACTGTGTCTGAATTCATGAAAGCATGGGACAGGCACGTGCGATCTCTTAGGAAGAGGAGGAGATAGTGGATGCTGCAGATAGGCAGACTTGGTGGGCCATGTGGCCTTTATCTGCCTTCATATTTCTGTGTTTCTAATCATGTGAGTCAACAAGGATGATCATATGATGTGGTATATAAATTTATAAATAAATATTCAAGGTCTGGCTAAACAGCAAATCACCTTGGCTTCTATTCTTATCTCAAGATGGGTGAACTGAGTACTCAGATTTAGGATTTGATGAGTTCTGCCAAATCTACATGATTGTTTCATCACAATTTAGGGGGGGGGAATCATGAAAGGGCATTAAGCATGTTAGCGTGTGCCTATATGTTAATGCACACAATCACATTAGCGAACTCTAATTGCTAAAGACATCTATAGGAATATAATGGGTGTCTTTAGCAGTGCAGCTAACGCAATTGCAGATGCTAATGCACTTTACGCCCTTCTATGAATTCCCCCCTTAATATACATGTATATGCATTTAAATGTAATGCCGTCATGTTTGCTTTTATAGCTTCACTTGTAATACCATTCAATGGATTTATTTGAAATACACTTTACAGAAATTGACTGAAACTCTTGATCTTTATTCTTGGCTTCACATTACCTATTGACCAGGACCTTGTTTATTCTTCTATTTTGAATATAAAAAAAAAAAAGTATAACACATACCATTGCTTTAATAGTGAGTTGTAAATCTTGGAGTACATTTCACAGATTTTGGCATATATTTATGTAAGAAGGGCATGGATATTGAAAAAAATTGACAACAATACAATTTGTATTATTACTGTAGAAATTACAATACTCTGTCACACCATGAGTTGACAGCCATATATGTAAGGAACACTTTTATGCCATTCAAAATAAATTCTTATATTCCACTTGAATTCTGTGAAGACATTTGTCTTTAGACCCATTCATTTGTCATGAAAATACACTGCATGCATTGTGCAGACAAATGAAAAGAAATGAAGCAAAACATTTCTAGATTCGACAAATGCCTAACAGCCACATGATAAGAAGTGTGGAATTTCATCTCTGTCATTCCCTTGATCTGTCTCAGTAAGCAATCTTCACACAAAAATAACTGCAATAGACATATCTGTATGCAGTATATTGAAGAAATGATCATAGTAATCTCAAATGGTTATCAAATATTTGCAGGACAGGTACATCTTTTTCACATTTTCTAATACCTTGTGATTAAATATTGTGGAGCTAATTCTGTAAAGGCCAATGATTTTCAACCCTGTTCTCAGGGAACACCTGGGGGGTTGTCAGGTCAAAAGCACGCCGGGACAAAGGCGCGCGCAGACAACTGAGCGTAACGCGGAAGTGCGCGCCGAAAAAAATGACTGTTTTAAAGGGCTCCGATGGGGGATGTGGGGGGGAACCCCCCCCCCACTTTACTTTATACAGATCACGCCATGTTGTGGGGGCGTTGTGGGGGGTTTGGGAGGTTGTAACCCCCCACATTTTACTGAAAACTTCACTTTCTCCCTAAAAAACAGGGAAACAGTTAAGTTTCCAGTATAATGAGGGCAGTTACAACCCCCCAAACCCCCCACAACGCCGCCGCGATCTGTATTAAGTAAAGTGGGGGGGGTTCCCCAACAAAACCCTCTGTCGGAGCCCCTAAAAACACTCTTTCTTCGGCGTGCACTTCCGTCTCTTCCGGCACGCGCCTTTGTCTTCGGCAGTTTTGTCTATGAAACCCTGGGGGGACAGGGTGCAGAGCCGGGATGGGGGGCTGGATACAGAGCCTGACAGGGGAGGGAGGAGTACTGGGTGCAGAGCCTGGCAGGGGAGGGAGAGAGGAAAGATGTTTGGGTACAGAACCTGAGCATTGCAGTCTTCCAAGCCTCACTGCGCCGGGGGGCCCCCATCTCAAAAAAATGGTGCCCGTGCTGTTGAGGGAATGTGAAGAGTGGTTTTCCGTCTTGTTTATGTATTGCGGACATGGCTGTATGCAAATCTTTTATTCCCTGATCTGAAGAAACAGGGCGAAACGGGCCCCGTCGAGATCAGAGATCAGAAATCTATTTGATCACAAGCTTATAAGCTAAGTGCTTGTTTTGATTTTTTGTAGATTTATGATTTTTGCATACTTAAGTTATAATATGGAGGGGGTGGTAGTCTGATGATTGATAAGACAAACCCATTGAATGGATCAGCATTTGCTATCTTATTGTGAATAGAGAAGGGGTGTCTAAGGCTTTTCCACCTTCTTTAAAAATGTCTAAAATTAATTTTAAGAGATTTGTGAGATACTTTGCAGTCAACCCAGGTTTTCTATATATTTAAAATAGCTATTATGTGTATTTACCATTAATTTATAATAATCTGTGAAAAATTGTATACCTGCTCTACTTTTTGATGTTCAAGTTCCATCTAGGACATCCTGGAAAAGGTTCGATTATTTCCACAAGACACTCAATCTAACCTGCCTTAAGCCCGCCTATAACACACCTATAACATGCATCCCAAGATACCCCTAGAACTCTGGACGCACAGCAGGCAAAATGCCTTGCTAGACATTCAGAAAGTCAGCTTTGAAAATCGGCACTTCGACATCCAAGTACCAACATGATGATTTTTTGGACATTTTTATTTTATGATTATGAGCCCAATAGTGTTAGCTGAATATTTTTTTCTGCTGAAATTGTCTATTGCCTTTGTCCACATTGTTCTTGCTGTTCTTGGGTGAATTTCTTCAAAAATGTGTAGAAATAAAACATAAGAACAGAAGAATTGCCGCTGCTGGGTCAGACCAGTGGTCCATCGTGCCCAGCAGTCTGCTCACACAGCGGCCCTCTGGTCAAAGACCAGCACCCTAACTGAGACTAGCCCTACCTGCGTACGTTCTGGTTCAGCAGGAACTTGTCTAATTTTGTCTTGAATCCCTGAGGGTGTTTTCCCCTATGACAGACTCCAGAAGAGAGTTCCAGTTTTCTACCACTCTCTGAGTGAAGAAGAACTTCCTTATGTTCATACGGAATCTATCCCCTTTCAATTTTAGAGAGTGCCCTCTCGTTCTCCCTACCTTGGAGAGGGTGAACAACCTGTCCTTATCTACTAAATCTATTCCCTTCAGTACCTTGAATGTTTCGATCATGTCCCCTCTCAATCTCCTCTGTTCAAGGGAGAAGAGGCCCAGTTTCTCTAATCTTTCGCTGTACGGTAACTTCTCCAGCCCCCTAACCATCTTAGTCGCTCTTCTCTCGACCCTTTCGAGTAGTACCATATCCTTCTTCATGTACGGCGACCAGTGCTGGACGCAGTACTCCAGGTGAGGGCGCACCATGGCCCGGTACAGCTGCATGATAACCTTCTCTGATCTGTTCGTGATCCCCTTCTTTATCATTCCTAGCATTCTGTTTGCCCTTTTTGCTGCCGCCGCACATTGTGTGGATGGCTTCATCGACTTGTCGATCATAACTCCCAAGTCTCTTTCCTGGGAGGTCTCTCCAAGTACCGCCCCAGACATCCTGTATTCGTGCATGAGATTTTTGTTACCTACATGCATCACTTTACACTTATCCACGTTGAACCTCATCTACCATGTTGATGCCCATTCCTTGTGCCTGATTATGTCACGTTGCAGATCTTCGCAATCCCCCTGTGTCTTCACTACTCTGAATAACTTTGTATCGTCCGCAAATTTAATTACCTCACTCATCGTACCAATGTCCAGATCATTTATAAAGATGTTGAAGAGCACTGGTCCAAGCACCGAGCCCTGTGGCATCCCACTGGTGACGCTCTTCCAGTCCGAGTATTGTCCATTTAACCCCACTCTCTGTTTCCTATGCTCCAGACAGTTTTTAATCCATGTGAGTATTTCACCCTCGATTCCATGGCTTGCAATTTTCCGAAGTAGTCATTCATGCAGAACCTTGTCAAACGCCTTCTGAAAATCCAGATATACAATGTTGACTGGGTCACCCTTGTTTATCTGTCTGTTTACTCCCTCAAAGAAGTGCAGCAAGTTCGTCAAACCCAATCTGCCTTTGCTAAAACCGTGCTGACTGGTCCTTATCAGCCCATGTCCATCAAGGTGATCAATGATGCGGTCCTTTATCAGCGACTCTATCATCTTTCCCAGTACCGAGATCAGACTCACCGGTCTGTAGTTTCCCGGATCTCTCCTCGAACCTTTCTTGAAGATCAGCGTAACATTCGCCACCTTCCAGTCTTCCGGAATCTTTCCCGATTTGATCGACAGGAAAGGAAAATAATACCTTTTTATTGTCCAAAGTTATTCTCTCCTTTACAAAGTCGCAATGGTAACATCTTGGATGCTCATAGTAACATAGATATAATAAATGATGGCAGATATAAAACCTGAACGGTCCATCCAGTCTGCCCATTAGTTATACCCATTAAAAATGCATGATTAAATTAATTTGTCTCTTCTTTGATATTTCTGGGTCATAGCCTATAAAGTCTGCTATTGTCCTAGGTTCCAAATACTGAAGTTGCCATCCAAATTCACACCAACCTATCCAACCATCTTGTTTGCAGGATATCTACCATAAAGTCTGGCCAGTAACATCCTCATGTTCCAAGTTAGTGGAGCTCCCATTGATGCTCTCCCCAGCCCATTCTACACCAAATCACCACATATGGGACACAAACCGCGCAAGTCTGTCCAGTACCAGCCTTAGTTATTTAATTTACATCCTTTATTTTCTAATTAGAGATTCTCTATGGGCTCCTTTTACTAAGCTGCGCTAGCAGTTTTAGCGCATACTATATGCTAACACCTCCTTAGAGCGTTAGTATTTTCCATGTAGCACGGGGGTTAGCGCATGCTAATCTTCAGCACGCACTAAAAATGCTAGTGCAGCTTAGTAAAGGAGCCCTCTATTTATCCCATGCTTTTTTGAATTCCATCACCGTTTTCCTCTCCACCACTTTCCATCTGGAGGGCATTCCAGGCATCTACCACCCTCTCCGTGAAAAAGAATTTCCTAACATTGATCCTAAGTCTTCCTCCCTGTAACCTCAAATTATGCCCTCTAGTTTTACCATATTAATACCTTTCAAGTATTTAAACGTTTGTATCATATCTCCCCTGTCCCTCCTCTCCTCCAGAGTATACATATTTAGGTCTTCCAGTCTCTTCTCATTATTCTTTTGGTTCAAACCCCTTACCATTTTTGTCGCCTTCCTCTGGACTGTTTCAAGTCTTTTTATATCCTTCACCAGATATGGCCTCCAAAACTAAACACAATTCACCAAGTGCGGCCTCACCAACAACACCTCCCTTCTTCTGCTGGTTATTCCTCTTTCTATACAGCCTAGCATCCTTCTGGCTACAGCCACCGTCTTATCACACTTTTTAGATGCCTTTAGATCCTCAGACACAATCACCCCAAGGTCCCTCTCTCCATCTGTGCTTATCAGCCTCTCACCTCCCAGCACATAGGAATTCTATGAGTGTCGGAGCTGTTACCGTGGTGACCGGCGCTAAAAGTGCCAGGGCGGCTTTGTAAAGGAGGGGGTTAATGTAGCTTATGATTAGCTTTCGAAGGTAACCTCTTCTTCCTCAGATTAGCCAGGGCCACCATACCATTCCACTCAGGAAACTGCTGTTGTTGAAAACAGTATTGTTTCAGCAACAGTACAGTACCAAAATGTTTGAATAGGGTACCATAGATCAAAGGGTATTGCAGACCATCATAGGGATTTATAATCTGTTGATTTATTAAAAGTTGTCATTGCTGTAATAAGTTGATGCAATTTGTATTATACTGAATAAAGATGTATTCCATAAATGTGCGCTTTTTATATATATTGCTTAATACTTATGTCAGTAGCAGTAAATCAAAAATACTCATAAATCAAATCCAAAACTTCAAGGATATATTTTAAAAACTCATCTTATATTGGATTGTCAACAATAGCAAATTCAATAAATGAGACACCTGAATAACAAATTTAAGAGATTTTTTTTTGCAATAAAACTACTACCTCTCAACGGTACTCGTCTTAAGAAACTTTACGACAACCTTCTGGGGACACAGGCAGCTAAAATCGACTCTGACATCTCAAAACTTCTGACCAAAACAACAGACATAAAAGAGTTCTGTAAAGAAATAAAAACACTACTGTTCAAAAAATATCTCCCATCACTCTAACCACCACCCAATGAGTCCCCAATCAACGCCTTTGGAAACACCCACCTATAGTATCTCTTTGTCTGTGATCCAGAATGTACTGTAACTCTTTTACACTACACCCGATTTAACTTGATTCAGTTGACATGTATTATCTCTGTGATATGTATTATCTTCTGTTATATGTATTATCTTCTGTGATATGTATTATCTTCTGTGAAATTTAAGTATCATAATCCTTTACTGTTCCTGTAACTTACCCTTATCCTGAAATGTAATTCTACTGGAACTGCCCAGATAATTTCTATATTGTAATCCGCCTAGAACCGCAAGGCACAGGCGGAATAGAAATCCGTAATGTAATGTAATGTATATCAAGTGGGCAAGACTGAAATTAATGCATTTACAGGATTTGAAGAACACTTCGGCCAACTGTTTGCGTACTGCAATGGAGGACTTTGGGGGCCTCATGTGACTCTGGGGCCGCATGCTGGAGACCACTAGCATAAGTCCTCAGAGTATCTGCCTACTTTCCCTGGAATTTGACTTCTACGATTATCATTTCTGAAGCTAAAAAAAAAAAAAAAGGGAACTGAAATGACCTGATGCCACAGTACCAACACAGGAACATTCAGAGATATGCGGTTTCCCTGCAATGAATTTCTAAACGCTAGAGATCTTTGTCACACTTTTGGGGATTGGGACTTGTATACCACCTTTTTGTAGTTATACAACCACATTCAGAGTGGTTTATATACAGGTACTTCAAGCGTTTTCCCTATCTGCCCCGATGGGCTCATAATCTATCTAGTTTCAAGTTTTTTTAAAATTTATTATACCGCCTACTCGAGACCAGTGAAAGTAATCTAAAACAGACCAAGGGAAAAGAACAATTCAAGGACAAAGACGAACAGGAACAAGAGGAAAGAAGGGGTAGCAACTCCAATTATTAAAGAGAAAAGAGAACACTTAAAGGTAAAAACATAAGGTTGGGGAAGTAATATTAAAGGATTTTTCTAAAAACTAAGTCGTCCTTAAAAGGACAGTTTAGGTTACAAAGGCATCGCGGAATAAGAAAGTCTTTAGCATTTCCTTAAATTTGATCAATGATGTATTATCCTGCAAGTAGTTAGGGATACTGTTCCAAAGAAGAGGAGCACTTACAGAAAAGATCGTGTTCCTCATTGTACTAATATGTTTCAATGTGGGAACAGTGAGAAGGTTGTGTGCGGTAGAACCTTTATTGGTTATAAGGGATATTTAAGTTGTTAATAAATTCTGGCTGGCTATTTGCTTTCGTTTTAAAGATTAGTAATAGAATTTTATAACTGATCCTCTGCTCTATAGATAACCAATGAGCTTTGGACAAAAGAGGTATAACGTGGCAGTGGAAGATTAAAGGACAATTTCTATAAGAAGCGCCCAAAAGTTAAGTGCCTTCTTAGGCACTGTTCAGCGCAATTCAAGTAGAATTGGGTGCTGTTTAGTGAACCTATTTTGGAGGCGCCCAATAAATAGGACAGCTTAAGGCATAATTAAAAGTTAGGCGCCCATGCGAGTGTGAGTACTTAAGCATGCTTAAGAGCATTGATTCTGTAAGAAGGTGCCTAACACGTAGCCACACCCACACCTAATATACGTGGAGGGGCATAATCAAAAAAAAAGTCTAAGTCCCCTTTTGGCCTAAGGTCTTAAACGTTGAAAGTAGAAGCAGGGAAAATGTCCATTATCAAAAAAACGTCCAAAAGGAGGTTTTTTTTGATAATGGCCTGCCTCTACGTTCAGCTGTTTAAACGCCCAGACCACCACTACGTCTAAACTTATACCATATAATCAACCTAAAAAAAGCTTAAGCCCCAAACATCCAAAACAAGGGCTTTTAGGCGAAGGAGGAGCCAGTCCTTTGCCTAAAAGCTGGATTCTGTAACCAGTGTCTGTCAAAAACAACACCGGTTACAGAATCAAACCCCCCCCTCCATGACATCGGGGCAAGAGGGAGCCCAAGCCCTCTTGCCCCGTGATCCCCAAACCCCCCCCCACCCGACGACATTGGGGCAAGAGGGAGCCCAAGCCCTATTGCCCCGTGGCACCCCCGACCTCCCCGACACTATCGGGCCCACAGCATATGAAGTGCCAATCTAGTATTATTTGCAGAATGTCTTTGAACAACGAAACCCGTTTGGTGCATTCCAATAATATGAGGGGGAGCCTTAGCCAACTTACTTTTTAATTGCCATTGCTAGGCTCTCATAAGATAAATTACTTCTGTAGCATCAAAATTTTATTCGCACATAATATTAAGAGTAGTAATAATCCAGTTAAAGCATCAGATAATTGTCAATTGCTGTACACATTGAATTGTCCATTTCCAAACTTTTTAATTCATTAAGATCCTATGCTAAAATGGAAGGCTTTTAAAGAACAAACAGCCTGGTTCAAATAAGAATCTTGCAGTGTGTTGCACTCAAATTTAAATAAAAGCAAAGTTGTACAATAAATTGCCAGATCTGAGTCTAAGATAAAAATCAGAAGAAACTGAGCTTATTATATGAAACAAAATGATATTTGCAGTGTTTTCTGCAAGCAAGTACTTGTGAAAAATATATGAAAAGGAAAAGGGAACAACAATGATTCAAATTCCATTTCCTTTTCATTCTGTATCACATACACAATTTCTTTTATGGAATGAGACTCTACTCTCTCCTTTTAAGTTCACCACTTCAACAGATTGTACTGATAGAGTTTGCATGTTTAGAAGGTCTGTGCAGGGTTGCTTTCAAAGCTATTTAGGAGACTGCAAAAATAGAGCACAGTAAGGCTTTTCATACATGTTAAAACAGTTCCATCTCGTACGTTACAGTGTGTGCATAGTAAGTTAGCACATAATTGAATATAAATGAGGAAGCATCATATGTAAATGAACCAAAGTCATATTAATGTCAAAAGAACAGGCTAATGATGTTCCAGTGACAATCAATATTTTGAATAGCCAG
This sequence comes from Geotrypetes seraphini, assembly GCF_902459505.1. Classification (NCBI taxonomy): domain Eukaryota; kingdom Metazoa; phylum Chordata; class Amphibia; order Gymnophiona; family Dermophiidae; genus Geotrypetes; species Geotrypetes seraphini. The sequence continues at coordinate 115,373,242 of NC_047085.1, forward strand.
TGTGACTTATTTAGGTGTTTTATTGGACTCTCAATTTAGTTTCCAGTTATACGTGGAGAGCATAATTAAATACACTTATTTTAAACTGCACTTGTTAAGTCAGCTTCGATCATATTTGTCTAGGTAAGACTTTAAGAAAATTGTTCAGACTGTAGTTCTTGCTGGGTTGGATTATTGTAATCTTGTGTTTTGGGGAATCCCAGTAACATGTCGGCATGTTTACAGGTGGCTCAGAATTCCTTAATATGGATGTTGTGTGGAGCTGATAAGTTTGAACATGTTACTAAACACTATATTGCAATGTATTGGTTGACAATTGAGTTTTGAGTAAAATATAATCTTCTCTTGATGGTATATTTGAGTAGAGAATGATACGGTGAAAATATTTGTCCTCGTCACTGCCCCGTCCCTGCGACCGTTCCTGTCACTGCCCCGTTCCCGCGACCACTGTTCCCGCCCCATCTCCATTCCCACAGCCATTGTCCCTGTCCCATCCACATCCCCGTCCCCGTGACCACTGTCCCCGCAGCATCCATACAAGCCTCAGTACCGTAATATTTAGCTTATTCCTTCCTAATAAATCAACGTTCTTGCTGTTGAACTAGAGAAAGAGATGTTCAGCTGGCAGGGCTTTGTTTAAAAATTTTTATCAACACAACTAATAAACTACTTTATCCTAAAGCAAAAAAAAAAAAAAAAAAAGAAATAAAATACCGTAAATAGAAATTTTTTTTCTACCTTTGTTGTCTGGTTTTTGCTTTCCTCATCTTCTCATTCAATTACTTCCATCCACTGTCTGTCTTCTCTCTGCGTCTTTCATTTGCACTGTTACTATGCCTTTCCCTTCACACACCCCAATTGGTCTGGCACCCATCTTCTTCCCTCCGCTTCCCCCCTCCCCCCACATAGTCTGGCATCTCTGTCTTCTTCCCTTCATCATCTTCTCCTCACTCTGTCTTCCCCATTTCCCTTCAGCATCTTCTCCCCACTCTGTTCCCCATTTCCCTTCAGCGTCTTCTCCCCACTCTGTCTTCCCCATTTTCCTTCAGCGTCTTCTCCCCACTCTTTGTTCCCCTCGTGAGGTACGACCATCTCTCTCCCGCCCTCTTACCTTCCTGGCGCATTACAATGTTGGTCAGAGGCTGTGAGAGGGTGCACAGGCAGCAGGGAATGTTTTGCCATTAAGCCTACAATAAACTCAGCAACTGCAAAGATAAATCAGAACGCAAGCAGCAACACTATGCACTGTAATAAATCAAAGATGCTGTAAAAAAAACCCCAAAGATGCTGTAAAAAAATATGGCGAGTGTCTCTTCCGATACCCTAAGTCGCTTAAAAGAGATGTTGTTTAAAGAGAGGCATAAGCAGGCCAAGACTTTCTTTGGAGCAGGCATCTCTCTGCCATCTCCCTCCCTGCACCTCACCGTAGGTGCTGACTTTAATTCTTCTCCCAATGGCACGCTTTCAATAAGCCGCGCGTGCAGCTGCTTGAATTGTTGAATTTTCTTCTCTAACGCAACTGGAAACAGGAAGTTGCATCAGAGGAGAAGATTCAATAACTCAAGCAGCTGCGCACGCAAGGCTTATTGAAAATGTGCCGCTGGGAGAAGAAGAATTAAAGTTGGCACCTAAGGTGAGATGGTGGGAGGGAGATGGCAGGATGCTGGTGATCGGGTGGGGATGCTGGACCGCGCAATCCGTGCTTGCTTCACTGCGGAGATAAGACCATGCACCGCACCACTATTTTTTCTCTCCCCGTTTCGGTGTGTTACCCGTGGCTACCCACAGGTAAAAACCACTGCGTCATTCTCTATATTTGAGTCTAAATATTTAAGTGACTGCTTAGCACTTTATATTCCTGCGATACAATTGAGATCTTCTACATAGGCATGTTTGACTGTTGCAGCATTGAGAATTTTGATTAGAGAGTACAAGGAAAAGTATATTTTCATGTGCAGGTCCCATTGAGTGGAGCAAGTTGCCTGTGAATTTACCACATCAGAATATCTTGTAGGAATTTAAGAAACTGTTAATTATTTTGTAATATGAAATATGGTACTCAGTGATATTGTGATAGTGTATGTGACAGTTACAAAGAGATTTGCTCTGTAAATGAAATATTCTATCTGCAAATATGTTGGGTCATATAAGTCAGCAGATTTTTTTGTTACCTGTTAATATTGTTTGGTATGTATTTTGTTTTTATTGTGCATGTTTACTTGTTCATATAATGATTCAAAATGTTGTGTAATCATGGCACCGAGGTACCCCCTCTTCAAACCTAGCATGCAACCAAAAAGAGGGAGAAAAAGTAGTAGAGAACCAAAAGGTAAAAATCAAAACTCCTTTCACTGGCAAAAAAACTCCCTCACAGAACACTCAGTTTTAGAAAAGGGCAAAGTCACCCGGAGGCACGTTCAAGGACTTAGCTGACAAAAGACGACTTGAGCTCCAACGCTGTCACGTCTTCTCCAATCTTCCCAACAAGCGACCTTGTTTCACCAATGTTTGGCTCAACAGGGGAACAAACAATACAATTTAGTTGGACACATTAGTTGGTTGCGGGTCTGAGCACTGTCATAATTTATGCAATATAATTTTAAGATGTTAAACCGTGACTTATATACTGAGTAGCACGTATATAAAGATGTATGCAAACTTTGACATTCAGAGGGTTATTCTATAAGGGACATGAACAATACTTTTAAGTATTAAAAATTCATGCCTGCCACTTATGTTGGTATCTTATAAAAGGCTAGTAGGTATCTACTTTAAATGACACTTTGGGGTCCTTTTACTAAGGCGCGCTAGCTGATTTAGTGTGCGCTAAATGCTAACGCGTCCATTATATCCTATGGATGCATTAGCGTTTAGCATGCGCTAATATTTAGCATGCGCTAAATTGGCTAGATATCACCATATAAAATTACCCTTTATAAGATACACTTATGTAGAGGAGTAGCCTAAAGGTTAGTACAGTTGGAGACTTGGGTTCAATTCCCACTGTAGCTCCTTGTCCTGGGCAAGTCATCTAATAAACTTTTGTCTCAGATACAAAAAAGCAACAACAAGAAATCTTATATGGTGAACCCACTAGGGACAGAGAAAGTGCCTTTTTTCATATTTAAATCACTCTGGCTGTATCACAGAAAGGAGGAAATCTGCTATGACACACCTTGTGGAGACGATAACAGTTTAAATGTTTGTAAGGTTCTAAAAGAAAGGGTAACAGGCAAAAGTTTTATGATAAGAATAGGATTTTTGTACTGACAGTGAAATCCTTTGACTGATTCTAGTTGGTATGTTAAGTGTTTATTAAAAGAAACACCAACACTCCATCTGGAACACTCTTAATGCTCATGCCATGCCTCTGTGGTAATGCCTGAGGCTTAGTCATGGACTTTTCCTTTGGCACCGTTTTATCCTCAACCCACGTAATAATTTCTGTTACTACTACATATTATTTGCTGTCCAAAAGCGTCTGAGGCAGTTGGTTAACTGAGTACTATTACTCATTTTGAACATAATTATTGGTCATGTTTTCTTCGTAGAGGAATATTGGCATGGATCAACATAAATTGCTTCATTTTGTGCAGCAGCGTTTCTGGAGCATTCAGTCTCTCTCATCTCATGACCTCCATGTAAACATGAATTACTTTTCTTATTCCTAGGTACACTGCACATTGAACTGTATACAACATATCATGGTCGTGAAATCCATGGGTTTGGCTATATCAAATGCTATTCATTACTATGTACTGTTACCTCTATATGGATGATTATGCCATGTGCAGCATCTACAATTTTAAAAGATGTGCATTAGAATACCTTAAACATTTACAGCTAGGCTTACCAACATGCATTCACGCACAAGCACTTGCTAATACCACTGATATGTTATTTCACTACAGTATCATTTTATGCAATGGGATGTAGTTATTAATAGTTAGGGCTACAAGTTAAGAACATAAGAATAGCTTGGTCAGACCAATGGTCCATTCAGCCCAGCATCCCATCTTCATGGAGGCCAATCTAAGTCACAAGTACCTGGCCAAAACCCAAATAGTAGCAGCATTCCATGTCACCAATCCAGGGCAAGCAGTGGCTTCCCCCATGTCTGTCTCAACAGCAGACTATTGACTTTTCCTTCAGGAACTTGTCCAAATTTTTTTTTAAACCAGCTACATTAACCACTCTTGCCACATCACCTGGCAATGCGTTCCAGAGCTTAACTATTCTATGAGTGAAAAAATATTTCCTCCTATTGGTTTTAAAAGTATTACTCTCTAACTTCGAGTGCCCCTAATCTTCGTAAGTCTTTATGCAGTAAAAAAATCAATCCACTTGTACTCTTTCTACACCACTCAAGATTTTCTAGACTTCAATCATATCTCCCCTCAGCCGTCTCTTTTCCAAACTAAAGAGCCCTAACCTCTTTAGTCTTTCATCATACGAAAGGAGTTCCATCCCCTTTATCATTTTGATCGCTCTATTTTGAACCTTTTCTAGTGCCGCTATATCATTTTTGAGATAAGGAAACCAGAATACTGAATACCATTGAGCAATACAGAGGCATTATAACATTCTTAGTCTTGTTCACCATCCCTTTTCTAATAATTCCTAGCAACTTATTTGCTTTTTTGGCTACACATTGAGAGAAAGGGTTTGGCATATTGTCCACGATGACACCCAGATCGTTTTCTTGAGCGCTGACCTCCCCAGTCAGTTAACTTTGCAATTAATGTATTAATTATTACATGCAATTAAAAATTAATTGTGATTAAGAACATCAATCACATTGCAGCATCTGCTGTCTCCTCCAAGCACCTCTTCTGCTCTTCCTCTCCCAATCCCTGCCCTTGGCACAATCCAGCATCTTTTCTCCCACCTGCAATTCAATATCACCAGCTCCTCTTGCTGGTCTATCTTAAAAAATGGTCTTATTTTGCTCCATGTCAGCGGCAGCACTGCACATTTGCTGTCTGCAGCCTGGTCTGAAGCTTTCCCTTTGATTGGTCCTGACCATGCAGAAACAGGAAGTGATGTCAGAAGAGGCAGGCCGGCCAAGATGGAAAGCTTCAGAACAATGTATGTGCAACACTGCCACTGCTAGGGAACAATAGAAGACCACTTTTAAGGCAGACCAGCGACGGGGAGGGGCAGATGGCAAACTATGAGTAGAGAGAGGAGAGTGACCCGAAGCAAAACTGGAGGGGCCACCAGTAGAATCTATGGTCAAAGTGGAAGGGAAGAGGGTTAGGATTTGATATTCTGCTGATTATTACCCTTTATATTAGAAACATGTGGAACCCTATATCAGTACCATTATTAATTTCTAACAGTCAATGAATGCATATTTCTTATCTCTCTCTATATATATAAATTTTGAAAATGTTAATATTTTGTTGTGAATATTTTTTCTTTCTTTTATAATTTTTTCTTTTCAAAAATTTCTATATAAATATCATACCCTAACATATCATCATAAAGTTAATTAATCCCTACAAAGGAGATTGGAGGAAAAGCCTCAGGGCACAGTCTGGGATTACAAATATCCTCACAAACCACTCAGTGCCTCCTCATAGGCATAAAAACCTCCAGAAATGGCAGCCCAAGTAATAAAACATTCTGGTCCATTAAATCATACTTTTCTTCCAAAAACAGGTTAAATCTTCACTGTCAATCATAAGAGATTCAATTTATTTTTTAATCTCAGCTGCTGGTGTTATCAAATCTCGGGCTCCACTTCATGTTGTAAACCACTGAACCCCCCCCCCCCCCCCATGCTGACATTGGCCAGCATTTCGCTTTAAAAAGCTGCTTTGGTGCTGGAGGGATTTGGAGGGATTCCTTGCTGAAGGCATGAGGATAATCAAATCAAATTTGCTTTGCTAAATAAACATAGCTTTAAATAAAACTTCCATACTATTGACTTACTCAGTTATATAAGCGGCCACACTGCTCAATTCAAGTTTTAAACATGGCGACTGTCAAACCGTGTAAGAATTTATACTAAGCATGTGATGCCATACTGAAGTCACTCCCTTTTCTTTACTTCAGTGTTAAAAAGACCTCCTTTCAAAAACCTAAATAAGTAATAAAAATGCTGCCTTTCCAATTTGGCGTTCAAACCTACAGGCTCTTTAGTGTTAAGACAGAAAATCCATTGATGTTCTTTTTTAAGCAGGAGACCCTTACGGTCTCCCCCACCACCACCCACCATGCTTTTAAAGGTACCCTGTTGGTAGCCAAGACTCTTAATGATGAAAAATCATGTCCCATGTTCATGCAATGTTAAACTATTGGTTCTTCAGCCCTCTGATGTTTTCAACAGCTTTTATGTTCATTCAAACATATTTTTAATGGCCGAGATGTCTGGCCAATATATAATTGAGGGCAAGGGTACATAATAGCATACATAGCAAAATCAGATGTGCAATCAGTGTTGAATCTTAATCAGTAACATTTTTGAGTAGTAGGATGGTGAAACCAGCCTTTCAATTGCAGTATATTCTCACAAACATGACAACTATCATAGGAATCATGCCCTCCTTCTTGATGAACTGCAGATCTAAAATTCTGAATACTGCACAAAGCTTCCTTCAAATTATGATGCCTAGAGTACGCCACTCTTAAAGATTTATCTTGAAAGGATGGTTCCATAGACATAATATGCCAATGTTCTTTCAAAACATTCCTGGAGAATAGTCAATACAACCATCAGTTTCCATAGTTCTTCCTTTGAAACTCGAGAGTCTAAGAGTAGGTCCCAGTTCATATACTTTGCTCTCTTATATGCAGACGTCACCACCCGAAGAGGGTACCACTTTTCTAGTAGATGACTCTTAAGTTCCTCAACTTGGACTTTAAAATCTTTTACGTCAGAACATATCCTTTGGAAATGAATGAATTGGCTATAAGGGAGACTATTCTTTACAGAAGATGGACGGCAGCTATTAAAATTTCCAAAAGTATTTCTATCAGTAGCTTTTCTAAATACTATCCCGGTTGTAAACAAAAATTCTAGAATATCAAACCCAAGAAACATAGCAATCGATCAACCAAACCTAGAAAACCTTGCCACAGAGCACAGGGCTTGGTGTCAGCAATGGGAGGAAAAAGCTTCAGAGCTCCTCCACTACCCTCCAGAGATCGGGTGGTGTGTATTTGGGGTCGAGAACACGCCATTTGCATAAATAACCTCCCACTTTTTTTAAGACACTAAACTATAAGCCCTGTGCAAGAGATATGATGTGATTAAAAAACTTCAAAAGCATACAAATGTGATTCAAACACTACGAACTATCTTATGACATAGAGCCATGCAGCACCACCATAGTTGCTACATCAGGGTGCTTGCATCTCCTTCTCTGTAAACGGTAAGCAGCAGTCACATATTCTCCTGCCTGCTTAACAATATGTGGTTATTAATCTATTTTTATTAGAATAAATATTTGTATACTTTAAAGACACAAATCTATAATTAGAACCACCAGGTCACGGACACATTGCTTTGTAGCAAGGTTGTAAAAAAATCTCCATGTTTTTGTATCAAAGCATCTAAAAATGCAATCTTAGATTTATCAGCTGTCATAAATTCAATAGCAGAGTGTCGTGTATTGAGCCAATGTACCCATTTTTCCTCAGAGCTAGACCATAATACAAACACATCATCAATGTATCTGATTCACAATTTGACATGTGTCAATTGCCTTTTATTCTCAATCCACGTGATCTCAAAAATAGCTCATAAAAAGACTGAAAAGGAAAAAATAATAAAAGAAAGAAAAAATATTTGCAACAAAATATTAACAATTTAGAAATTCATATATATAGATGTTGATTATTACCAATGTTTTATTAATCACAACATTTCTAAATAAAGGTAGTGGTATTAATTGCTTTGAAAATAAATTTTGATGTGTGGCTACTGTTTATTTATTTTATTTTCTAGACCGCTGAAGAACTAAGCAGTTCACACAAGTTAAAACAAACAAAATAATTATGACAAACTAAAATCTTAAAATCAACAGGAGAGAACTATCTTTTCTTTTCCAAAGGACTAAGTCATGAATGTGGTGACAAACAATTGGGTTTTTAGCTGTTTTGACATATTTATAGAATATAGTGAATATGTACTGTAAGTTATTGGAAAATGCATATGAGATAGACTTAGGAGAGTGGTTCTAACATTAGGGTTTGATGTAGGAGGAGGGCTGGCATCTGGGAGAGCAGGGCTGGAATCAGGAAGTTTTCATGAGGAGACCTGGCATGGGGTGACAACTGAAGCCCTTTACAGAAAGGACAATGATTTTAGAAAGCTGCCCCCATCTCTATATAATAACAATAGCTTTATTTATATCCCATCATACCTTTCCGTTCAAGATGGTTTAAAACAAGAGAGGCTGCAGGAATGCAACGAAGTTACATCCAGAGCATGAAGTAGGAGTAAACAAACAGGCATGTAACATAATTATATATATCAGAAGGCAGGGGCAAGCAAGTAGACATAGAGGAAATCATTTATCAAATAAATGGGTTTTCAGTGATCTTCTGAATGATTGGTATGACGATGAGTTAAGGAGTAAGTCACTTCAAGTATTGTTCCACCTTCCTGCTTGGAAGGAAAGTGTCTTTTCGCGGAATCTTTTGAATTGGCATCCTTTGGGATTCAGAAAGGCGAATAATAGTGTTCTGCGTGAGAGGCAGTTTGTTTTGGAGAATAAATTGTTTCAGAAGGTAGGTGGGTGCAGTACCAAATAGCGTTTTGAAGCATAGACAACCAAATTTGAGTATCTACACGAGGGGGTGCTAAAAAATTCTCAGCCAAACCAACCAGCTCCCTAAATTCTGAGCGTTATTTTGCCACTCTAGCTGAGAAGAGTGTTATTTTATTTTGTTAAGTACTAGTTTGCAAAAATGAAATTCTCTGTTTTGACATTGTTTCAGATCATTGATTGAACCATATCCATGCCATTCTCTTCTTGGTTGGGCTGAGAACTTTTCAGCACCACCTCATATTTGTTCTTTCAATAGTTTTCTACAATTAGTGCTCCCTCAGTGTATGGAGAGAATTTGATGTATGATCCAGCACTTATTTTACAAGAGATTTTATGGCTCCGGCTTGAATATGTGATCAGTGGCGTACCTAGCATTTGTGACACCCAGGGCCCATCATTTTTTTGAACCCCCCGTACCCTCACCTGTATGAAAAACATGATTTTTAGTAACAATCCACATGTCACACAAGAGTGTACCTAGGAAAAGGCAGCATCTTACATACTGCAGTGAGCAGTACAACAGCAATACACCCATTGTAAAACTAAACAAGCCAGGCTAGTACATATCAATCCTGCACAGTCAATCCTAACAGAAAACCATGTCTTTCGAACACACAGAACACAGAAAACACCTTTGTCTAATATAGAATATGTAATCACAAACTAACCCCTCCTCCTTTTACAAAACTGTAGTGCGGTTTTTAGTCACTGTGGTAACAGTTCAAATGCTCATAGAATTCTGAGTATCAGAGCTGCTACCACCACAGCTGGCACTAAAAAATGCTCTACAGTTTTGTAAAAGGGGGGAATAGAATAGAAATACGTAGACAAAGGTTAAATTGAACTACCAAGAAGCTGGACTCTGCATACAATGCAACACCACAGTAACAGTGACACATGTTTCCTATAGCAAAAAAAATCAATAGAAAGAAAATGTTTTTCTACTTTTGTCTTCTCTGGTTTCTGCTTTCATCATCTTCTTGTTACTCTCTTCCTTCCATCCACTGTCTGGCCTCTCTCTATATGGCCTCTTCTCTCCTTCTATGCCCCTTCCAGAAACTGTTTGCCTCCCCCTTCCATCTCTGCCATCACCCCCATTGGTCTGGCATCTCTCTCCTCTCCTTCCCTTTCCCACACCTCTCCTCCCCAATCCCTTTCCCTTTTTTCCCTCATTTTCCGTTTCAATTTATTTTCTGCATCTTTCTAGATTACTGTACGTTCTTACTACCCTGTAATCAATTTCCTTTTTCACTGCCTACCTACAGCTTGCCACCTCTTTACCTCACCCCCTCCAGTATTTCACTAACTCAATCCTTTTCCTCCCATCATGTGCTCTCCTTTTATTTATCCCCTCCTTCCATCATGTGCCCTCTTTCTCTACCCCTTCCATCCAGTATCTTCTCCTCTCTCTGTCCACTTCCATCCAGCGTCTGCTCCCTTCTTCCTTCCTACATCTGCTCCCTTAACTCTCCCATCCACACTACCCTCCAGCATAGGCTCCCCCACTACCCTCTCTACTAACATCCAATGCTTGCCTTTTCTCTCTCTCCATCCACCCCTCTTCAATTAGCATCTACCCCTTGTCTCTCTCTTCCCCCACTTCCATCAGCATCTGCCCCCTTTCATTCCCTCCAATCCAATTCCATCCAGTATCCTTCCCCCTTATGTCTCTCTCCCCTTTCCCTGCACACCAATTCCATCAGAACCACCTTCCCATACCACCCTGCCCCCTTTCTCTCCCTCCACCACCCTTCCATACCAGCAGTCCTGCTCCTTTCTCTCCCTCCATGCAATAATGACCCACCCATGATGACTAGAGCTGTTGGCTGCCGATCCACCCGACCCTCTTCTGGAGCAGAGTCGGCAGCCGCGCTGAAGTGCAGGAAGGCCCCGCGATGACTACGTCTTCTGACTCTGCTCTGGAAGAAGTACGTGACATTGGAGGGGGTGGATTGGCAGTCGCGTGGAGTTGCTGCAAGATCCCACGATGACTGCAGTTGCCAGGTCCATCCCCTCCAATGACACGTACTTCTTCCAGAACAGAGAGCCGGCAGGCGTAGTCATTGCAGGACCTTCCTACACTTCAGTGTCACTGCCTACTCTGCTCCAGAAGAAGTGCATTTGAAGGGGTGGCCCGCCAGTGGCGCTGAGGTGCAGGTCCCATTGCACAGTAGGGTGGGAGGTTCTGGACCCCACCGGCTTTACACCCTCCTAGGGTGTGCACCTGGGGCAGCCCGCACCCCCCTTTGTACGCCACTGTATGTGAATTCCAATTTTCCCATACTGTCTAAAATCACTGATACAAAATTCAGGCCTGCTATTTTTCTGGTCTAGGTCTAACTTAGGCATTGAAGTTATCTGGACCATATGTTTCTATGTTTCTATATAATAATTCAGCCAGTGTCCCTGCAACCCTAATCCCCACTCCTGATAAACAAATAACTTTTAGGCATATAACTAGCCTGAATACTAGAAAAAGACTTGCATGGATGACATTCATGCCAACCACACAAATCTTTTTAAAGATAAGGCCTGTTGACTTCAGTATTCACTTTGACCTTATTTAATCTGACTTTGCTACCTATTCAATGTACTGCAGGAAACAATTTCTAAACGAGGATTCATTTCCATTTTTGTTCAAACATCATTAGAATAGATTGAAGAAACTTTATACATTGTACAAGTAGTTTTATTAATACATTAGAAATCTATTTCTTTAATTATATTGTAAAATAATGTCATTTGCAGATAACATTACTTGTACGTGGCTACATTACAATACAGATGATGTCTCTGTGGCATGCCAAATTTTAGTTGCAGGGAATAATAACATTAGGAATCTTATGCTGTGACATGCTAAAAATGGAATATGCAGCAACTGAAAGCTTGACTCTTTGCTTTTATCACTCTTTTTCTTTCATCAGTATATATAAATGTCATCTATATCTCTACTGCATTATAGATGGATATCTTTGGAATAAAATATGAATGCTATTGTAAAAAATAGCACTGGCATATAATAGAACATGCTTTCTCATTCTGTCAAGTGCTCTGACATCTACCGGTAGCAAAACCTGTTTATCTTCCATCCCATTTATAGGTCCTCCTTTGGAGTCAGTTAAAGACCCTCCTAATGCAACTTTTACATTCCTACCACTTGAAATACAAAGCTTGTGATTATGCTATAGCTTACTATATTGTGGGCGTTTTATCATGAACATACAACATTTGAATCTATTTAAAATTATCTAATATTTTGTAGACATACCCTAAACACAGAGAGCCAAATTCAATAAAAGGCATCCTGATTGTAGGCGGCGGTAGGCGTCCTACCGTTGTCTAACCAGCCAATCGGGACTCACATTTTTAAAAACAAAACTCCCCAAGGCAGGCTGCCTACACTGTAGGCGTCTGTTGCTGTTGAGGGAGATGTGTAGGGGCACTTAAGCTCGCCCAAGGCTCGGTGTGGACGTGGTTTTGCCCAGAAGTGGCCTTGGGCGAGCTTAAGCAGCCCTAGGCATCTCCCTAGGGCAGTGATAGGCACCTGAAATGAAGGCCATTGAAATGCTGGACTACATTTTAGTTAGAAGCGGCCGCTAAACTGATCGTGGCAAGGAAATCTCCCTGCCATGATCAACTGAGCAGCTATGGCAGAGAACCTGCCCTCCCCTGCAAAGTTGGCCAGCAGGAGGGATGCCAACTCACTCCTGCCACCACCCCCTGAAGCATTGTACCCCCCGGTAGGAGGAGTGCCCAATTCCTCCTGCTGCCATCCCCCAAAGCATCGCACCCCTCCCCCAAAACATCACACAACTCTGAAGCATCCCCCAGCAGGAGGAGTGCCCAATTCTTCTTTCTGCCACCCCTGAAGTATCCCCCAGCAGGAGGAGTGCCCAATTCCTCCTGCTGCCAACCCCCGAAGCATCCCTCGGTAGGAGGAGTATCCAATTCTTCCTGCTGCTACCCCACCGAAGCATCACTCCCTGGCCACCTCCCTTCCAGGGTCCCCCCCCACCTACCTGAAGACCCCCACCTGGCATCCCCCAAACAGGATGACTATACCTCCTACTCCCCTCCTTACCTTTTAAAATGAAGGTCCGGCCAGAGGGAGGCATAGACCCCCCCAGCCAGCTGGCCCACCACTGCAAAGTGGCAGGCCTTCCCATTCCTGGTGCATTCTGGGATACACCAGGGACGGGCCTAAGGCCCTGATTGGCTCAGATGCCTAAGGCCCCTCCCATAGGGGGGACCTAGGCACCTGGGCCAACCGGAGTCTTAGGCCTCCTTCCAAGTGCATTTTTAGATGTTTTCATACAGAAACATGGAGATTTTTATTTTACAGCCTTGCTACAGAGTACTGTGTCTGTGACCTGCTGGTTCTAATTATAGATTTGGACACTCTTCCTGCCATAACAAGTGTGTGTATGTGTGTGGGTGGGTGGGTGGATGTGTGTGTGTGTGTGGGGGGGGGGGTGTTGAGGGTTCCAACAGGAGGGAGGGAGTATAGGATGCCCATGTGTGATTCTCAAAAGCCCCTTAGGTGGCTGCTGAGACCAGGCGTCCTATACAATCAGGCCCAGAATGTTCTGTATAAAAATATTTGATTAATATAGTTAAATAAATGGGAAATTGTAGAACTGGGTAATGGCAATATACTGTATAGTAAATGAGATACAGTACTTCCTTAGTCAATGTGGGGTGATAGGCATGGACAAAGGTAAAAATAAAGCAAAAGATGGAGATAAAAATATGAATAGAATAGATTATTTCTGAGGGGTCCAGATTTTTCTCTTTCCAAATGCTAAAATATATTTTATTTCCAGTGTTATTTTGCTTTCACCTTTGCCCAAGCAAAGTTTGTAGATGTTTATTTATCCTAAATCCTCCAAATAGTCCGGACTGTATATAGCTTTGAATGTTTTACTGCCTCAGCCCCACCACTCCACCGCTAATGCAAATTTATAGGGTGAAGAATTATGTGGACTGTCATCATCAGCCATAAATTCATAATCAATTTCATCATCTCAGTTAATATTTAATTATGCTTTATAAATATATAAGTTAGTTTCTTTCAGTAATAATATTTAAAACTTTACATCCACTTATCTTAACAGCTGACATGACCCGGGAGAAGTAGACCCAACATGTTTCGCACACCGTGCTTTATCAAGGGTACCCCTACAAAAAAAGTAAAACATAGAGCTCATCTCATTCCCCATGTTAAACTTTCTATCACAATTTAAAATATACATATATTTCACTCTTACTGTGCCCGGTACTGTCATCTGACTTACTAAGAAATTTAGCAAGCAAGATGGCGCCGGCATCTTTTTGTTTAATTATATACAAAATTAGCAGCTGATTTTCCCTGCTTACCTGGGACCCTCCAATGAGTCCCCTTAATAGTTTTACTGTACCATTGACATTTACTATATTGATTGTGCTGACCCCCCCCCTTCCATTGCTTTTCTAATCCCAAATTTCTGAAAATTAAATTTTTGCCCAATCATAATGAAAAAGAACAAAGATATATCTGTAATCTTGACACTGTTGAGCCGAAGGGCTTGAATGCTGAAACTGAGTGGGCATCTCTGATTGGTTAAGTTCTCCTCCCAACGGCAGAGTCGCAAGCTTCCCTCCATCGCTGACCTATCTTCCATAGGTCAGCGACTGAGGGAAGCTTATAACTTGCTGCTTTTCATTGCTTCGGGTCTTCCTCGTTGCCGGGTCCTGCCTTTGCTGAAACAGAAAGTAGGCAGGAGTCGGACCCGGCAGTGAGGAAGGCCGGAAGCAAGTTGTAAGCTTTCCTCCGTGTCTCCCTTAGCTTCCCTCCGTCGCTGCCTGTAGTGAACTCCTGCTCCGAGGCTTGAATATGTGCGTGCCGGCTTCCCTTCTCTTCTCCTTCCCCCCCCGGGACGTAACTTCCGGTTTCGGAGGGAAGAGAAGGGAAGCCGGCATGCACACGTTAGAGCCCCAGAGCGTGAGTTCAATTTGAATTCTGGAGTCAGCCCGGGAAGGAACATCGGAGGCAGCAGCAGCAAGATTAGGGCGCGGAGAACACTGCAGGGGTTTGGCGCTGGACCGACCGTCCCCTTGTCCCCGCGCACAGCTTCGGGATGCTGTCCCTGAAAACAGGACATTTTGGCATCCCAAAGCGGTGGCTCGGGACAACGGGACAGTCGGTCCAATAACGGGACTGTCCCGTTGAAAACGAGACTTATGGCCACCTTAGGCTAGACCGGTTTTAAAAATGAATAAGGATCAAAAAGGTGCCCAAACTGACCAGATGACTACTGGAGGAATTATGGCATGACCCCCCCTTACTCCCCAGTGCTCACAGAACTCCACCCACCATCTAAATATGTGACCTTCTCCCCCCCTCCCCCAGTTCTTTCCAGCCTGTCCTACAGATTTACTCTAAGGGTTACTGCAGTGAATGTCACATTAAAAGTCCCAGGTCAGATGTCACTATAACTTGCTTAAATTGTATGGTAAACCCTCTAAAACCTACTGTACCTACGTAAAGATGACACTTGCAAGCATAAGGGCTATTGTTGTGATGTACAGGTGGATCAGTGATGCAGCAGAGAGAAGGCCCCGAAGCAGCCTATTCAGAGCACTGCTGCCACTGCTGTTTTGGAGGCTTCAGAGTGGAGGTATATCAGACTCATGGTGGGAGGGTCGATGGGGTTCCACTGCACAGAGGGATGGGAGGGAGGGATAGAAAGACGCTGCAGAGGGAAGGCCTGGCCCCGGCGGGGAAGAATGTAAAGCAGCCCATTCAGAGTACTACCACTGTTTTTGAAGGCCTCAGAGCTGGTGGACAAGAGGATGGGTGAGAGTCAAGGAAAGATGCTGCACATGGAGGGGGAGAGAGAAAGGAAAGAAGAAGAATTGGGGTGGAGGAGAGGAAGGGAGAGATGATTGACAAATTGGCCAGTACTAGTGTCAGGGATGGAGTTGGGGAGTGTCAGAGTGGCTTCGGGGGTCGATCTTAACTAGGGCTTATTTTTGGGGTAGGGCTTATATTAGGAGCATCTTTAAAAATCATGCTAAGTCTTATTTTCAGGGGAAAATGGTATTTAGCTGCTAAAGAGTTACTGAGATACTTCTCACAATATGCCTGTTTTCACTTGGCCTACAATGTGAACATAAGTCTTAGCTCTGCCAAATTCAGAAGCTGAACAAATATTCATTGTTGGAATTGTTTTTATGTTGCAAGAATATTTGCCTGGATTTTTTAGAGTTCATTCGACACCAAACATTTACATTTAGCCCTCATAAGTGAGAAAGGTCTCTGCAGACATTCCATATGCTCTTAGCTCTTCCCCCCGACATGGAATTAGAGCATTATTCTGTAAAACTCATAGGAATTGTTCAAGCAAGTACTTTTACTATTTTTTTGGAAGAGGAGTAAATTCCCATGACTGCTGCTAAGGATGTGCAGCTCATTTATTTTACTTTTACAGCTCCCCAATTGTTTTCCTCATTTCCCTTTATCCCCTTCTGTCTGTGCAAGAGGACAATGCCAGAGATGGGCTCCATATGGGATCCATGCATATATGTGAAAGGTGGATGCATGTATCCTGGAAATTAGGCTGTTTTAGTTCTGAAAGGAACAATTTCTTTATCTTTATCTTTATGTTTTCATCCACTAGCTTCTTAAGTGCTCTCTCCTAGGAGATAATCCCTTTTTTGTTCTGCCTCTTTATGCATCCTATCTTCCCCCGTCCCTCTAATTTTTTTTTCCCTTGATCTTTTTATTTTAGATTTTCGACCTTCTTAACTTGGCTGTGTCCATGTTACTTACTTCCCTTCTCTACTTATCTATTCTCTCACCCTTCGATCACAGGCTTTCTTCATAAAGGTATGTAATTATTAATATGGGGCAAGTTATGATGGGTTATTTTATCACAATTCATACTATTATAGTACAGGTCCTATTTTATACCAGGGCAATTAGACCCGTGGAGGGGGCATAATCAAAAGGAATGTCTAAGTCCGTTTTTGTCCAAGTTGCAAGTCATCCAAAGTAAAAAAAATAGCTTAGGACACATTTTCTTTTTTTTAAAAAAAAATCTTTATTAATTATCCAAAACTAATACAAAGTGCCAAAATTTATACAAATATTAATAATCAAAATAAGTACTTATATTCAATCAATAACAATGCAGAAGAAAAATATCCCTACCATCCCTTCCAAGTTTCAAGTTTCAAGTTTAATATTTTTCTTGATTGATCGCTTAATCAAATTCTAAGCGATGAACAGATTAAAATATAATCAAATAGAGACAAAACAGTACACATTTAATCAAAGAATAAACCAGAGAGATATCCCCCCATTACTGTCCAGGATGTGTATGGAAATAAATTAAAATTAAAAGACAACTATAATGAAGTAATGAAAGATGTCAACGGGCTCCAAACAAGTTTAAATAAATTACTATGCCCCAACATATTAGCATTCATCTTCTCATATCTATAGCACAAACATAAACTTGTCCACCAAAAAGGAAAATTAAGGCGATCGCAATTTTTCCAATTGCGAGTTACCATTTGCATGGCTTTCCCTGTCATAATTAAGAAAAACCTGCATTTATAGCGGTCCATGGGGGGCTTAATATGGAATTATTGATTCTAATATGAGATTAATCTGTCCCCATATAGACTTCTAAAAGTTGATTATCAAAGGACAATAGACCAACAGATGATCCAGTGTCACAATGTCTAGATGACAATGCCAGCATCTTTTAGATTTAGAACTGTCCAACCTATGTAACCTAACAAGGGTCCAAAAAGATCTATGTAACAGAAAAAGCATGTTTGTCTCATAGATGCTGATGCTGTACATCTCATCCTCCAAGTCCAAATTTGTGGCCATCGAGATACAAAAATATGCCGCTTTATCTCAATGCTCCAAATGTCTCTAAGACTAGTTTTTGGCTTTTTATTCAAGAATTCAGATATTAATTTATACCACCGGGCAGCCTGATGTCCTAAAAATCTGTCTGGAAGCATAGGATCTGCAAGCTATAATGGGTTTTTAAGTTTCGCCAATCAGGGAACCCACTCTGAATGGCCTGCTTCAATTACAACCACCTATAATTTTGAGACTTTGAAATACCGCATGATTGTTGCAGTTGTGAAAAATCAAGCAGTTTCCCAATTAGATATAACATCATCTAATGTACGAATGCCTGCCTGCATCCAATGCTTCCAAAAGATCCCAGATCTGCCTATTTGAATCTTGGGGTTTAGCCATAAGGATTGATAAGTAGATTTCTCTATTGGAATATCTGTTAATTTATTAATAAATTTCAAGGATTTCCAAGTATCAAATAAAATACTATTATCCTTAACATATCTGGGTAACTTGATACTCAATACATGAAACAATCATAATGGAGACATAATTTGCCACTCTAAGTAAAGCCAAACCAGAAGATTTTCCATAAGCTCGGGGAGGATCCAATACATACCCTGACGCATTATTTAGGCTTGATGGTACCTATAAAAATTTAGGAAATTTACCCCACCCGCCGCAATTGGTTTTTGTAAAGATACTAAAGCAATTCGAGCTGCTTTACCCTGCCAAATAAATTTGGTAAGTATACTATTTATTTTTTTATAAAAAGACCCCTGAAAAAAAAATGGCAACATATCCATTTGGTAGCAAACCACAGGCAAAATCATCATCTTAACCGTTTGGACTCTCCCCCACCAAGACAGATATAAAGAGTTCCATTGCTCACACATTTCTGTAACATTCAGCAATAAAGATCTTTCATTTACTTTCATCGTCTTTTCCAGCATTTTATGAATCCAAATACCTAAATATTTTATACCCTCTTCCTTCCAAAGAAAGGGGAATGAATCAAATAATCCTTTTGGACAATGTACATTTAGCAGAAGAACCTCTGATTTACTCCAATTTATTTTATACCCTGAAAATTTCCCAAATCTATCAATCAAATCTAGTAAATGTGGAATGGTAGTTTCAGGATTCATCAAATGAAGCAAAATATCAGCTGCATACGCAGAGACTTTATCTTCCCTACCTGCATAATGAATACCCTGAATCTCCTTTGCCTGCTGAATAGCCAATAACAAGGGTTCCAGTACTATGTCAAAAAGCAAAGGAGATAACGGACACCCTTGTCTAACTACTCTCTCCAGACAGAAGCGTTCCGAAAAAGTATTATTAATATATAATCTGGCAGAAGGGGAACTGTACAAGGTTTGAATCATTTGTATGAATCTGGATCCAATATCAAACCAATCCATTGCTTCATACATAAAGATCCACTCTACATGATCAAAGGCCTTCTCTGCATCCAAGGATACAGAGAAGGCCAGATCATCCATGGCTTTTGTTAAATTTAACATGTGGAAAGCCAGTTTGGTGTTGTTTGAAGAATGTCTGAGCGAGAGCCTTGGCCAAGCGTAAAGCCAATAACTTAGCCAGAAGTTTTCCATCTACATTAATCAATAAAATAGTCCTGTAATTTGAAACCAACATAGGATCTTTATTTGGCTTTGGCAAAACAATTGTTAAAGATTCTGCCATAGTACCTTCACTTAGTTGAGCCTGATATAAATTTAATAAATGAGATAATAGGGAAATTTGGAATGATTTATAAAACTCTACAGTGAAACCATCCTCACCTGGAGCAGACCCAACTCTAAGGGACTGCAATGCTGCTTGTAGTTCTTTCAATGAAATAGGTGCTTCAAGGTTTCCTTTTATGTAATCGGGAATTTTTGGTCCCTTGATTGAGTTTAAAAACTCGAAACCCTTTAGTTCTTTATTTGAATAAGGCACGGAAGAATATAAAGCTTTATAAAAGTTCAAAAATTGTTTTAAAATATCTCCAATTTGAGAATGAGTTTCACCTTTCTCATTTTTAATAGCTACAATCTTTACTTTTCTTTTTTTAGCTTTAAGGTAATTAGCTAGTACTCTTTCCGCCTTATTTGAGTATCCATAATACAAAGCCTGTTGAGAAAACAATTCTTTCCTAGCAGGTTGAGAGGAAATCTCATTGTATTTATATTTAGCTTTTAAGAGGGCCTGTAAAGTAGGTTGTTCCAATTTTGAGGCCAATTGTGACTCCAAATCCTTAATATTTTTTTCCAAATCAGTAAATTCCTTTATAAGTTGTTTCCTAATATGTACCGAATATGAGATTATTTGCACCCTTCATGGTAGCTTTGAAAGCGTCCCACAAGGTTTCTAATGAGATTTCCTCTGAGGCATTAATTTGAAAATATTCATTTATTTTTAATTGAAATTCTTCTACAAAGTTTGAGTCTGCAAACAATGTATTATTAAATCTCCGCACAGGTCTACTACAATCTTGATCAGCAAACTTAAATTCAATCCAAACTTCACCATGGTCTGACAAAATTATTGGATCAATGGTGGCTTTTGTTACCTGCTGCACTAATTTATCTGATACAAAGCTTAGGACACATTTTCGAAAAATACATCCAAATTTTTTTTGGTTTTGAAAATCGTCTAACTATACGTCCTGCTAATCTGATCGTCCAAGCCACTAAATCGTCCATCTCTATACCACATTTTTGTCCAACTTTTTGTCCAAGTCAAAAACACCTAGAACAAGCCCTGTTGGACGTGGGAGGGGTCTGCAAAGTGATGGACTGAACACCCAGACATGGCACTTAAATAGTGGGGTACCTTACAGGGCACTGCTGCGAACTTCACAAAAAGGGTATCATGTCATCATCTCACTGCAGCTCCCTTATAGGTCATGGGGAGCCCCCCAAACCACCTCCAGAATCCCCTAGATCCACTTATCTACCACTCCAATAGCTCTTATGGCTACAGGAGCCACTTATATGCCAGTACAAAAGGGTTATGGGGGTGTATAGGGAAGTGCACATGTTTTAATATCAATGTAGTGATTACAGGGGCTTATGGGCATGGGTCCTCCTCTCTGTTGCTTAAGATGCCTCTGTGCAGGTCGACTAGGCTTTCCTATGCCAGGCTGCCAGGTGATGATGGTCTGGAGGCTGAATTTTAAAGATGTGATTACGATTTTTATTGGGTTGGGGGGATGGTTGATTATCACTGGGGTAGTGTGTGGGGGTCTGTATTATGTGTTTGCAGTGCTTATCTGGTGACTTTAGGTGGATTTTTGTGACTTAGACCATGTTTTAATGGTTTAAGTCACAACGTCCAAGTTCCGTCTATGCTGCGCTGTATAACTTTTGGTTATACATGCAGTGTCCTTTAATAAAGCCAAATTGGTCACGATGAATAAGATTGGTGATCACCTATGACAGTTCGTCTGCCAAAATGTTAGCAAATATTTTATAGTCCGCATTTAGGAGTGAAATGAGACAATAGTTGGCAACAAAGTTTGGTCAGGACAGTAATTGTTGCATCATTGAAATGGTCTGCATTGCCCAGATTGCCAATCAGATTTTGATAAAAATCAAAAAGCTTATAGCTGAGGCATTATATGAAAGATCTGTAAAAATCCATCAGCAAGCAGTCAAGGCTAGGCACTTACCTGATTTGTAGACTCTTAATGGTGACTGTGATTTCTGAGATGGAAACTGACACCAACAATCCAAATTCTATGAATTGATCCACAGTAGCAAAGTCTGATGTGCATACCTCATCTTGGGTGTTCCTGACTCCAGCGATTCTTAGCTTCCAGATGCTCTGCAAGAAGATGCCCAATCTTGTTGACCGATAAATAGTAATGTCTGATCTGCAATCCAAAATGGTGTCTACCTGATCAAATGTATCCAGCAACTCTCCAGGCTTGTCTGACCTTTTGGTACTCTTTTGCCTTCAAAGCTTTATTTTGCTTATAATAATAGCCCTGAAGTATAAGAGCAGGGTACGGAATTATTCTTCCAAGTTCCCTGCCATGCTGAAGATTAAACAACAGCTGATTTCAATGTTTGTTGCTCCCATGGCATCTGGGCAGGCAACATTCTCTGAACCACTGAATGATGAGACTTTGACTCAGAAGTGGTTTGAGTCTTCATTAGGCCTGATTGCCTGAAACACTCCATCCTTGCCAGGTTCCAGATCAGAGCTAATACATGGTAAACAACTGAGTACCAATGAGCAGACAAGTCTTAGGTATTTAATTTTATTATAAATCTTCCTCATTTTCTTAGATAACCTTCAAACCCAATGAAAAACTTTCTTTAATTACATTAGCACAGAAAGGCCAGGCTGTTAGGGAATTTTAATTGGGATGAGAACACTGGTAATGTAAACTTCAGCTTAACTGAGAAGTAGCAGATGTGTTAATTACTATCTATTAGAATTTACATGACAAACTTTTCAAACATGCATCCCACTCTTAATCTCTTTTCAGATACACCTAAAATTAATTTTTAAATTAAAATTAATACAATTAAAGCACCATAAGGCAGATATTAACTTTGAAACAGTTTTTGACTGAAGAGATTTCAAAAGCAGTAACTGGGTATTCACACACAGCATTTTCAAAACTACATACTAATAAAAGGCATCTATTGTTATTACTTGTTGACTTTTACTTAATGCACATCTGATATCAGATAAAGTATTCATTGCTGTTTTCGTACTGTGGTTACTATAAAAACCAGATGGAGATGAATGTAATTAATTGTTTGTCTTTAAGTAAAAGGATAGATAATTGGCTACTAGACCTTCCATGGCTTTTGTGAAAAAGGAGATTGAAGCCACCAGGTTATAATTTGAAATAACATCAAATGCAACACCTAGTTTCTTCTGAATGAGAGTTAAAATATTTTCTAATGTATCAGATAAAATCCCCACCAACATAGTACGATTTAACCAGACAAGAAACCAAACTAAGAATTCCTCTGAGTTCATCTTAAATAAATAAGTGGGACAAATATCAAGTGTACCATAAGAGGTGAAACTCATCCAGTTGTATTGGCAGGAAATCTGACCGTATCCTATGTGTAGGTATATTAGATGAACTGTCAGGTATAAAACTCTATAAATCCATGGCCAAAATACAACAAAAGTGGGCGGAACCAATGACTTATTTTAAATTCTGCCTCAGCGTCCAATTCCTAGAGCATCATTTTGAAACTGTTCCTAAAGAGTGTGTGTGGGAGCTTACAGTAGCGCTGTATGAAACGGGGACTCCCTGTTGGGCTTCTATAAGAGAATGGGAATATGACCAGGGAATGTCAACTGGACATCGCTGTACCCTGGGAGTAAAGCTAAGTACTCTTTACGTTTGATACAGTTCTATTGATGAATGGAATGCTGGTTATCATCACACTATGAGAAGGGTGTTTAATCAGACAGCTACTTAATATTCTAAAACTTTGGGCTGTAGAGCCTGAGTACATTAAACATTTACTATCTTGAAATTCATATTTTTAGGCAAGGAGTGGAAGCACTGTTTCAGTAGAGTTTTTTTTTGTAAGACCCATGAAGCTGTAACTGAGGTCTTTTTTTCTCCACAAAAATTTTTGTTTAAAAAAAGTCAGTGCTCCTCATATCTACAGATTATAGGTGGACTATCTTTCAGTCCAGTTCCTGTGTTTTTTAAAAATATATCAGAGTGCTGTCCAATTTCAGTGTCAAGCATAATTTTCGTTTTCTATTTATGGTTATATATTATGTTTCTCTGTTAAAATAGTATGATTTCAATTTCCCCTACATTGATTGGTCAAATGTTACATCAAGATTGCTAGGGAGGTAAAATTCCTAGATGTCATAAATGACTGTTTCTTGGAACAACTGGTCCAGGAACCGACAAGAGGGGGAGCTATTTTAGATTTGGTCCTTAGTGGAATGCAAGGCATAGTATAGGAGTTAACTGTGTTCAGTCCACTGGGAAACAGTGATCATAATGTGATCAAATTTGAGCTGATACCAGGAATGAATTTGCATAAGAAATCTACTGTAGAGGCATTTAATTTTCAAAAGGGTGCCTATGATAAAATGAGGAAAATGGTTAAAAAGAAGCTAAAAGGATCCGTTGCAAATGTTAGGACTGTAAACCAGGAATGGATGTTATTTACAAATACTATCGTGGAAGCCCAGACCAGATGTATTCCACATATCAGCAAAGGTAGAAAGAAGAGGAAACGAGAGCCAGTATGGTTAAAAGGTGAAGTGAGGCTATTATAGCCAAAAATACATCCTTCAAAGAATGGAAAAAGGATCGAAATGAAGAAAATAAGAAGAGACACAAGCACTGGCAAGTTAGATCCAAAGCACTGATAAAGAAAGCTAAGAGAGAATATGAAGAGAAACTTGCAAGAGAAGCAAAAATTCATAACAATTTTTTAGGTACATCAGAAGCAGAAAATTTGTGATGGAATCTGTGGGACCATTGGATGATCAAGGAGCAAAAGGGGCGCTCAAAAGAGGATAAGGCCATAGCGGAGAAATTGAATGAATTATTTGCTACAATCTTTACGGAAGGAGATGAAAGAGATCTACCTGAACCAGAAATAGTTTTCAAGGGTTAAGCTGCAGAGGAACTGGAAGAAACCTCGGTGAATCTGGAAGATGTACAAACCAAAATCGAGAAGTTAAAAAGTGATAAATCACCTTGACTGGATGGTATACATCCCAAGGTGCTAACTGCTGACCTGCTGTTAGTGATCTGTAACCTGTTGCTAAAATTGTCTGTGGTATCTGAAGATTGGAGGGTAGCCAATGTTATGCCGATTTTTAAAATGGGTTTCGGGGCTATCTGGGAAATTACAGACCAGTAAGCCTCACTTCAGTGCTGGGCAAAATGGTGGAAACAATTACAAGTATAGAATCTGTTTTGCTACTTGGGATCTAGCTAGATACTTGGGATCTGGGTTGGCCACTGTTAGAAACAGGATACTGGGCTTTGATGGACCTTCAGTCTGTCCCAGTATGGCAATTATTATGTTCTTATAAAACAAAATTGTGGAACACATAGACAAACATGATAAAATGAGATAGTCAGCATGGGTTCAGCCGAGTGAGATCTTGTACTTTGGGAAGAATAACTCAAATCACAGTTACTGAATGCTAGGGTCTACCTTGGAGGTTAGCACCCAAGAAAAGGATCTGGGTGTCATTGTAGACGATATGATGAAACCTTCCACCCAATGTGCAGAGGTGGCCAAAAAAAAAAGCAAACAAGATGCTAGGAATTGTTAAAAAAAAGGGATGGTTAACAAGACTAAGAATATTATAATGTTTCTGTATGGCTCCATGGTGCAACCTCACCTGGAATGTTGCGTTCAATTCTGGTCTCCTTATCTCAAGAAAGATATAGCGACACTAGAAAAGGTTCAAAGAAGAGCAACCAAGATAATATGGAGATGAATCTCTTGTGTGAGGAATCTCTTATATGAGGAAAGACTAAAAAGCTCTTCAGCTTGGAAAAGAGATGGCTGAGAGGAGATATGATTGAAGTCTACAAAATCCTGAGTGGAGTAGAACGGGTACAAGTGGATCGATTTTTCACTCCATCAAAAATTACAAAGACTAGGGGACACTCAAAGTTACAGAGAAATACTTTTAAAACAAATAGGAGGAAATATTTTTTCACTCAGAGAATAGTTAAGCTCTGGAATGCGTTGCCAGAGGATGTGGTAAGAGTGGATAGCGTAGCTGGTTTTAAGAAAGGTTTGGCCAATTTCCTGGAGGAAAAGTCCATAGTCTTTATTGAGAAAGACATGGGGGAAGCCACTGCTTGTCCTGGATTGGTAGCATGGAATGTTGCTACTCTTTGGGTTTTGGCCATGTACTAGTGACCATAGGCCATTATTGAGATGTTTGGGGAAATCCACTGCTTATTCCTAGGATAAGCAGCAAAGAATCTGATTTCCTATTTGGGATCTGGCTAGGTACTTGGGACCTGGATTGGCCAGTATTGGAAACAAGATACTGGACTTTGATGGACCTTCAGTCTGTCCCAGTATGGCAATTCTTACGTTCTTATGACCTTGTATTAAGGGATATTCTTCCACATAATTATAAGATACTATATTTACATAGGAAGAAAAAGAGGAGCAGGGATAGCAATCATTAAAAAAAATTTAAGGTTACCATAATTATTGACCTTATCAGAATCATTGGAAGTTATAACTTGCAAAATAAAAGGACCTCTCATTAGAAGATAAGTTAAATTGTATTGTCTGTTATACCTCACTA
Organism: Geotrypetes seraphini; assembly: GCF_902459505.1. Taxonomy (NCBI): domain Eukaryota; kingdom Metazoa; phylum Chordata; class Amphibia; order Gymnophiona; family Dermophiidae; genus Geotrypetes; species Geotrypetes seraphini. The sequence goes on from NC_047085.1 coordinate 115,399,177, forward strand.
GGGAAATGGATGGAGGCTAAAGAATATTATAGTGCTTTTCTGATTAATTTAATGTTGCAAGATAGTACTATTTTAATTGTAGGAGATTTGAATATACACTTAGATAGGACAGTAAATGTACTGGGCATGGCCAATCGGAGTCTTAAGCCATATTCCATGCATCCCAAGATGCACTGGGAAGGAGGCCTAAGGCCCCAATTTGCCCAGGTACCAAAGGTCCCTCCTTTGGAAGGGGGCCTTAGGCATCTTAGCCAATCAGGGCCTTAGGGCCCTCCCTAGTGCATCCCAGGATGTCCCAAGAAAGGGAAGGTCTACCATTTTGAAGAGGCAGGCCTGGTGGCTGGAGGGTGTAAGTATCTCTCCATCCCTCCTTATTTCTGAAAGGTACAGGGGGTGGTGGTGTCAGGGTAGGCCTAGTGGTGTTGGGGTGGGGTGTTGAGCAGTTAGAGGAGGTGTCGGGTTAGAGGGTTGGGGGCTGTCAGTTGTATGGTGGACTGGTGACAGGAAGGAGTGGACATCTCACCTGCTAATCTACCATAGGGTGTATGTCAGCAGTTCAGGGGTCCAGCAGCAGGAGGGAGTGGGCATCCCTCCTGATCTAACATGGGGGTGTCAGCAGTTTGGGTAGGCCAACTGTAGGAGGGAGTGGACATCGCTCCTGCCAATTTCAGGGTATTGGTGTTGTAGGGTCCTTTGCCACAGTCGGCTGAGCTGATAGTGGCAGGGGTATTTTCCCCCGATAAGCTGAGCTGGGAGGACTCTCTGAAGCTGTGCTATTGGGGAGTCCTGCTGGCTCATCTGATCAGCGATTTTCATGCCACAATCAGCTTAGCCAGCCGCATCTACTTTTATAAAGGTTTCTAACTGGTGCTGAGCACCAGTTAGAGAATCGGGAGGGGGGGGGGGGTTAGGCGTCTGTTCTATTAGGGCACACCCAATTCTGCACAGGACACCTTTATGCGATTCTCAGCCATTTCTTAGGCGGCTGCTGAGACCGGCATCCTATACAGAATCAGGCCCTCTATATCTTTTCCATATTTGGTGGCAAAAGGTGAAATTCTCTTCCAATACAATTAAGAACTATCCCCTCTTATGAGAGTTCCCGTAAAGGTCTGAAGACCTGTTCTCTTAGGCTTCTGTGGCTGGCATCATGATTGTTAGTGTTGTCTAAGTCTTGCCACATCTGTGGAGGTAGAACCAATGTTTCAGCCATCATGCTATGGCAATAGCATGATGGCTGAAATGTTGGTTCTACCTAACCAGATGCTGTGAGACTTAGACACCTGCCACAAGCCTGAAGACCTATTTGTTTGCAAGATATCTCATTCATACTAACAGATGATTTTGTAGAGGTTTAAAAACTTATTTATCTGCAAGATATCTTATTTACATTAACTGATGAACAGATCTTCTTTGTTTTGATTTTTAATGTAAGGTTGTAATTTCTGGTGACGGCCAATTTCTTATTAACTTTTAAATTGCATTGAACTCCTATTGGGGTATGTTAGCGATTCATAAATATGTATGCATAATCTGATGTTCAAGTATAGTCATAGGTATGAATAGAGTATAAGATTAAATACAGAGGTAGCGTGAGCCAAGTGATCAAGCCAGAACCTATTAGATGATGAAAATAACATTTCAAAAGGGGAGCAGGATTTTCAGAAATATGTTCATTAGGGAAAATAATTTGGCAATGATTTTTATGCAGACTTTCAGCCACATCTGAATTGGCTAAATCTGTAGACGAAAATCATTTGAAATCTAGCTGGATAAAATTTGCCTGGAACAATTATAGATTTAGGTCAGCTGTTTAAATGCACACAGTTGTACTGTCATACCTAGCCAATTAGTGATGAAAATCCATCCCAAAAATTACAGCTGAGAAATGCCATATATGAGGTTTAAGTATAATGGTTTTTATTCTAGCTTGTTATGTGAGTTGTCTGCTTAATACATGAAATGGTGTTTGATGTGCTGTTTGGATTTTAATGATCGGCACACTTTTAGGGTTTTTATGGTATGTTTTTGGTAACATTTGTAGATATATGTTAGGATCAAGCTATACTGAAATATGTTGCCCCCTTTTCCATAGGTTTGGGAAATGTAAAGTGCAGTAAGAAATCACTGGGTTTCTGCAGGATTCTCCTTACAAGAACTGAGGTTTTAGTTATTCCTTCCATGGTTCCAACAATTTCTAACAAAGGTATTTCATCAAGTAATCTGAAGTTGATTTAAGGCCAGGAATGTCAATGCCACATCTGATAGGAACAAATGACCTCTGATTTATGATTTATTAATTAACTCAACTTTAAATATTCTTTGTGCCACAAAATCTTGGGTTTCTAGACTCTGACAATTTATCTTTTATAGGTATATTAGAAGCAAAAAGCCAGGAAAACAATCAGTTGGATTGTTAGATGACCAAGGGGTAAAAGGGGCACTCAAGGAAGACAAGCCCATAGCGGATAGATTAGATTAATTCTTTGCTTTGGGTTTCACTGAGGAAGATATAGGGGAGATACTGGTGGCAGAAATGGTATTCAATGCTGATGAGTCAGAGAAACTGAAACACATCTCTGCAATGCTGGAAGATATAATAAGGAACAAAAACAAAACAAAAAGTCCAACAAATCTGCTGTAAAACTCAATCAACCAAAACAAAAAAGAAAACTGCAGAATGGATGTACAAAGTACAGGAACTTTATTGGAACAAATAAATAGTGATGGTGGTTCTCATAAAGTTTCAAGTTTATTAAAAGTTTGTTGTACACGCAATGTCAAGTACTTCAATGCATATGACAATGTAAAATTGGGAGACAAAAATAAAACAATTTTATACAAATAAACGTAGAATGTATACATACAAATAATTATCGATACAAAAGGAAAGAGGGGCGAACTACAATCTTTTAAAGAAGATAAAGATACAGTACATTTAAGGAAGACACATCCGGAAGGTAATGAAGAATAATTTAAAAAATATGGCTAAGCCTAAAATAGAGGGTAGGGGAGATTATTACCTATATGTGAGGTCTGATTAAGATTAGGTATTTGAGCATAAGGATTGATAATAGATGAATTATCCTATCTATGTCACAAATGCGTCTTTATACAAGTGACATTTTAATGAACTTTTAAATTTATCTAATGAGGATTCACCACGTAAGTAAATTGGTAAATTGTTCCAAAGCTGGGTGCTATGACTGAAAAAATTGTAGATCTTCTGGTACCTATTATTTTTAGAGAAGGGATAGCAAATGCTCCTCAGTGGCGTATCAAGGGGGGGCGGGGGCGGTCCGCCCCAGGTGCAAGGCCCGAGGGGGTGGTCAGCTGTCCACTTACCGAGGAATAGGCTGCCGCCGGGGAAAGAAAGAAGCCGGTGCCAAATTCTCCCTCCCTGCTGCTTCTCTTTCCCGAGCCGACCAACTCTGGCTGCCCGACGTCAATTCTAATGCTGGAGAGGACGTTCCGGGCCAGCCAGGCAGTGATTGGCTGACCCAGAACGTCCTCTCCGACGTCAGAATTGACGTCGGATGGCTAGAGTTGCTCGGCTTGGGGAAGAGAAGTAGCAGGGAGGGAGAATTTGGCGCCGGCTTCTTTCTTTCCCCGGCGGCAGCCTATTCCCCAGTAAGTGGACAGCTGAACACCCCCTCGGGCCTTGCACCTGGGGCGTACCTCCCCCCCCCGCCCCCCTTGGTACGCCACTGAGGAGCCATCAACTGCTGCTCAAGAGTGACAGGTGTATAAAACTGAATGTTCTTAATCCAGTCCACCAAGTGCCTAATGAGACAGGCTATGTTGTATCTCCTCAAGTCTGGAAGCGCGAGTCCACCCCGTCCCACAGGTAAAGATAATTGAGCAAGAGTCATTCTGGGTTTTCTATTATTCCAAAGAAATTTATGTAATACAGTGTGATACGTGTTAATATCCTTATTAGTCATATACAGTGGAAAAGTCTGTATCACATAGACCCACTTAGGGAACAAAACCATTTTGTAAAGAGCAATTCGACCCCGTAAAGACAATGGAAAATGAGCCCAAATACTCAAAAGATCCCTGGACCTGTTCAAGAGCACTGTGAAATTTTCATTATAGGTCTGGGATAGATTGCCAGTGATGTATATCCCCAAATATTTAAGTTTGTGTGCCACCTTACCAAAGGGAAGGGAATCGACTAATCCTCGTAAGCGTACCCACCAACAGCCAAAGCCTCGGACTTGTCCAAATTTAACTCCAAACCAGACACCCTGCCATGATCACCAACCAATTGCAACACCCGGGGAAGAGACCGACCCGGTTGGGTCAACAACAGCAAGATATCATCCGCAAAGGCCAGACAACGTACCTCCTCCCGCCCCACAGAAACCGATCCATCCTCCCAAATCCGCCCCAATAAGGGCTCCAAAGATAAAATAAATAATAAAGGGGAAAGAGGACAACCCTGACGAGAGCCACGTTCCACTGGAAAATAACCAGAAACCATACCATTAACCAATACTGCCAAACTAGGAAGATGATACAAAAGACGAACCATGGTCAAAAAATTACCTCCCAACCCATAGCCCTCGAGCACCGCGAACAAGTACTCCCAATCCACGCAATCAAATGCTTTACTGGCATCAAGACTAAGCAGTAGACCAGGGAGGGAGTGGGTAGCACTATGACCCAGTGCCACCATGACCTTCCGAACATTCCAAACCGCCTGTCTACCCCAAATGAACCCCACCTGGTCAGCATGAATCAAATCAAGCAGAAAGTCAGCCAAACGATTAGCCAGAATTTTAGCCAAGAGTTTAAGCTCGAAATTAATCAAAGAAATAGGATGATAAGAATCCACAAAAGCCGGGTTCCTATCTGGCTTGGGAATCAACACAATATGTGCCCAATTAACGTGAGCAGGGAAGGCTCCCGAGGACACCACCCCAGTAAAGTAAGCCTCCAAGGAACCGACTAAGTGATCCTGTAAAATTTTATAAAATTCAGACGATAAACTGTCAGGTCCCGGGGCCTTGGAAAGCGGAGAGTCCCGAATGACCTGCCGGATTTCCAAGGCAGTAACAGGAACATGCAAGGCCTCAACTGCAGTCCCCGAAACCCGAGGCAACCGTAAGGAGTCCAAGTAGGAAGCCACAGCACCCGTAGGCGAAGCTCTCCTAGAAAAGAACTCCCGAAAATGGTGGGAAAAAATATCAGTAAGACAATCCCTATCGGTGACCAAGGAGGAATGCTGCAAAAGCCCCTTACAAAATTGGGGGCCCTGCCAAGGATGAACCATACGGGCCAATAATTTACCAGACCAATTCCCATATCTATAAAATCTATGTTTATAATATTGGAAGGATTTTAGTGTATTCATGAAGCTTAACCTAGAGCGCCACCCAAGCAGCCTGCAGGGACTCCCTATCCGCTGGATTCCTAGAAGCGATCCACCGAAGGTGTCAACCGCATGATGCAAATACAATAATTCCCGGGAACGTTACTTCCGCAGTCTAGCCATGCACGCTATAGCCTCCCACAACAGTACCAAATCCGAAGTGGAGGCAGCATTATCCAGCAGGTACTGATCCCAATTCTGAAGACTGTACTCTTTGTAACACGTTTCCCAATAAAGATATCTAGGGAACCTCCACTGACCAGGCATAGACCCCATTTGGACACCCTGTAGAGGTGTTTCCTTGTTTGCACCTGAAGGTTAGGCCTCTATGACATCATCAAGCCTGAACCATAATTTAAGCCTGAACCATTGTCTGCATGAAATCTTTCCAGCATGAATCTTGCAAGAAGAGAGAGAAAGAACACATCTTTGCTGTTTCTGCCTGATGCATTCTGGTATGTATCAGAATGGTATTCTAGTCAAGGACATCCATCTATGCCTTCATGCTTAGACTGTGTGATTCTTGGGGGAGTTATACTCCTATGCTGTGCTTATCTTTCAAACGGCGCCTGTGTCTCCCAGCCTGTATGAGACTCTACACAGAAAGGCTATTCATCTAAGTTCTGTTTCTGGATTGGTCCGAGGAAGTCATCTGACGTGATCCAAGTGAAAAGGTGCTAATTATAATTAGTCTGTGTCAGGATGCGAGGGAACTCACATCTTACCACAGGTATTCTTCACGCATCTCTTTCTTAATAATTAAGATCTGAACAGTTACCTCGTGTGATTCTCTGCCTGAGAGAGAGTGAATCGGACCTTAAATAGATCTGAATTCCATCACTTCAAGGAAACTTTGCTACCAAAGAATTACAGCTTTACCAGTGGCTGCAGAACTCTTATTCCTGTAACAGAAGGATTTATACATCTGCTAAGCTGAGAAGAATAATTCCGTCTCCCAGGGCCAAGGCCTAACTGGATGGTGAGGATAAGGAACTTTTTATCTTGTCAGCTGGGGTTAGATAAGTGCATCCGATTGTGATATAGGATAAGGCTTGTAAAAGCTACTCTCAGTGATATTCTGTAATCATTTGCTGCTAATCAGGAATAATTATTATTATAAGGAATTGTTTAGTGTGTGTAAGAAGTAATTTTACTTAGTTATCTAGCAAGTGTATTGTGATAATTATGTACTGAGTTTCATATATGTAAATCGGATATTTTGTGAACAATATTTAGATATTGCTGCTGGCTTGTGAATTATATTTTTCTATTTTCATAATAAAAGTATTTCTCATTAGCCTGGGTCTTGTGTCATATAAATAGACAAAGAAACTTGGACCTGGCAGAGATATTATGGTATTCCCTAGAAACACTAACAGGCACGTAACTTGTTTATGTAACTGATTAGTCTACCGTAAATCTTGCTACAACCCTGGAGTTGCACCCACACTAAAAATGATCAGAAACAGTGGGGGTGCCAATTTCTGCATGAAATACCCTAGGCAGATAAAAGGAAGACACCAGTATATAATCTATTTGAGACATAGTAGGATGAGCCCGAGCCACATGTGTAAATACAGGATAGTAAAGTCACCAAACGTCCACCAAATCCAATACCTGGCAAAACTGAGTAAAGCCCTGCGTAGGACGATCATCAGCGGAAGCGGCCCCTCCAAGACGATCCATTTCCGGGTTAAGGACTACATTAAAGTCGCCAAACAACAGAATGGGAAGCTGCTGAAAGGTGGCACACAAACCCATAAGCTGTTAAAAAAATTCCATGTTAAGAACATTGGGGGCATAGATATTCGCAATCACCATCTCCATCCCCTGCACCTCCAAATGAAGAAACAAATACCTCATCCCAGGTCCTTGACCACTTTATGAACAGTATAAGGAAGAAATTTACTTAGAAGGACCATCACCCCGGCACTGTGAGTAGTGCCCAAGGAGTAGTAGTTCTCCCTAACCCAACCCTTTGCCAATTTATCATGCTCATTATCGGATAAATGGGTTTCCTGAAGACAGGCAATATGCATATGTTGTTTCTTTAAGGACTGTAAAATTTTGGAGCATTTGACAGGTGAATTTATACCTGCCATGTTCCACGAGCAGGCCCGTAGAGTGGACTCACCCGATATCATACCACAAAGAAACAAACAGCAGGTTTTAGAGTGAAAACACGAAGGTCCAGTGCCTAGCCCTCACCAGACCCCCCCCTAACCACAGGACACAAAAGGATGCCACCAAGCCCCCCTAAAGAAACTACCCCAACACTGGAGTGCATACCCCACCCCAACCCCCAAGACCCCAACCCCAACACCCGAGGTCCCCCACCCCACTTCCCTCCCAATAGATGCCTAACTTTCAATTAATTCCAATTAAGGCCGATTGTGAGGTGTTGATTGCCAATATCAGCACTAATTAAGCCTTTTTGCTCAATTAAAGTAGGTACTGATATCGGCACCTAACTTTAGGTGGACTTTATAGAATCAGGGCCTAAATGCTTAGCTTTAGGAAGTCCATTTAGACCCAATATAGAAAATTCATTTACGATCAATGTCTCATTCAAAACAGAAAAACTGCTCAAAACAGGAGGAGTCATTTTTGATAAATACTTAACTTTTGAACCATATGTTAATTCAACATAATAAATTATTTTATGTTATGAAAAGATTACCAAGGGTCAGAGTTAATTTTAATACCAATGCTTTTAGACTTATTGTTCAGTCACTTACTCTAGCCCATATTGACTATTGCAACTTGGTTTTGACGGGGCTGTCAGAGGGATTACTAAAATAGTTACAAATATTACAAAATACATTGGTGTGATTAATCTTTGGACATTCACATTTTGAACCTGCTTCTCCATTACTATGGAATCGCCATTGGCTTCCAGTGAGAACCCAGATTGTTTTCATACTCTGTGCAATGCCATCTAACTCAATTAATTACAAGCTCATAATTGAAAAAATAAAATTTAAATGGGAGATGGGCGCCTATCTTAGCACGATTCTACAAAAGATAGGAGCCTATCATGTGGTGTCTATTTGTGCATAACACCAAAGTAGGCGTGTTTAGGGGTAGGGAAAGACAGGCGCTGCTAGGCACGATTCTCTAAAGGACTTAAGCACCTATAATGTAAGTCTTTAAAACCCTGACCGACATTACAGATGCCTAAGTTTTAAGTTAGGCAGTGCTAAGTGTAATGGGTGCCTAAGTGTGATTGACATGCAATAGGCACCTAGCATTTTAAGCGTCAATTACAGAATCTGGCCCATATTGTATTGTAATCTGAAAATACTAGAATAAGAAAATTAAGGAAGAAAATAAAAAAACAATAAAAAATGGTAAGTTCTTTGAAAGCGGCTATTAATCCCCAACACACAAGACAATAGTGGCTGAGTGCAAAGAGTTCACAAACACTGTCACTTTCACTTAAGTTATCTATAGAGGGAGAAAAAAAAATCATGCAAAGTTTCATTTCATCTGAAAATTGCTTTCAGAACTGAAAAGCCAGTGGGAGAAAAATACTATTCACATAAAAAGAACGCCCTGCCATCTGTTATAGACCTGATTTCCCTTAAAGCAAGAGAAATTCTTATGAGAGTTCAGTAATAGCAAATTGTTACCATTTATCTGCCTAATAGATTATATTTTCTTTTCAGAGGAAGTTGATTATTTTGAAGTAAAGAATAGCTAGTGCTTTCAAAATCCTTCATTTTTTTTGGGTGAAGGACAGAAATCACATAAATTTTGTCGGAGCTTTTCAATCATAGCCCCAAATTAATCCTTTACCACAAATAGCAGATATATGCAACTTGAATTACCTGGCCAGGCGCTGGATACACAATACTTTAAAACTGACAGGGTTTTGCTATACAGTAAAATATTTTCTTATGTGCTGTCAGAGGTAAAGTTATAAAAAAAAACCCACAAAACTCCAATTCATGGCTTTTAAAAGAGATTGAATTGTGACTGGACATTTTTGTTACTGTCATACTTCTGCTACTCAAAAATCTATCAAATGTCTTGCAAAAATAAACTTCTAGGGCTGGTTTTCCAATGGATTTGAACATTTAGCAGTGGCCATTAACCATACAAGACCATTTTCCTTAATTTTCAGAGGCATACTACATGTATAGAGCAGCTGAAAAGTTTATCTAAATGTTTTCTTGTTTGTTTACTGAGATTTATTAACCACTTTTATGAAGAGATTCACCCAAGGCTCCAGTAGTATGTAATGCCAAGACAGAGTGAGGGTGTTCTGACTAGTTATACAGGTAGAAACAATGGGCTGGATTCACTAACCTGCCCGATTGGGCTCGATCTGGGCAGGTCTGATGAATTCACTAAAGTAAAATACGCAGATGGGGGCGATTGGAGGAACGCCCCCATCTGCCTGCATGGATCGCGCATGCGCAGACCATCAGAGCAGCGATTTTTTTTAATTTTTTAAAAAACTTGTACTTTAGTAGTTTTGAGCCCTGTGAGCTCATGGTTTTAACCCGCGGGTTAAAACCATGAGCTTGCAGGGCGGGGAAGGGCAATGCAGGGCAGAAGGACTTCAGGGAGATTTTCAACTAGTAAATTCACGCCGACTCTCCTGCTTCTCCTGCTCTATCAAGCCCTTATTTCTCATCCCTCGCCACAGATTGAACCGGAGCAGACCGCAGTTCTATCGGTCACTTTCAGCCAGTTACCAAGGCTATTAAAAAGATAAATGGAGTCCGTAGTTTTAACCCGCTTAGAGCCTGTGGGTTAAAACCATGGGCTTGCACTGCGGGGAAGGGTGGGAGAGTCGAGGCAGGCAGGAAATCATGGCAGTTCGGGGCAGGCAGCAGTTTGGGCCGGCAGGAGAAGAGCATTGGAAAGACGAGCAGCGGGAGATAAGGAGCAGGGCAGCATTCGGGGCGAGCAGGCAGGGCAGAGAGCAGGGCTTCCAGCCGGAAAGACGTTTTCGACTGGTCCACAGCAGTCTCTTCTTCAGGTGATCGGCCAGCCCAGTCGGATCGTAAATTTGGTGCGTTTCACCTCATTTGCATGCATGGATTTGAAGCGGATCGCAGGAGAGGTAAGTGAATCAGGCCGCATGGAAAGAGGACACAAACCAATCAGTACACGATCGGTTTGCTTTGTGAATCTAGCCCAATATCCAGTCATTATGTTTATGTTTACTTAAGATTTGATATACCGCTCCTGCATTTTACTGACCTTAGTGGTTTACAAAGTATCAAACTAAAATGAAATTAGATAAAAACAAGGGGGCTATAGGGCTACAGCAAGATAACTTGACAGGTCGTGGACCTGATGGGCCGCCGCGGGTGCGGACTGCTGGGCGTGATGGACCTCTGGTCTGACCCAGCGGAGGCAAATTCTTATGTTCTTATGTTCTTACTTGAGAAAAACTACCCTATCTGCCCCAAAGGTTCATAATCTAGCTGAAGTACCTGATAAACTAAAAATATGTAATAACAACATATAAAACAAAACAAAGTTGCCAGTTTAAATACACACTGGTGAAACATGCTCAATACCGTCACCCTTCTTAAAAATATAGCTACAAGCTAACATCAAGCCAGTACAGCACAATGGGGAAAATGCCTCAGATGTTACAAAGCTGACATAGCTTTGAAACTAGAAAGGAGAGCTTAAATTGTTGATTAGCTCCATTTCAGCATTCTATCATAGGCTGCTGCTGGACAGGGGGAGCAGGCAAGAAGTGGTGGTGGACAGCCAAGGAAAGAAAGAGACAGAAAGACAGACAGACAGCAGCCAAGGAGAGAGAGAGAAAGAAAGAAAGACACACACACATCTATTCTAGCACCCGTTAATGTAACGGGCTTAAAGACTAGTATATATATATATATATATATATTTAATTTAAAAATATATATACTGCTTTAAACCAAAGCAGTGTACAAACAACGTACAAAATAAGCAAATACATTTAAATATGAATTTCAAACAAAATTCAAAGCATAAAAACCTTTCTGGGTCAGCTATCTCACAATCAAACAAAATTTGAGGTAAAAAAAAAAACCTGCTCTCCTAAAAAAAATATAAATGCTGATACCTATAAGTATGTTTTCAGAAGTTTTCAAAGTCTCATTGAAGATGAAATCTAAACATGGAACCTCTGTCGTGGATTCACATAAATACTATATCTGAAAAAGTGAATTCAATGATATAATACTTGATTAAATAAAATAAAATTTGAATTTGAGTGCTCAGTGTATTATCTTATTCAAAACCAGCGGGTTTGTAGAATAGAGATATAATGATTCTACATCATTGCACTCACCTGCCTACCAACCTATTTGTTACTTGTTGAATATAAATATGTAAATCTGGACTATAGTAGCCAACCTACAAAAGTAAAAAACTTAATTGCAGATGGTACTTAGCTGAATTAGATGATATCAACATTCAAACAAAGGATGTAGAGTCCAGGATCCAAAACTGTATCTTCACTAGATGAAAAAATATATATATATTCAAATGGTAATGCAGGTGCTGAAGATCAAGCAATGAAAAAACTGTACTCCAAGTTTATACCGCTGGTTCCAATCCAACAATAAAGTAAAAGTGAGTCCCCAAAAAGAAAACTGCTGAAACTCCATGAGAGGAAATCCTGGATATTTGTTCGTTTCACATTGAGAATTTTTTGTCACATGGTTTTTCATTGTTGAGTTTCAGCAGTTTTCTTTTTGGAGACTCACTTTTACTTTATTGTTGGATTGGAACCAGAGGTATAAACTTGGAGTACAGTTTTTTCATTGCTTGATCTTCAGCACCTGCATTACCATTTGAATATATATATATTTTTTCATCTAGTGAAGATACAGTTTTGGATCCTGGACTCTACATCCTTTGTTTGAATGTTGATATCATCTAATTCAGCCAAGTACCATCTGCAATTAAGTTTTTTACTTTTGTAGGTTGGCTACTATAGTCCAGATTTACATATTTATATTCAACAAGTAACAAATAGGTTGGTAGGCAGGTGAGTGCAATGATGTAGAATCATTATATCTCTATTCTACAAACCCGCTGGTTTTGAATAAGATAATACACTGAGCACTCAAATTCAAATTTTATTTTATTTAATCAAGTATTATATCATTGAATTCACTTTTTCAGATATTATATATTATTGGTGAATTTATCATTCAAATTTATTTCTCCTGTATATTTATTTATTTTGAGTTTCACATAAATACTGACACATATAAGTATGTTTTCAAACGTTTTTTGAAGACATCTCTAGGCTTATACAAGCACAATGGTTCTAAGACTGCATAGCTGCTACTGAAAGCATTGATATCCCAATTCTTGCATATATATTGTGACCAGTCCGACATAGCTCCCGACATGGTTCTAGTTAAAAGCCAAAAGAAAACAGTTCTCAAGGTGAGAAAAGCTCACCAAAAACTTTGCCCTGGCGCACTGACAGATATGGCCTCCTATCCTGTCCTGGTTGCCCCAGAGCATGAACCCTGGCAAAATAGGGTAACCAATAATTAGGATAATGCTATTAGCAGGCAGCAAGCAAAACCCTATAAAGCTTTACTAAGAAAACAGCAACATTTCGCTGTAATCAGACTGTTGGTACAGTCTTTGGCATCAAGCCATTTGGGCTATTGTAATATAGGGCTCCTCTTACTAAGGTGCGCTAGCGTTTTTAGCGCACGCAGGATATCGCACGCTATGCAGCTAGAACTAATGCCAATTCAATTCTGGTGTTAAGGTCTAGCTCATGTGGCAATTCAGGTAGACAAACATGATTTAATGAGACGGAGTCAACATGGGTTGAGCCGAGGAAGATCTTGCCTCAACAATTTGCTTGACTTCTTTGAAAGTGTGAATAAACATGTGGATAAAGGTGAACCAGTTGATATAATGTATCTAGATTTTCAGAAAGCTTTTGATAAAGTTCCTCATGAGAGGCTCCTGAGAAAATTGAAGTGTCATGGGATAGGTGACAAAGTTCAGTTGTGGTTTAGGAACTGGTTATCGTACAGAAATTAGAGGGTAGGGTTAAATGGTCATTTTTCTCAATGGAGAAGAGTAAACAGTGAGGTTTCACAGGGGTCTGTACTGGGACCGGTGCTATTTAACTTATTTATAAATGATCTGGAAATTGGAATGACGAGTGAGGTGATTAAATTTGCAGATGACACTAAACTGTTCAAAGTTGTTAAAACATATGTGGATTATGAACAATTGCAGGCATCCAAAAGGCAGATGAAATTTAATGTGGACAAATGCAAAGTGATGCACATTGGGAAGAATAATCTGAATCACAGTTATCGGATGCTAGGGTCCACCTTGGGGATTAACGCCCACGAAAAGATCTGGGTAACATCATAGACAATACTATGAAACCTTCTGCCCAATGTGCAATGGTGGCCAAGAAAGCAAACAGGATGTTGGGAATTATTAAAAAAGGGATGGTTAACAAGACTAAGAATGTTATAATGCCCCTGTATCGCTCCATGGTACAACCTCTTCTGGAGTATTGCGTTCAATTCTGGTCTCCTTATCTCAAGAAAGATATAGTGGTGCTAGAAAAGGTTCAAAGAAGAGCGACCAAGATGATAAAGGGAATGGAATGCCTCTCATATGAGGAAATACTAAAACAGTTAGGGCTCTTCAGTTTGGAAAAGAGACAGCTTAGGGGAGATATGATTGAAGTCAACAAAATCCTGAGTGCAGTAGAACGGGTACAAGTGGATCGATTTTTTCACTCTGTCAAAAATTACAAAGACTAGGGGACATTTGATGAAGTTACAGGGAAATACTTTTAAAACAATAGGAGGGTTTATTTTTTCACTCAGAGAATAGTTAAGCTCTGGAACGCATTGCCAGAGGTTGTAGTAAGAGTGGATAGTATAGCTTGAACTATGCTACGGTCTAGGTAGACCTATATTCCTAGCTGAGGAAATAACTATAATCCTTACAGCTGAAGAATATAAGGGCATTAATTTTCTGATGAAGCTCTGCAAACATTAGAGTGAAACAGGTACGTTCTGTTGAGTACCTTTCTATCTTCTCAGCTTGGACAACAAATTTCCAAGCTAAGTATCAATCTTCTTCTGTGGAGGTTCCCCTTATTACAATCATATTACAATTAGTTGAAGTAGTTGAAATGAAAAATTGAAAGCACATAGAATAATCACAAAAATAAGAAAAATCCCAATCAATTAAAAATAAGAAACAAGGGTTTTTGACTCGCATACGGCTAGTCTGCCAAGACAAGTTGTAATTTCAGACAGCCTTTAGCGCTTGAAGTCTTTCCTTTAAATTAAAAAATTAGATTTCATACATACAGTCGACTCCACTTAAGTGCACACCCTTCAGATCGGGTCTCCATGTGCGCTTAAATGGAGTGTGCACTGAATAAGAGTGGGGAGGGGGAGTGGAAGGCTGTAGTTAAACCAGCTTAGTTTAAATATGGCACATGGGCTGCTGGAGCCTAAAGTACAGGAAAGCTATGCTCTACAGCTTGAGTGGAAGCGGAGCACTCACTTTTCCAGCTGTCCCAGCACTTAAGCTTCTGTGTGAAGCCTGGCCATTCCCAGTCAGAATGTGATTGCATTTAACTGGAGTGAACGTAACATGAAAGAATAGAGGTTGGACCTATGACATCAGTGCGCATAAGCAGATTGTGTGCTTATCCGAATTGCAAATATCCAGAGTTTACGTCCATTGACTTTAATGTGAAAAAAACAGGACCGTCGTAATAGGCTGTGGATAACCGAAGCGTGTACTTAACCGACGTGCACTTAGGCGGAGTCAATTGTATTCATTATTTATTACAGCAGGGTAGTAGTATTTTGCTTAATCTTTTAGAGTGTTAGATTGATTATATTTGTATCTACATATTGGATAAAAATATTTTAGCTTAAAATTGAATTCACTGGTCAAATTAAATCATTAATTTCATTCCAGTTTGCAATTAATTTGATGTGCTTTAAATACGTAGTAGAATTTGTAGCTACCTTTGGAGGAACAGTACAGTTAGGATGATATTGTATTTGAGGTTGGTCAGCCAAGAACAATTTTAATTGGACCTAATGTTTTATTTATTGTAATAGAGATGAATCTGTTTAATGTGGGCTAAGGTTCAAATGATTCATTTCGCTGTAATTACTTGCTTAGCGCTGGAGGATCAGAAAAGTAAGATGTGAGTTTGACAGAATGGAATAAGAAAATACATTTTGTTTCATGTCTGATCCCAGGCATTGACTTGAAATCATATTTCTAGCTCAACATTAAACATACAGGAAAGATATAAACAATTCAAACTCATCCAGCTCACTGCAATTAAAGCATAAATGTGCACACAACCTCCACTTTTGAACAATACATATTTTATGGGACTTATAGAGCATGGCAAAGTGATTCAGACACATCCCGACTTTACTAAAAACAAAAATGAATAGATTGGTGTTCCCTTGCTACAACCGCCCACATTTGAAGAATACATACACTAGGCACTTGTCTTAGAAAACCACATACTCTAGTCACAATTCTCATGATGAATACTGAAAACAGTTTTAACAGTTCTCTATAGCAGCTTAGAAATAGCCTCGAAATGTAAGTTTCAAATTCATAGAGCATCACTTTTCTTTTGGCCTTCAGTAATGCTACTTGTAGTCCCCGTTTCTCCTTCAAGAAAAATAGCTATGATAGGACTTATCCAAGTGACCGTTCTGGTTCTTTTCCCGACGCCTACAGAAATCCATGATGTGGTAAGCACATCACAAGACTTAAAATGTCCAGCCCTGTTTATAAAATCAGGGCCTTTATGCTTGCCCAAATTATCCCCCCCTATTCACTAAACTATGTTCCAATTAGTCATAGGGATGGGCTATCATTTGCCATGAAATGTCATGCACTGATAACAGCGTGCACTTTTCTTAAAGAGCATGTTCTATGGGGGGTCTTTTATTAAAATGCATTAAGGTTTTACACTTCACATGCTAAGGAAAGTTAGATCCTGCTTCCATCAAAAACATTTTACCCTCCTTGTCCAATCCATCATCCTTTCCAGATTGGACTATTGCAACTCTATCTACTTAAGCCTAACTAAGAAAAACCTTCACAGACTTCAGCGGATTCAGAATGCCGTGGCCAAGCTCATCTTCGCTAAAAGTAAATTTGACCATGTCTCCCCGCTCCTGTCCAAGCTTCACTGGCTTCTGATAATCACCAGGGTCCACTTTAAATGCGCCTGTTTAGCTTTCAAAATCCTACATGGTATCCTCCCTCCCTTTATCCCTCTTTCTTGGAATTCCTCAAACCCTAATACCACCTCACACCTCACATAAATTAAAACTATCCGTCCCCTCGCTAAAAGGCATTTCCCATACAGGAAAGCTAGGGACCTCCCTCCCCTTCAAAATCACTGAGCTCTGGAACAACCTTACCTCCCCTCTTCGGAGCTTGAGCTCTCTCCAAGTTTTCCACAAACATCTGAAAACCTGGCTTTTCTCAAAAATATAAGCCTCTCTCCAACTTTGGTATCCCAAGTCCTCAAAAACTCTTCATATCTGGCATCCCAAGTCCTCTAAATATGCTTCATACTTTTACCTCTAACCCTTTGTTGTAGTTCCTTCCTATTTCATCTACTGTAAACCGCGCCGAGCTCTACGAACGTGGAGATGATGCGGTATACAAACCTAAGGATTAGATTAGATTAGTGCACCCTAATAGCAGACAATAAAGAATTTTTAAAAAAAGAGTGCGTTAAATGCAAAGGTTGCATGCTATCTTAAACATTTTTGAAGCATCTGACTAAGGAGGTCCTACTGTTTTGGTATCTTCTAATTATAATTGTTTTCATTAACAATGTGTTGAGAGTTATTCACATTTAATCCATCTTTTTTATTGCTTTAATTTTTCAAATTAATTTTTTGTAATGCTAGTGTACGCTCTTCTCTTCAATTTGTGGACTTAAGTACATAATTTATCATTTAATTTCCTTTTAACATTTACTTTAGACTAATTGTTATCATGCATCTCTACTGTACAAGCAGTTAGCTTGACTGATTACCGTGTTTCACCGAAAATAAGCCCTTCCATGATTTTTAAAGTTGCTCCTAATATAAGCCCTATCCCAAAAATAAGCCCTAGTTAAGATCGACCACCGAATCCCCTCTTGAATGTCCCTGACACTCCCCGACTCCATCCCTGACACAAGGGCTGCTTCACAGTCTTTCCCGCCGGAGCTGGGCCTTCCCTCTGCAGCATTTTTCTATCCCTCCCTCCCATCCCCCTGTGCAGAAGAACCCCAGCAACCCTCCCACCATGAGACTGACATACGTCCGCTCCAAGGCCACCAAACACAGCAATGGCAGCAGCACTCTGAATAGGCTGCTTCTTGACCTTCCCCACCAGAGCTTTCCCTCTGCCGCGTCACTGATGACATCAAAAGGAGGACATGTCCAGCAAAATCCAGACATCTGGTAACCCTAGCACAAGGAAATGGGTGAGAGGGGAGGAAAGATGCTGCACATGGGGGGGAGGAGGAAGAATTGGGGTAGAGGAGAGGAAGGGAGAGATGATTGTTGTACATGAAAAAAAAAAAAAAAAGACATCCCCAAAAATGAGCCCTGCTGTTGCTGTTGTCTCTCCATCATGAGCTGGGTTAGTTTCTCCATGCTTTACTGGTAGTAGTAGAGCACACGGAGTACAAAAAATAAAAAATCTTGCCTATCCGGCACTAACTATACTATTCAGGTCTCTTTCTCAGGAAAGAGCTAATCCCCTTAACCTCTAAGTATGGCTGGATAGTAAACTCAGGCCCACATCACTGAAGTTCATGGGTTCCATTTCTTCTGGTGGCTTGAGCAGAATCCTACTCCTGGTACAACATATAACAGCGTGAACTGGTTTTAGGTTTGTGCCTGTGCCCACACAGCCAGACCCAGATAGAAAAAGTAAAAAAAAAATTATTTATTGATCAAAATAAAGAAAATCCTGCACCCTGTTAACTTCCCAGAATTAGGTATATAAGTATCAGTTTCTTGTTAAAAAAAAAAAAGGTCTTGGTATTTCTTAGGGCTTGTAACAGTCCTTCTTGAGACAGATAAGAAGTGCTGGTCCCAGTCAGATCACAGAATGAGACTCGTAGTTCAGCAAAGGAAATGGTTGGCTTGGCAAGGAGAATTTCTAGGGTTTGTAGTCAAGGCATATATAAAGTTTGTAGTCAAGACACAAATCAGAGAAAATATTTCTTCACATAAAGTGTAATTAAACTTTGAAATTCATTGCCAGAGAATGTGGTGAAATCAGTCAGTTTAGCAGGGTTTTAAAAAAAGTTTGGATAATTTCCTAAAAGAGAAGTCCATAGGCCATTATTTAGATGACTTGGGGAAATTCACTGCTTATTCCTAGGATAAGCAACATAAAATCTGTTTACTATTTGAAATATAAAGACAAAAAAACCCAAGAAGAGGAGAGCAGAAAGGACTACAGGGTGAAACTGAAAAAAGCCAAGAGAGAGATACGTCTGGTGAAAGCACAGGCGGAAGAACAAATGGCTAAAAATGTAAAAAAGGGAGACAAAAATTTCTTCAGATATATTAGTGAAAGGAGGAAGATGAAAAATGGAATTGCTAGGCTAAAAGATGCTGGGAACCAATATGTGGAGAGTGATGAGGAGAAAGCAAATGTGCTAAACAAATACTTTTCTTCTGTGTTCACAGAAGAAAATCCTGGAGAAGGACTGAGATTGTCTGGCAAAGTTACACGAGAAAATGGAGTCGATTCTGCACCGTTCACGGAGGAGGGTGTTTATGAGCAACTTGAAAAACTAAAGGTGGACAAAGCGATGGGACCAGACGGGATCCATCCCAGGATACTAAGGGAGCTCAGACAGGTTCTGGCGAGTCCTATTAAAGACTTGTTCAACAAATCTCTGGAGACGGGAGTGATTCCTGGGGATTGGAGGAGAGCGGATGTGGTCCCTATTCATAAAAGTGGTCACAGGGATGAAGCAGGAAACTACAGGCCGGTGAACCTCACTTCAGTTGTTGGAAAAATAATGGAAGTGTTGCTGAAAGAAAGGATAGTGTACTTCCTTGAATCTAATGGGTTACAGGATCCGAGGCAACATGGCTTTACAAACGAACCTGATTGAATTTTTTGATTGGGTGACCAGAGAGCTGGATCGAGGACATATGCTAGATGTAATTTACTTAGATTTCAGCAAAGCCTTTGGTACAGTTCCTCATAGGAGGCTGTTGAACAAACTTGAAGGGCTGAAGTTAGGACCCAAAGTGGTGAACTGGGTCAGAAACTGGCTGTCGGACAGACGCCAGAGGGTGGTGGTTAATGGAAGTTGCTCGAAGGAAGGAAAGATGACTAGTGGAGTCCCTCAGGGTTGGTGCTGGGGCCAATCCTGTTCAATATGTTTGTGATTGACATTGCTGAAGGGTTAGAAGGAAAAGTATGCCTTTTTGCAGATGATACCAAGATTTATAACAGGGTAGACACCGAAGAGGGAGTGGAAAATATGAAAAAAGATCTGCAAAAGTTAGAGGAATGGTCTAATGCCTGGCAACTAAAATTCAATGCAAAGAAATGCAGAGTAATGCATTTGGGGATTAATAATAGGAAGGAACCATATATGCTGGGAGGAGAGAAGCTGATATGTACGGATGGGGAGAGGGACCTTGGGGTGATAGTGTCCGAAGATCTAAAAGCGAAAAAACAGTGTGACAAGGCAGTGGCTGCTGCCAGAAGGATGCTGGGCTGTATAAAGAGAGGCATAGTCAGTAGAAGGAAGAAGGTGTTGATGCCCCTGTACAGGTCATTGGTAAGGCCCCACTTGGAGTATTGTGTTCAGTTTTTTTAGACCGTATCTGGCGAAGGACGTAAGAAGACTTGAGGCAGTCCAGAGGAGGGCAACGAAAATGATAGGAGGCTTGCACCAGAAGACGTATGAGGAGAGACTGGAAGCGCTGAATATTTGAGGTTGAGGGGTGGTAGATTCAGAGGCAATGTTAGGAAATTCTACTTTATGGAGAGGGTAGTGGATGCCTGGAATGCGCTCCCGAGAGAGGTGGTGGAGAGTAAAACTGTGACTGAGTTCAAAGAAGCGTGGGATGAACACAGAGGATTTAGAATCAGAAAATAATATTAAATATTGAACTAAGGCCAGTACTGGGCAGACTTGCATGGTCTGTGTTTGTATATGGCCGTTTGGTGGAGGATGGGCAGGGGAGGGCTTCAATGGCTGGGAGGGTGTAGATGGGCTGGACTAAGTCTTAACAGAGATTTCGACAGTTGGAACCCAAGCATAGTACTGGGTAAAGCTTTGGATTCTTGCCCAGAAATAGCTAAGAAGAAAAAAATTAAAAATTTAAATTGAATCAGGTTGGGCAGACTAGATGGACCATTCAGGTCTTTATCTGCCGTCATCTACTATGTTACTTGGGATCCAGCTAAGTACTTGGGACCTGGGTTGGCCACTGTTGGAAACAGGATACTGAGCTTGATCTTCTGTCTGTCCCAGTATGGCAATTCTAATGTTCTTATGTAAGAATCACCCTTCTTCTTCCCTTTCTAACCTAATTCTGGCCCTGCTTCTTATACTTTTCTGACTCCTCCTTCCCATGTTACTTCTCCCTAAGGAGGAGCTTCCTATGTTAACTTGGCTCCGGTATTATGAGGGAGTGTCCAGCAGGGGGAGTGGTAGCATCTTATAGACTCCCTCACACCCATGCACAGTGAATTATCATAGGACATTTCTGATCTGCAGTTCATTAACTCCTCCTTTTATCAAGCTGCATTAGGTTTTTTTTTATTGCAGGCAGCAGCAGTAAAAGCTCCAACGCTCATAAAATGCCTATAAGCATCGGAGCTTTTACCACCACAGCCTGTGATTAAGGAAAACCAACGTGGTTTAATAAAGGGGGGTGGTGGAGGGGGAAGTAAATGTGACAAAGAGGAAATTTTCTTAATTGGATTTGTTGAAGTAAAATATCAAATACAATTAGGTTGAATGTTATATTGCTTATAACAAGAGAAAACAGTTTTTACCCTGCATAGTTCTCATTCTGTTATAGTCAATTATGTGCTCTGGCAAATTAATTGCTTAATGAGATTAATGGTCACAATAGAAAATAGCTTAATTATGAGTGCTGATGAACTGAAATGCTATTCTTTGACTAGGAGCACAGTGTATATAAAGCATTTTTTTACATTTGTTGTTATTTGCTGATAGAATCTTGGCTTGTTTTTTCAAGGTTAAAAAATTCACTGTGCCAAATGCATATGTTTTCTTGCATATGAAAAATAAAAAATTCTCTTGTCTGTTAGCTCAAAGATCGAGAACCCCTCATAGATACTGCTTTAAAGCAGGCTTCTCCAAGTTCAGCAGGGCAGGATTAATTCTTCGAGGGCCCCTAGGCACCCAAGTACGCTGCCCCCTGCCTGGCCCCGCCCATGCCTCACCCATGCCCCGCCCCCATATATCTGTTTTCTTATTTACTTCTTTATTTCCACTAGTATTTCTTTAAAAAAAAAAAAAAAAATTCAAAACAAACAAAGATTAGCATACCAGTGCACAGTTTTTCTTCTATGCAACCCCCAAACATCTTGGAACAAAACCCCCCTTCCTTCCCTTCCCACCTACTTGCCCAGGACTTTAACTCTAAACCCTTTCCATACATATATAAAAGTGTTCAAATGCATTGTAAAGCACTAATACTATCCAAAACATAAGTCTATATATTAATAACCAAGTTTGCAACTCCTCTCAATTGCCTCACTCTATGTCGTCCAACTGTAACCCATATGTATGTATAAAAATACATACATATGGGTAACTACTCTAGTATGTTTTATTCCATGTATGTTAATTTGTAACAAAACAACAAGGCAAGCGTTCCACCAAAGAATCCAACGTGGAACAAAAGATAGGCAGCCAATAAGGAGATTCAAATCAGGTATATTCAAGGTGCTCCCAGGAACCATGCTTGATGAAGTTCGCCAAACAAGGCTGGTCAACACTAACAGAAAACAATGTCTTTCATACACATAGGACACAGAACCACCCTCACCCAGTATGGAATAAGTAATCACAAACTAAACTCCCTACCCCCTTTTTACAAAACCACGGAAGAGATTTTTAGCGATGGCTGGTGGGCTGAATGTTCTGTGCTGTCCTGACGATCATAGGAATTCTGTGACCATCGGAGCAGTGCAAAGCATTCAGCATGCTGCCTTGTGTTATAAACTGAAGGAACGGTACAGTTTAGGGGTGAAGAAACAGTGGTGCATATCCCCCAATACTGAACAAAATATAAAGATAGCTGATATAAATTTGAAAAAAAGAGAAATAACAAATCACTTTACAAATTAACAAATAAAAATAAAACAAAAAATGGAAAATAAGATACCATTTTATTGGACTAATACATTTTTTAATTAGCTTTCAGAGGTCAAACCCTCTTTTCTTAGGTCAGTAAAGTATACTACTGTTACAGTATCCTGTCCTGACCTGAGGAAGGAGAATTTGGTCTCTGAAAGTTAGCCAAAAATATATTAAAATTAGTCCAAAAAAAGATCACCATTTCTATTTCTAAACATTTATCAACACAGCTAAAATATTACTTTATCCTAAAGTAATAAAATAAAAAATAGACTTTTTTCTACCTCTTTCATGTGGTTTCTGCTTTCCTCATCTTCTTGTCATTCGCTTCCTTCTATCCAGTGTCTGCCCTTTCAAGAAAATCTCTACCTCCCTCTGCCATCTCTCCTT
Organism: Geotrypetes seraphini; assembly: GCF_902459505.1. NCBI lineage: Eukaryota > Metazoa > Chordata > Amphibia > Gymnophiona > Dermophiidae > Geotrypetes > Geotrypetes seraphini. Next base: position 115,422,330 of record NC_047085.1, read on the forward strand.
CTGCTCCCCCCGCCCCCTCTGATCTAGCATCCATCATCTTCCCTCTGTTCCCCCCCCCCCTCATGGTCTGGCATCTCTCTCATTCCATCTCTCCTTCTCTCCCCCCTGTGGTTTTTAGTGTCTCTCTCTTCTCATTTCCTCCACTCAGATCTGATATCTGTCTCTCCCATTTCTGGGAATTCTCTTCTCTCTTCCCTTTTCTTCTCTGTTCTTCCTTCGCTATTTCCTGCCTCCATCTAAATTAAATTCTTTCTTACTATTCAGTCCTCAGTTTCCCTCTTTTCACTGTGTCTACTCACAGCTTGCCACCCCTTTCCTTCATCCCTCCTCTTTCTCACTAACTCCCTCATTCAGCATGTGGGAAAGCAGCAGCAGTGGTGAGGAGGTGAGGGCCCCTCACCTTCTCACCACTGCTGCTGCTTTCCCATATGCACCTGAACTGACAGCACAAGTTCTCCCTGCTTCCATCATCTGCCCCATTCTCTCTCTCTCTCCACCCCAGGCAATTCCATCAGTTATCCTGCCCCCCTCAGTGAATTGCCTGGGGTGGAGGGAGGGATAGAAGAAGGCAGATGATGGAAGTGGGAAGAATTTGTGTAGTCAGCATCAGGGAAAGCAGCAGCGGTGAGGGGCTAGAGGTTATCTTCCTCTCATTCATGTCTTTGCCACCCCTGTCCCTTGGTCGGTCAAACAATTTCACAATTTCCAGCATATCCCCTCCCTCCCTTCTTGTACCCAGCATCTCCTCTCCTGACATCTCCCTGTCCTTTTTCCTTCACTATCTTACTATCCCATCTCTATTCCCTTCTGTCCCTCTCCCCATGATCAATCATCTCACCACCTCTCTCTTCCCTCTCCCTCAGGGTCAAAGATTGCTTCCACTCTCATTCCTGTTGTTCTCTCCCCCTGTCACCCTATGATCTAGCACCCCTCCTGCCCTTGTCCAACATTTCTCCTTCTCTCCCTCCCTCTCATCCCCTGCTCCAACATAACGTTTTTCTATTGCCCTTCCATCTTCCCCATCCCCAGGCCTGTGACTTCCATTCATTTACTGCTTTCTCCTGCCTCTACCGAAGCCCGCCCCCTCCCCCCTGAAGCGATTGGCAACACCAGGCCCCCCTCGATCGGTGAAACAGGCCCCCCTCGAATGGCAAAACAGGGCCCCCCGCCCCCCCCTCGATCGGTGAAACAGGCCCCCCCCTTCGATCGGCAAAACAGGGCCGGCGACTGCTTTCTCCCACCACTGCTGAAGCCTGTATATAACTTTAGCACACGCCACGGGGCTCTAACAGTGTGCATGCTGCCGACGGCTTCCTTCCTCCTTCCTCCCCTCTCATGACATAACTTCCCATTTGGTTGATGGAGGAGGAGAGAGGAGGGAAGCCGGTAGTGTCATGCGCATTGTTAGAGCCCTGCGGTGTGTGTTAAAGTTATTTACAGGCTTCGGCAGCGGCGGGAGGAAGCAGTCACTGGCCCTGTTTCGCCTTTCGAGGGAGGGCGGTGTTGCTGATCACTGCGGGGGGGGGGGAGGGGGCGGGGGCTGGACTGTCACCGTCTGGAATTTTTTTTTTTTGAGTGGGCTTCTTTAGTGGGCCCCCTAACCATTTTGGGCCCTAGGCACGTGCCTATATGGCCTAGTGGTTAATCCGACCCTGACTGCAAGCAGACTAGGGGTATCAGGATATCCCTAAAGTAGGGGTATCAAACTCAATCACATTAAAGGGTCAAAATCAATAACACAGGCAAAGTCACGGGACACACCCCGTCTACCTCAGACACTGCCCAATCTCTGCCACAGATCCCCACCCCATAATAATGCTAATTATTTTTCATACATACACACACAATATAATCTTATTAACACATAATGGTTAACCAAAAAATTAAACTACACAAAACACACTGTATGCTTCTCAACATTCATTTCTACCAGAACACAGATAACCCCTATGCAAATACAGGACCAAAAACTAAAAGTACTAATATATTAAAAAGAAACAAATGTATTTCTTCCTAAGCAGTGCATAAGATAGACAGCAGATTAAAATGCTCAAAATTGACACAATTTACACACTAACTTGAAAATAAAACCATTCTCCCTACCTTTGTTTGCTCCCTCTCTCCATGCTGTGCCTCCCTCAGGCAGGTGTCTAACCTTCTGGCCAGCTCCAACCTGGCCGCTTTATGCCCCCCAGTGTCATCTTGTGGCCGGCTCCCTCCTCCTCACAGCCATAGTGTGCACAGAGCTGCGTGCAGTAGCTCCTCGTGCATCCTGCACCTGAACCGGAAGCCTTCTCTCTGACATCACAGCGTCAGAGGGAATGCTTCTGGATGAGGTGTGGGATGCGCGAGGAGCCGCTGCACATGGCTCCGTGCACATTATGGCTGTGAGGAGGAGGGAGCTGGCCACAAGGTAAAACTGGAGGCATTGGACTGCGGGCCGCATAAAATGACCAGGAGGGCCGGATTTGGCCTACGGGTCTTGAGTTTGACACCTGTGCCCTAAAGAATCTGCACAAGATTGATCTGCGTACAGTGGATGTGGGTAGCATGCAAATCTTTCTCATGCATATTCATTAGGAATAACCTGAAAACCTGGTCTGTCTGCAGCCCTTGAGGACTGAACTTGGACAAGTCTGCTTTAAAGTTTCCTCAGATTAACTATTTTTGGAAATTAATTTGATCAGTGGATGACAAATCATGTGTGCGAGAGTGCCTTTGTTTTATGTTCCGATATCATTTCATTTATATTTTTGAATGGGTGTGGATTAGTGGTAAAAGGTTCAGCTGGCATTCAGGATATATGAACAGTGGTTAAGGGCTTGGG